>NC_044573.1:107619920-107928045 GCF_901933205.1 Camarhynchus parvulus | reverse complement strand
ACACAACAAGCATGAGGTTCCTAATATAGCTTTGAGGTTCCTAATATAGCTTTGAATCAGCTTCCTATTCCACCTGAAAAGTGGGGCTAATGGCACTGTCCTCCTTAATTGGTGTGATTTAAAACAAATGCACTGAGGGCTTTCAGCTGCCACTCAAGATAATGGAAGTTGGTGGCAATTTGGTACCAATAGACATAAATAACCAGTAGATGGGACCTCACAGGCTTTGAGATTTTAGTAAATTATTTGAACAGTTTAGATTATTCTACCACTCAAATCAGTGACAGAGTTTCCGTGGTTGGCAGCAGGATAAGAATTGTGTAACAGATAAGTGTCCTTGAATAAGAGCACCATGTATCTACAAGCATTAGTCATTTTTAACACAGGAGTTATACAGAGAGTTTAAACTGGTGATAACTTCCCTTCTTGCTGAGTTTGTGCAAACATGTCCTGAGGCTTTCAGTTTTACCACAATAGAAGGCTTTTAAAGCTTGAATGGGGATAACTTGAATTATTAGCATTAGTCCCCCAGCCCAACCACAAGCATGTCTGAGCAGCTCTTGCTGATAACACACTGCAACAACTACATTTTCCTCACACATACCCATAAAATAAGCTGATACTCGTGATGACCACCACGTAAGAAATCACTGGTTTGATGGGACTGCTGCCCCTAAATAACCTTTCAGCTTCTTCCCTCCATTTTTAGCCTGACCATTCCAACACACAGTGCAAGCAATTTCTCAGTGAAACCACAGGTTAACAGGCATTAACCACTTTGTTAACAGGTATTGAGGGCACCTGAGGCCAGTGGAGTCAGTGGCTCTCTGGGATGACTAAAGCAGCAGGTTTGGTGCTCTGTGACTGCACTCCAGGTGGGAGGGTTTCTTCACACTCATGGCATGCAAGAATGGCTCTGGAAGCTCATGGTTTCACCCTGGCTTTCAGCATTCATTGCCAGAGGGACCCTGCAACTACAGGAGAGAGATCATAAAACAGAGACTTAATTTCCTTCCACCCATGAGTAGAGCAATGCTCCATCCCAGCTGAAGGCCAGCAGCATGTTCATAACTCAGTGACTTCATATTTCCTTGCCTGATGCTGGCTCTCCTCCAGTTTCTCTCAGTGGCCAGCCATGGCATTCTCCTCCCATATGTACACAGGCCACCAGGAAATGTTGACTACTCCCTAAGGAACCTCACTGCTAACCCCCTCCTGGCCCAGCAGTTCCCTTTTCAGTATTCAGTTATCTCCCCATCACTTTTCCTGTCCAAATTCCTCCACCTGAGCTTGCATCTGCTCGCATGTCATGATATGAAAGGTGTCTATGAAGGCTTGGCAGATTTCTCAGTTTAGGCTTGAGCCAAGCACAGAAATCTGTCCAAGGAGCCAGCCCAGGTTTGCTAAGGCCACCACACATTTATATGCGCCTCTGTGTCCAGGCAGCTGAGGACACCAAGGGACAGGTTGTAGCCGCAAAAGTCACCCATGATTTGTCATTCCTTTCCCACAGAGGTTTCCACATACAATTCCAGGCTTCACAGAACCATTAATGTTGGAAAAGACCTCTAAAATATTAGAGTTCAATGATTCACCACCATATTCACCACTAAACCATGTCCCCAAGTGCCACATCCACCCACCTTTTGAACACCTTCATTGATGGTGATTCCAGCAGTTCCCTGGGCAGCCCATTCCAATGACTGACCAGTCTTTCCGTGAAGAATTCTTCTCCTAATATCTAATCTAAACCTCTCCTGGTGAAGCTGGGAAAGCTGTCTTTCAATTTAACTGAGAAGGCTAAGAGAGGGGTTTCATATCTGAATATTTTTTTGTTTTCTTTTTTCTCATTTTTCTCTGAAGAAAGAGGAAAAAAAATTGTTTTTTCCAATAACTTTCATCTTAAAAATATTTCTTTTTCCCAAATAGATCCTCTAATAATCATCGTTGCGGTGAGCATTTCTTTCTGTCCTAAAAAATTATGGATAATGTTGCATTTGCAAAAACTTGTGCAGTACTGCTATAAAAACAGTGGGACTAACAGGAACAACTGAATGTGTTTGTTTAAGTCTCAGCAAGACACAGCATCCATAATGCAAAAAGGCAACGGTAAAGGTACCTGCCACTGTAATGTTTAACTTTAGGAACGAAACCACTTGAAAATGAGGAGGTCAGGAGATTTTTAAGAAATAAAAAGGCACAGCTAAAAGGCTCAAATGACAGCAGTTGCTATGGAGACTTTTAAAAATGAGGTACCATAATGATTTACGATATTGATCAACTAAAATTCTCCCTGAAATTTCCTCTGATTTTATCTCCTTTTAAAAGATCAGAAGTTTTTTTTAATAAAAGGGAGGAAAAAGAGAAGAGCATACTATATTAGGTTAAATATTAATACATTAATAAAGCAGGACAAGAAATGATTTGAGGAAACCTCTGCCGAAACCGATAACAATCACCTTAAAATGTTCTAAATATTTTTATTTGAAAACCAGCCTGTCAGAGAGCTCAAAGGAATAACAATTGATTCAAAGAAAAGAGAGTTCTCAGACAAGATAAGACACAGCAGAAAAGCTCAACACTTCTTGGTCAAGAAGCAGTGAAAGGTTCTTGCAACAAAATGTTCCTCTGTGTTGGATTAAGCTCAAGAACTGTGTCAAGATGAAGTGTTATTAGCAGAAATTTTAGAACAAGCCAATAAAATTTAGCAGTAAGAAATGGCCAAGACCAGATGTCAGTCACTCATGAATTCTGAACAAATTCATATACAAAACATAAAACTTATTAATTGTGATATGGGATCCAACACTTACATAGGACCCCATGCTGGAGGAGAAGACTACAGTAGCCATAAAGATATCTCCAAAAGCTCCAAACATCATATTGGGAATGTCAAATAATATTCGAACTTCTCTTTAATGCACCTTGGTAGACATTGTATTAAATTTCCCTGGAAACATTCAAGGTCAGGTTGGACAGGGCTCTGAAGATCCTGATCCTGTGGAAGGTGTTCCTGTTCATCGCAGGAGATTTGGACTGGGTGACATTTAAATGTCTCTTCCAGCGCAAATAATTTTGTGATTCTGTGAAATAGCAGGATTAGTAGACAGTAGATCTGATAAAAGGAACACAGCACCGCATTTCTCAAAGGTCAGGAGTCATAAATTTATTAGAAACCTCTGAAGGAATAAAAGGGGATGTAGAATTTGGGAAGCCAGTTGGACAACTCAGATTGTTCAAAAGCTGTCAACAAAATCCCCCAGCAAAGTGTTTTTAAGAAATTAACATTTCACAGTGCAATAAAAAGTATCTGACACAGACTAATGGGTGAAAAGTTGAAAATAAGTTTGGTGGAGTTTTTTTTTGTTTGTTTATTTAGTTGCTTTTTTCTTTCTTTTTTTTTTTTAACAGGGAAGGAATTTTTTCATGTGGCTGAAACGAGAAGGCATCTGAATCTAATTGCTTGTTTTGCCACTCCCTCAGCACCGAATTTTGCTTAAAATTCTCTGTGCCATATTTTTGGGGTACAAAATGGAGAGAACATTTCTTCCTTTTCCTTGGGGCTCCTTATCTCATTGCTCTGTGCAAAGTTGTTGTAAATCTGAATAGCAAAAGTGCAAAGAATTAGAGCTCATTAATATTAGCTAATACTGCCTTCACCACACGTAACAATTTGACTTTGGAAAGTCAAGTCTACATAAAAAAGAGAAACCCTTCTTTGTACTTGGTGTGGATGGATTATGATCATTCTAAGACTAGTTATGTTTGTTGGCATAATCTTAGACAAGTTTCAAACAGCCAAAGTAAAAATAAATCTTATTATTGTACATTTATACTAAGCAGGGTTCACAGTTTCCTCTTTATTTTTTTTAGATTGCTATTTTGATTTTTTCCCCTGAAAAACAAATACTGGAATATAATGTTATTTTAACTTTGAAATTTATGGTCTTCCTGACAACAGGTAGTCACAGTTGCATTCTTGCAAAAGAAAACAAAATTAAAAATATAGACACAGGAAATAAAATTAATTTTAAAATATATGAAAACATTTATTCTGTGCATCAGCCCAAGTGAACAGACAAGTCTCTGACTGATACCCACCACAGACTGCAGTTTCTTGAATTGATTGATTAATAGGACAGAAATGAGGAGGTGTGAATTTATTTTGGACTTCAACGGGGTTGAACAAGGTTTGGCACAGTTCAGCTGGACTTAATCTGCATTTTAAAGTCTATGAACAGTGACCACCTACTGGCACCCTTCAATGTGTTAGGTCCCATAGAAAGGAAACATTTTGCACCAGACTTCATTTCAGCTAATGTTCCTGGATTTATAAAGGTACTAAAAAGGCAACAGCAATCTGATTTCAAACTAACAAAATACCCCTTTTCCCTTAGCGGGATTGAAACTCAACAGAAGACTCAGGGAAGGAGGAGGAGGGTAGGTGGAATTGGAGAAACAATTTCTCATTGTTTGGAGGTAGATTGTTCTTTTGAGGGCAACATTACCCTGAAAATAAAATTAAATTCCTTTCGGGTGTTTTCACCATTAAGCATCAAGATTTTCATTTAACTGCGTGAAAGGTAGTAAAGAAGTAATAAATAACAGTTCAAATGGGAAAAAGCTGCAGAGGAGAAAAAAATGCTGAAATGCAGAGAATTTTATCTGAGCTAAAAAAATGGAACAGAAAGATCTCACTGTATTTTGTAGCAAGGATAATTAAAAACAAAGCCATCTTTTAAGACAGAGCACACATTCCCCACCATCTCCTTTTGCTGGCAAAGCCAGAAAACACCCTCTGAAGTAAAATAACCATAACAAGAAAAGGCATCTTCTTGAAGAAATTTTGACTCATAGTTTACTGCTTTATAAGCAGTTCAATAGAAAGATGTTCCACGCCAAGGCAACAAGTCAAGAATTCACATTTTTAATGCTAGTTTAGTCTCCTATGTGATTATTTTTACAACATCTGCAATTAAAGACAGATTTTTCAGCTCCCTGATTGTGACTGGATAGAAAACGGTTTGCACACACACAAACACAGAGGGAAGGAAAACACCACCTCTCTCTGTAATGGTCTTCATTAAAAACAGCTTTCCCCAGCTTCTGTTTTATTTCATTTTGATGATTTAAATTTTTCCTGTCTGGTAAGTGGTGTTTTCTTTTTCTTCTTTATACTTCACTGGTCCAAAGGAAAAATCTGATAGTCCAAACTCTGGCATTTCAGTCCTTTTTTCAGAAAAGGGTTGTCGTGCTTGCAGGGGAACGATGGGGCTGGGATGGGAGGGAGAAAGGGAAAACTTAAAACCTGCAGAATCACTGCTCAAACTCCGGGTTATTGACACTCACACAGTTTTTGGGGGAATTTCACACAGGTCCAAGTAGCACCAGAGACTGGGAGTGGTAAAAGTGGTCACCCCTTTGCACCCTATTGCACCTGTCAGAGAGTTAATGGCTCAAGGCACAAATTCACTTTTTAGGCTCCCTTAGCTGCCCACAAGCCTTTTTCTACACTAATCTGCAAACTTTGTGCCTGTGTTTTTCTCAGTTCTCCAGCACGATTTTAAAATAAAAGTATGTCACTGACCATGAAATTGCCTACTGTGCCTTTCAATGCTTCGGCACTTGAGTTGCCAGGACTTGCATCTGTCTTTGCAAACCAAAATTGCTTTGTAGAAGAAAAACAGCAGAAATAAAACTTTCCAGGAATCATTTTGTCAATTCATTATAGCATTTTTATAGACATTGACTTGATTCCAGGTAAAATATGATCTTACAAGAAATTATCATTACTATTAAACTACACTCTAGGTCAAAATTTCTGTGAATCTCTTTCTTTCTATGGGAATTCTGGAGATAAATTTGTTTTTCTGTGATCTAAAAGAGAGGGACACATAAAAGTTGTATAGCTTTGAAAGTTCCTTCTTTCATTACCCCTTCTAGACAAATCTGACTCCATTCTAGGGATGTGGTTATTCCAGAGCTGGCTTTGTGTGGACAGGAGTCCATCTTCAATTCTCTTGGAAATATCCATGGCACTTCAAGGTGGTTCAGGGTTTGCAAATATATGGGGGGCAGGGAGGGGGTACATTTGGAGTTCCCATCCTGGCTGCTTGTTAGGATAGGAGTAACCCAGAGGTTTATGCAATGTGTCAGGTGGGAATGAGGATTTTGGGGCTGTGCTGGCTGGAGAGAATGGGCATTGGCAGAAAACCTTCAGTTTCAGACCCCAACAGCCCTGAGTGCCACCAAGGAGAAGATTATCAGGGCATTGGTTTTTTATCAGCTGGATCAGTCTTTAACTTGTTAGAGTGGTCCAGACCTCAGTGTTCAACTGTTTAATTTGAAAGAATAAACCCTGTTTTAAAACCAACTGGTTTTTTTTAAAGAATAAACCCAAACCACTGATTCCCCCTTGCTCCTTTAATGCCAAAGTCTCAGACCTGTAGGCAGCATGAAGCTGGACTGCCATGCTGCCCAGACCACCTTTCTTGGGATGGGTTTGGATTTATAACTTGCTAACCCACATCCCAGTGGGAAGGTGGGAGGCTCTGTGTCCATGTTTGTGTGTGTGTGTGTGTGTGTGTGTGTGCGCCGCACGTATGCGGGAAGCGCTGGAGCTCCTGGGGCTCTCCAGGACCCTTTGGAGGGGAAATCCAGACCTGGAGACAAAAAAGAAGGTAGCATTCATGCCCAAGCACATAGTGGGGTAAACATATTTTGTAAATGGAAGTTTGTGACTCACATTGTATGACGGGAGCTGCTGTTTACCCACCGCTGGTCAGATGCTGGCGTTGCCAGAGGCTGAACGATTCAGCGGTGATCACTTATAAATAGTGCTGACCAGAAACAGAAACAGTGCTGAGTTTTCATTTAAAAAAAAAAGAAAAAAGTGTTGACCATTTTTTTCATTTTATTTTAGGAGTAGAGTTAAAACTACTGGAGTTAAGACATGCTTTTATTGATATTTCCTCTTTTTCCCTCTCAACACTTTTGCATCCCTCTTATAACTTTGTTTGGTGTTTCAATTTATTTTGCTTCATTTTATTCTTAAATTGTCTTATTTTATTTTGTATTCTATTTTACCTTGTTTTGCCACTGCAAAAAAAGCAGCAAGGACAGGAGAAAATAGAAGAAAAAAGAAATAATGACATGCGGACAGATCCTAGCATCTGGGCATATGTTCAAAACTCAAATTCCCATTTTTCAAATTAAAGCAGGCTTCAAATTAAAACTTCCATTTTTTTCAGAGAAAAAGTTTTGTTATTAAGAATAAAAAGTTTTTAGAATTCCTGATAGTAATAATTTCTGGGTGTTTAGGGCCCACTGGTAGATACAAAACATTATGTCCCATTTCCCTGGAGAGACAGAGTAGCTCAGGAAAGATAAAATTTAATAGAAAAAGTAGGATAACTCCTCCGTGCATTAACATTTTCTGAGAACCTCCCTTTAATTCCCCACTCTGCAGGTCAGCCCTGAATGCCATAAGAGAAAGAAGGAGTGTAAAGATGTGAAGAATCTGGATTTTGCTCTTCATTCTGTGAGAGCATCCGTGATGGAGCAGCTGCCCCTGGTGATACTGGTTTGCATCCTCCTGGCAAACACAGCCAGATCTCGCCATCATGTTGTTCCACACTGAAATGAAATACTGTGAATTCCAGGTCAGGCACTTGCTCTTTTTGAAAGCTAAAGTGATCGTTTCCCTGTGCCCAGGTTTGATTTCCTGAGCATAAAAGTGATGTGTGTTCTCCAAAGCGCTGGCCCACACAAGCTGGGCATGTACCCACAGGCTTTGAAGGTTTCCTTTATGAATCTCACGGAGAAGTGTGGCTTCAGAAACCAGACAAAAGTCTGCCCTAAGTCAGTGGGAGCTTTTCTTGTGCAAGGACTCAGGACCATAGAGCATAAAAGCCAGGGGATATTTCTTTTTGCTTCTTACAGGATCCATGGAACTTTATGAAAATTACAAGTTTTGCTTGCAAGACAGTGGGCAGATGATCAGTCCTTGAGAAAGAAAAAAAGAAAAAAACATTGAGTGCAGGCAATGGGAAATAAAAAGAAGAAAATTTAAAGAAAATATACTTATTTCTGAGAATGAGCAGTGGAGATGTGGACACTTCAATTCCAGCTCCTTCCCAGCACATCCTCAACCCATCGGCCCTTTTCCTTCTAAGGCACAGGACTGTTCTTTCTGATTTGGCAGAAAGTACAAGGAGGGAAAACTGGTATTTTTTTCCCGTAAAGGAACAGAGTTCTTTCCTGTTCCACGAGGTGGCAACATCGCTTCAGAGCTTGAAGCATTCTGCAGGGTGCAAGGAGGGAGAAACTTCCTAACTTTTCAGCTATTTCAAACATGTTCTTTTAAACAATTTAAAATCAAGGAGGTAAAAAACCTCCATTGTTACAATTTTCACTATCTTTATGTTTTCTAAACGTGATATAAAATTATATCTACCATTTTTTGTACATTTTACTGTGTGTATCACCTACAGGATCCAGTTTTCTTTACCTCTTTCTTTACATCTCAGCACAGAGAAAGGCTGGTTTAGCACTCTTTCACTGATTGGAGGCTCAAATCTGAAATAAAAAAGGACAAAATAAGAAATGGAATAAAGCCAAGCTTTGATCTTCAAGGTTGATAAGGAACCAAAATTTTATTTGGCATTTTTAGGCAGAGTTTAACTTTACATTTAAGTAACTTAGAATCAAACTCTGTGTCTCTACAGACTATAGTTTCATATTTCTCCTTCTTATGTTCCTAACCCCTATTTATTTTCCTAAACAATTTGTTCTGCTGTCTTAAACAGCACCTCTGCATTTTACTAATGGCTACATGGCTATTTCTTCTGTGGAAGTTGAAAGGGAATCAAAGAATCCTATCTTTCTAAAAAGTTTATCTCACCCCCTCTGCTTGGTCTGCATAGTAATAAGGGCATAAAAGCATGACAGATATGAAATATAAAACAAAAGACAATGGATGTTGTGAAGTTCAAGGCCTTTTTTCCCCACTCTGGATCATGCTAGCTCTGATATAAAGGGTGTGAATGATTTGCCATGTGTACCTAACATCCAATTAGCCCCCTAGAGCAGAAGGAAAATGATTTGTGGCCATTCTGGGTATCATCAGTTGGTGAAGACCAGGAGAGTTAATCCAAAGGTCCTACCATAATGAAAATGGTGTGCCCAGGTGGCCAAGAAGGCCACTGTCACCTGGCCTGTACCAGCATTAGTGTGGCCAAGAGGACCAGAGCAGTGATTGTCCCTCTGTGCTGGGCACTGGTGAGGCCACACCTCAAATGTTGCATACAATTCTGGGCCCTCAATCCAGGAAGGACATTGAGGGGCTGGAGGGGGCGTCCAGAGGAGGGAACAGAGCTGGGGAAGGGTCAGGAGCACAGGTCTGATGAGAAACAACTGAGGGAACTGGGAGTTTTCTAGCCTTGATGATTCTGTGATTCTATGATCCTGTGGCTTCACCACCTTGTAGCTACTTCAGCTGTGGATCCAGGCAAGGCTCCTGTAGCATTCCAACCACACTCCCTGCCTACTACATCAGCAGCCTTTTCTTTTTTGAGCTCTTCAATCTCTTTGAGTGTGTGTGCACTAGAGCAGCTCAAGAGATGTCCTAAGGCCATGTTATCCAGCTCTGGATACTCCACTTCTTCAGGGCACCTTCCTGGCCATCTCTAGAGCCAAATGAACTTGTCTTGCCACCTCTGTGCACACTGCATTGCTCCCAGCTGCCCTTGCCACCATGGTATCAGGCACACTTAGGAACAATGGTTCCTCAAAATTGCATCCTGTTCTCTGCTGCCAAGGCAAATGGGATCAATGGGCAAGCAAAACTCAAGTTGCTTTCATGCTTCTCATGAGTGTTTGGAACTAGATGAACTTTAAGGTCCCTTCCAGCCCAAGCCATTCTGTATTTCTGTGGAGGGTGGCACTGGCTCTACAGAGCAGTGTGGCAAATGTGTGCATAATGTATTCAGAGATGAGGTTTATTGTGGATACAGGCTCCAAGTGTGGGAATGATCCTTCCAAACACGCTGCCAGGCTTATTCCAAAGCATTGTTAGCTGTATCAGGCCTGGTGCTGGTGAAATGTTTTTTACCTCTCTGCAGATCATTGCTGCTGATACACCCCTGAGATCAGAGCCATGTCTTTCATTAACCCCTCTGCAATCACCAAGTCTCCTGCTACTCAGAACTGGACTGGGAGTGGAGGCTTTCCTTTGGCTGTGCCTGTCTCTTCCCAAACCAAGTTTCTCCACTCTTCCAAGGAGAGCAACCATATGTTTGTTTTTAGTTGGGCTGCTGGGCCCAGAGAGGCCTTAATAATGGACATTCATTTGATTTGTGTATAAATTAGTAACTAGAGAGGGCAACTCAACTCTTGTTTTTTACAGTCCTGGTTTCTCCAAGGAAACCTTGGACACTGCTCTTGATTAACAGCTCAGATTGGAGCTCAGAGTGCTGATAAAAGCTGCTCCCCTGTTAGCAGCTGCACAGGCTTTAACTTTTCCTTTCTTCCTCCTCTCCTCCCCCCCATTTTTTTCCATTGTAACTCACAGTGCATTTTTGCAAGATAACCCTGAAATTACTATTACTACATCACGATATTAGATCAATGCAGTGGTAACACACTCCAGATTGTTATGGCATTCACATCTTGATGCCTTCCATACTGTCTTGTGGAATCTAACCTAATACCACGATTAAAATGCCTTTTCCATTTCTCTAAGACACTCTGCCTGCTGCCATTACATAAACGTCTGCCTATCTCGGGTGTTGCACTGGCACCCAGCACTGGGGTCTTTGGGAGCCTAATGAAAAGAACCTCCACTCATTAAAGGGAGATGGAGGCTCTTGCCAAAGCCCAGGATTAAATTAGAGTCTGTTCGGTTTCTCCTCTCACTGACATCATTATGAATCAAGAAAAACACTCCATTCAAGTTGTCTTAGAGCAGTGCAAAGGCAGTGTGAGTTCAGAATCAAGCCCATTGAGTTTAACATCAGCCTCCCTCCATCTCCTCTGGCAGCTTGTTCCCATTCTGCAGCTCACCTGCTGAAAACAGCAACCCTTGGTGTAACATGGTTCCTTCTCATGGGAAAGCAACAATCTTCAGAGACAGGAACTTTTCAAAAGTTGCCCTCAGGTGGGATGGGAGAGAGGATAAAAATTACCAAAAGGATGAAAAAAGAAAAGGACACATCTGAGTTCCAACAGACTTAGTGCCACAGTCTTTGAGGGTGGCAGAAAGCACCTTGGTTGTGCCAACAAGAAGCACGGGCTTCAGGTATTATGTGACCTTGTTCTGACAGCAGAAGGAGAAGCAGCAGCCCAACTCTGGTGAGGCACTGGGACACACCTGCCAGAGAACTTGTGGACATTCCATCCCTGGAAGTGTCCAAGACGAGGTTGGACAGGGTTTGGAACAACCTGGTTTAGTGTAAGCTGTCCCTGCCCATGGCGGGGGTTAGAACAGGATGATTACGAAGGTCACTTCTTACCTAAACCATTCCATGATTCTGTGTCTCTTGCTGAGAGCTCCAGCCCCAGTCTTGCACCCCTCTTCACATCCCTGTGAAGATTCAGAAAAGTAAAGCAGATGCACAGGGGGAGGCACCACTCACACCACCAGATTTCCAAGCCTTTTCTCCAAAGGACTGCACTCAAAATAGCTAAGAATTCTCACTCTTGACCCACCATGAAAGCAGATGAGAGCAGCTGGCACAGGAGTCTTCATTTTTCAGTGTCTCCAGGGATAGGAATAAACTTGCCATGAGATTTAATGTCCGTCAGGAGCTGTGCTTCTGTCGGCATGGCATCCACAGGCTGGTAAGGGCAGTTTGACACTATCTTGTTCAAGAAGCTCCCACCACATTGAGAGCCAAGGAAGAAAAAAGAAAGCCCTTGATGATAACCCAACAGGTCTTAAATCCATTTTCCACAAATGTGGAACTACTGGCTTCAGCAGGATCCCACAGCACAGTTGGCATTCAACTGAGAAATCTTTGTTGGTGGTATAATGCCAAGGTTTCCTGCATCACCAGCGAAGAAAAATAAATACTTTCAAGGGGCTGTTTGGGTCTTGGGTGGAAAAAAAAGGCTGTTCCAGATGGATGGGATGAAGCTGGGCCAAGGAGAACAAGCCATTTGGGAAATCAAATGGAATTTAAAAGACCTGTCCATTGAAATATTTGTGTTAGTCCACAGATTTTCAAAAATCCCTTCCAGGAGGGTCATACTATCATTCCACACAACATCACAGCAACCATCCTGTGCCATTTTCACTTTAAAGCTGAAAAAACCACCTGACTTTCAGGACTGACTCTAGAATGTCTCCTATCTGCTCTTCTGATATTATGAAATGAGGTCAGGTTTCTTATTTTTTCTTAGTGAGGGCAGATTTCTGGGAGAATTTTCAGTTTGAGAGGAGTTTGAACATCTGCTGCCTATGGCAGCAGTGCTGGCTCATGGAATCTTGAATTATTTAGTAAAATGTGGTGTGGTTTTCCAAGTGGTTGCTCTTGCTAGGTTATCTGGGAGTATTCTCCAAGTGTACCAAAATGGAGTTGGACCCTCTCCTACTTTCTGTGTCTGTGAGCCCTGCAGAGGCACAGAATCTGTTTAATTTGGTTTATGGCAAACGGAAGCACTGGGACTTGTGCATTGATGTTGGGCACTGGTGATGGGCTCTACCCCATGAATCAGCATCTCTGTGATGCAGATGTTAGAGCCAATCTTCCTTGCAGAGCCACAAGAAAAGCCATGAGATAACAGTGTAAAAACCAAGGGATGTGGAAAAAAAAATCACTGTAATGATTAGAATTATTTGTTCCTGTTCTGTAAAGGGAAATTAATTCAGCTGTGTAAAATGAATGGTTTTAATGGAATAGGTCTGCAAAAATCCACATGCAAGAACTCTCATGCAATGTCTCTCTTTTGTGATAAAGAAAATGGTTTGTTAGGAGAAAACAAAGAGTTCTCATAGCCACAGTAATATTAATACCAGTGCTAGCAATAATAATATAAATCATAATACAGATAATGGTAATTTTAATAGTAGTAATAATAATATTATTTCAATTGCACCTCAAATTGAGAAAAACCCATAACAAACAATCAGCCAGCAAATCATTCTCACTGATAACCTGCATGGAAAGCTGCTGGCTAAGTTTAATGGAATTAAATCCTGGTCCTGCCTTGAGTCACTATGGAATGCCAACATCTTGTCCTCAGTAATTAAGCAAGTAGAAGAGAAAAGCTATTTTTGGCATCACCCACAGGCTACATGGAGCACTTGGACACACTAGAAAGTCAAGGGCAGTGCAAGGCTGACATGTGTTGTAAATTCATCAGGCAGGGGGGAAACTGAGGCAGAACTGAGTTGTACATTGCAATCACACTGCAAATCCACAGCACTTGGACCTGCACACTTCCAGCACCAGCCCTTACAGCACAAGCATCACTCTTCATGCACAACAAAATTTCCAAGTAAAAGCAAGAGATCAAAAGCAAAAGACAGCCTTTCAGATATTCCATTTCATCTGTAAAGGCAAGCGTAGGAAGATTGAAATGATTATTTTTTTTCTTCTTGCCCATTGGATTAACATATGTTTTTCTGTGTTTCAGTATTTCACCACATATTTATATGAAATCCCTCTGCCTGTTTTTTTCCCCCTTGGCCTCTCCAAGGCTTTCACTCATACTATACCACTCCAAGAAACTTGCCCAGAGCACACCATCCTCATCTGCACAACCCCAAACCAGTTCCTACACCTCAGTCAGGCAGCACTGAGAGCATCTTGGTTGTCTCCAAGAGGAGCAGATGCTTCTACTTTAAACAGCCCATAGATAATCCCCAATCTCCTCAATGAGCTCAGGAGTGCTCAGAAGCATGTGCCACCCAGTTGCAGCCACGGCCCTGCCTATTTTCCCCCTTGGGAAGGTGTGGTGAGTCACAGCAGATCCCGCTCGGCTCCTCTGGCCAGCTCTCAGGATTGTGGTTTCCAGCTATAAATGCAGCCCCTGGGCAATTTACTGAGGAATTACATCGTGTCCTTCCACCAGCATCCAAGCCCCAGGAACTGATGAGGTTCAGTGCAGAGCATTCCGATTTGGTTTCTTTTTAATAACACTTACTGAACGTGAACAGTGTTAATAATCCCCAGCAGTCATTAAAAGCTTTTTATCTTCAAAGTGCTCTACATATGCTAATTAATGCTCACAACCATCCTGTGATGATATTATTAGACCCATGTGGCAGCAGGGGAAATGGAAGCAGTGAGGTTAAGTAATTTGCCTGAGGTCAGAGGGAGCTGCTGATGAAGCCGCAGGCAGAACGCCTCATCCTCTGCTCCACTGTGCATCTTCCTCCCACAGCCCTGGCTCTGGTTTGTGCTATGTGAGCATGAGACAGGTACCAGGAAAAGGGTGAGAAATTACATTTTGTCTTGCATCCCCACAGGCTCTGGCTATGCCACCAAGCCTACCTACATGTGTACCAGCCTACATGTCACATTACATGAAATGCCACCAGCATAGGTCAATTTTCAGGATAAAGTTACTGGTTCAGCCTCCTAAGACAACAGAGGCCTAAGCCTTCCCTTCATGTCCTCTAGACCTAGTGGCCCTTAGTCAGGCATCCCCCAGCTCATCCCACCACCTAATGGCCCACATTGCCTCTTTTTAACCAGTCTGAGGACATTTTGGCTACATTATTTCTAGTAACTAAACCTACCATTGAAACCAGCTGGGACAGTGGGGATGTATCTTTGCTTCAACTCTTAACTGCTAAGCCATAGAATCAGAGAATCTCAGAATGGTTTAGGTTGGAAGGGACCTTAAGATCATCTTGTTCCACTCCCTGGCATGGGAAGAAACACCTTCCACTATCCCAGATTGCTCCAGGCCCCATCCAACCCTTGAACACCACCAGGGATGGGGCAGCCACATCTTCTCTGGGCAGCCTGTGCCAGGGCCTCCCCACCCTCACCACTGTCAAGAATTTCTTCCTAATATCTAATCTAAATCTTGTCTTTTTGTTTAAAACTGTTCCCTTTTCTCCTATCACTATTTGCCCATGTAAAAAAAGTCTCTCACTCTTTTTTATAAGCTCCCTGCAAGTACTGAAAGGACACAAAATAAGGTTTCCCTGGAGCCTTCTCCAGTCTGAATGAAGATGGTGACGCTATCCAAAATGCCCACAGGGAGTAGTCCCCAGCCTGGGCTAACTCCCTAACCATGTCTGAAAATTGCTGATAGTATTATTCTTCTAGGCCAAAAAGTTTACCAGGAGCAATTTCAATACTTTAATGACCCAGCCAGCCAAGTCTAGTGCTTAGACCAAAGCTTGATGCCATTCAATTTTCTAGTCCATGTGGCCAAAGTACAGCTAGAGTCAGCAATGTGGATCCCTTGTCCCCAAGGATTTCCCAAGACGAGCTTCACCATCTCCCAATTGTCACCATACAGAAAAAACTCAAAACCCCAAAGACTGAGTCATGATTTAGTCAGGATCATGCACTATGTTGGTGCCACAAACATAAGCCCCATTTGGAACCACTGCCCCAAAATTCAAGACCAGATTATTTGATCAGCTTTGCCTTTCCAAAGCACAGGTACCTGACCATTAACCTGAGCACACCAGCTTGTTTTACATCCAGGCCCTTTATGATGGGTCCAGCTGCCAAGGATTTGCTTTTAGCCCACATGATTAGAAGCTGATGAACTTCTCCTTCTATTCTCTACCCATTGAAATAAACACAGAGCTGTGTTTTATTTTTAAAATAAACAAAGGCAGGCTGGACTGAAACCATGGTAGGAATGGCCCTAATTCTGCTCTTGGCTGAACTGCCACTCATAGAAGGTTGTTTTACGCTTATAGGGAGAAATGACTTATTAGTATCAGAATAATAAACTCCTTCCTTTTATGCTTCAAATCAAACTGCAATCTGGCCTGTGCAGAACACATTTCCCACTCCTCCTCCTCATTCTCTTCTTCCTCTACCACAGGCTTCAAACACAGAATCCAGATGCAAGCTATTTTTCCCCTAGCCGAAGGATCTGACTTTTTGGCAAGCTGTGCAAGCTGTTGTGTGGGTGGTTTAAAACTTCCCTCTGGGCCTGTCATGTGGTTAGGGCTGTCTGGGTTGCTCTGAACTTCTGGACACCATTTTCCTTTGACTCACCTTTTATTCCAGCAGAAGCTGGGACCAAGCGTGCCTAACAAATGGGGCTGCACAGAACTGCTCTGTGCAGACAGGGCTTGGACGCTTTTTTCCGCTCATGTGAAGTCCTTTGGCTGGGTTCACTGGGTGATGCTGTCAGGAGGAAATCCCTGCAAATAGCTGTCTCCCTGACTTCGCTTTGAGCCACTTCCTACTCAGTTTCTGAGTGTCTCTTCCATGAAAATTCATGCTCTGTCATGTACTGCTGGTTAAGTCAGCAGCAAAGTCTGTTCTGAGTCTGTCAGGAAGGTTGAATTGCAACCATCAGGGCTGCAGCTCTGCCTTTCCTCTGCACCAGCCAGCCTTTCCTTAGATGGTGTCCAAGCAGTGCTTTCCTCCTGCATCTTGAAACAGATGGAGAGATGGCCCCAGTGACTTCATAGTACCATGAGTCAAACAACCATGCCAGAATTTATCCCTTTTCCTTTTCTTTAAATAATAATAGTGTTCTGCATCTTCCTGGTTAAGAGAAGAAACAAATCTGGTAAAGCAGCCCCAAATATCCAAATCTGCAAGCAGTGTGCTCCAAATTGAGCAAATTGTGCTCCAAACCACCCCTTTCCATCTCATCTGGACTCCATTTGACATCAGCAAGCCAGAATTCTGGGTAGGTCCCCAACAATATAATTTCATCACAGACCTCTGAGTGTGTGGATCCCTTACCTGCTGTCTTCTGAGCTTTACAAAGAAAGGCACTACACAGCAATCTCTACAGTCAGGGTCATGTCCACTTTAACTGCTTCTGAAAGCAGAAGGGATTATTCCTGTGTGAGCGGCCTTTGCTACTTCCCAGAGAAAAGCCACTGGCTAACCCAGAACTGCGGTGATAGGATGGTTGGCGCTGCTCAGAGAGGGTGCCCTGCATCCTGTGACAGGGCTGGGGGTTGTGATCCAGGGCAGGGCTGTCAGTGCTGATACATTTAGTGTGTAATTGGTGTATATTGGCCGTGCTAAGTTAGTTAACAGTTGGACTTGGTGATACTGGAGGTCTTTCCAGTCTTACAGATTCTAGAATTCTATGATTATATATATACAATGGATCACTAACTCACCAGTGAGAGTATTACAGGCAGATGAAAGTAGGTGTATTTCACAAAATACCTCCTCCCTATGATGAGCTGCCCCTAGATGCTCACACACCTCCTCATGAGTAAGCACAGGCTCTTTTGAGGGCACTTCAAGCCCTCAAATGTCAAAAATTATTAGAGCTGGTCCAGTAAAAAATGTTTAAAACCTTGAAATGGATTTGTCCCTTCATGTGGAGAAAGAGAATTTCCTAAGCGAGGCTGACAATGTGTGCTGCAGAAATGAAAAAAATCAAATTCACCAGATCACACAGTCATTATAACATAGAAAAATGTAAACACTGGCAAACAGGCCATGACAAGTTTTGCCTGCAACATGCATGAGCAGGAAAAGTTGTTATGCTTTGGAGTAGCTCAGAAGCCATGGAAGTCAATTCAGGACATGAAATATAGAAATGAGCATCTTCAACTCAAGTTCTGTTCGAGTCAAGTACATAACTAACTACAAATCTTTGCCAAGAGCTACTTAAATGATGCCAATCCCATTTTTTAAAGCTCTTAAAATGTTCTGATTAACTTCTCTCAGTCTTCAGAAAACACATTGATATCTACCGTGCCTATCCTTGAGCTCTGGGCTCCCAGGAAGATGGTTCTTCCCAGGTATTTCTACACAGTTCAGAAACAAGGTGAGATTCCAAGGGGATTTTTATTTCACTACAGAGATTCCCATGGTTTAGAGAACCTTCAAACACACGCCTGTGTACTAGAATTCAAATGCTTGGTATCTAGTGTTTGTCTCCACTGATTCGTATAATCATGGAATCACAGAATAATTTAGGTTGGAAAAGACCTCCAAGATCATGAAGTCCAGCCTTTTACTGAACACTGCTGTGTCAACTAGAGCAGAGCACAGAGTGCCATGTCCAGTCATTTCTTGACCATTTCTAGGGATGGTGACTCCACCACTTCCCTGGGCAGCCCATTTGAATGGACTAATTGTTAACAACCCTTTCCATGAAGTTCTTTCTGATGTCCAGCCTGACCCTCCCCTGGTGCAACTTGAGGTTACATCTTCTTGTCCTGTCCTTGTTCCCTGGGAGCAGAGCCTGACCCCCACTTGGCTGTCCCCTCCTGTCAGGGACTTATGGAGAGTCAGAAGGTCCCCCCTGAGCCTCCTTTTCTCCAGGCTGAGCCCCTTTCCGAGCTCCCTCAGCTGCTCCTCCTCAGACCTGTGCTCCAGAGCCTTCCCCAGCTCTGTTCCCTTCCCTGGACTGGAGCCCTCAATGTCCTTCCTGAACTGAGGGGCCCAGAACTGAGCCCTGGATTTGAGGTGTGACCTCAGCAGTGCCCAGCACAGGGGACAGTCACTGCCCTGGCCCTGCTGCCGCTCTGTTCCTGGTACAGCCTTGGTGCCACTGTCACCTTGGCCACCGGGGCACAGCTGGCTCATGCTGTCACCAGCACCCCCAGCTCCTTTTCCACTGGGCACTTTCCAGCCACTCTGGCCCAGCCTGCAGCACTGCAGGGCACAGCACGTAGCCTCACTGAACTTCATAGTGCTGGTCTCAGTCCATCTCTCCAGCCTGTTCAGGTCAATATATCAATTGCAGAATAAGAGAATGGGTGGGGTTAGGAGGGACCACAGGGAGTCACCTGGTCCAACCTCCCTGCTCAAGCAGTGTCATGCCAGACCATATATTTTATAATAACTTTACATATATATATATATATATAAATAAATAAATATATATATATATATATATATAATATTAATTATATTATATTTATAAAAAACAGATTGCTCAACAAGAAGTCTGGGTTTGGCTAAGCACAGATCCATTCCCTTCACATCAGCTTGACTTGATAGATTGTGAACACTTATTTCAATGCCTTGTTTTGGATTCAGAAGCTTAACTGGCAGCATTCAGGTTTGCCCACAGCACTCTCAGTACTTCTATTTCATCACCTATAAAATGGAGGATGCCATTTCCCTACAGGTGTTTTATAAGGCTTAACTTATGTGTGCAAAGTGTTGAGATACTTTAATGAGCAGCACCGTACCAGAACAATGTCTTATTTTGTGAATACAACCTCCAAAACTTTTCACACCCTCTTAGGCCTTCCAATACTTCCTGCTTCCCACCAGGCTGGGACAACTCCTCTCAGGACACTTTTGTGCCCTATCCTGGCTATGGAAACAGCAGGTGGTGAAAGGAACAAAAATGAGTAGAGGTGGGAGGAAAAGTTATCCAAATACAGTGGAACCTCAGAAGACACTTCAGACAGGGGTAGAGTGAAATTGAAAAGACATTTTCTTTTTCTTTTTTTTTCTTTTTCTTTCTAGAAAGCTGGTTATCAATTCCCAACCACAGCGGTGGCATCTTGCTCCCCTAGACCTCATCATTTTACACAGGAAGAACCAGAGCACTGTCACCACATCTCTGAGAGGGGGACAAAAGGGCCTGCAGAGCTGCTGAGATGATTTTGTGCCTCTGCTCCCTCCTGGAGGCTCCAGGGGACAGAAAGGGAGGTAATGGCTGAGACCCTCCTGCCCAAAGTCTCTCTGGCTGTTTAAAGCTCTGTTAGCTGGTGGAGGGTTAACCAGAGAAAAGGCAGATGGAATTTGAAAGGCACAAATGTAGTTTCAATCTGATTCATCCTTTCTGCTCGTCTTGCACCAAGTGCTTCTGGGGCACAACAGCAGCATCCCTCTAACTCCTCCCTGTGCCCAAAATCTTCTGATCCTTCTCCCTGCTCAGACAATGTAGGAGCAAGTCCGGAGCAGGAGACAGTGAGTGAATAGAAGTACTTTCCCTCACCCCTCCTTTCCCAGCCCTGACATAATAACAAACAGCTCTCCAAAAAGCACTTAAATTTACGAACAGTTTATAAATTCACAGACGTTGATTTATAGACGTTGGCTTGACCCAATATTAGACACTTTGGTTTCTCTTCTGTTTTCAAAGTGCTGCTGTTATGGCTTGGGTTCTGAGCGCCGTCACACACCAGGAGAGGCCTCCAGGTCCTCCCTGCAAGGACGGGCTGGAGCTGGGGCTGGGCTCCCACCCTGCCAGGGGTGGCTCTTCCCCTGCTCAGCAGGATGGCTCCCAGCTGGTTTAGCAGCAGTGATGACAGGCTTTCCAGGCAGCTTCATTTTGCCTTCCCTGTCTGCAGGAATGGTGGCTGCAACACGGGGTGTGAGGAGGAGCCCGTGCCTCTGTGTGTGGTATTCCCTGCCTACGAGCCCCCAGTAGGAGCATGGAATTAACCAAGGGGAAAAAAAAAAACCAAACACACACTTCCCCCCTTCAAAAAAAAAAAGCCCAAACAAAACCCCTCCATACCCTGCCTGGAGCCACTGTTAATTGGCTAAAAGAAATAAAAGCGAAGCAAATTTTTACTCCAGGAATGTTAAAATTCCACCCTGAAAAATCGCAGGGCTGGCGTGTCCAGATTTCTCCTCCTGTGGCCACCCAGCATGAACAGAAAACCCCATGTGCAGACCATGCCACCAGGTGAGATGAGGGTGAAGGATAACCGCCTTCCACCCTGTGGAATTTCACAGTCGTGTCTGGCTTGCAAACCCAAAATTTGTGGTTACATACGGAACTGTGGTCTTTGGTGGGAGCCACGAGGGCCTGGCTGGGGGATTGCAACATGTTGAAAGGCAAGAGAGACCAATTTCTCCCCATCCGCCCCCTGCACACACACACATGAATGCACAAATAAAAGATATTACATCTATCAATCCCTGCATTTCCTACTTTCTGCCTTTGAGAAGGTCATCTGAGTTCCTCCAGCTGTCACAAAAAGAAGTGATGGTTCATTCTGCATCCTGTTCTCAGAACTACTGATTGTGCAGAGAGATGCCTTTCTTTATTGGAGAAAAAGAGGACAATTTTAATGACCTGAAAGAAGGCTGTAACAATGTGGGGATTGGTCTCTTCTTCTGGAAAACAAGAGGAAACAGCCTCAAGTTCTGCCAGGAGAGGTTTAAATTAGATATAGAAAAAATTTCTTTACTGAAGGGGTGATCAGGCATTGGAACATTGCCCAGGGAAGTGATGGAACCACCATCCCTGGAAGTGTTCAATAACTGAGTGGATATAGTGCTTAGGGACACGTTTCAGTGGTGGCCTTGGCAGTGATGGGGTGTTTGCTATTTTGCCTCAATCCTTACAGTTACCTCAAGTTGCTCACCTTAGTAAACATCCCCTCATTCACTCCCTGACAGACACTTTGCCACCTGGAAGAAAATCTGGTGGGATTATCTGGAGTACTGTATCATTTCAAACCTTTACCTTGAAGTATGGAGTCCATTTTACTTTATTTGTTTTTCCCCATACAGATCATTTTACAAAAGACTTCAGTAACAATAGTTATTAAAAGCATTTAAAAGCCCAGGGATTTCCATAAAGATAGAATTTTAATGTAAAAATAGTAAAAAAATTAAAATTAAGGAATCAGGCTACATTTTTCTTTGAGAAATCCATGCATTTTTTAAAAACTGAAAGAAAACCAGAACTCTTTTTTGTTTGGCTTTTAATGAAATAAGACCAGCTGTCACCAGGAATTCTATATTTAGGGACTTTGTTTTCCTTGAGAAACAAAAAAAAGTACTGGGGAAACTGAACATTTAAGAACATGTTGAATTGACGCTGCACAGGTGTGGATTGTTTGCAGCAATTTTGCCTCTGAGTAGCCTTTCTCCATTGCTAATCCAGCCCCAGCCATAGTTTAAGGATGTCTGTGACCCTGCTGAGGTTTTGTAACCTGTAACCAACCAGAGATGCTCCATGTACGCATGTTAAAAGGCCATTTTAACTTGTAATTTATTACAGGGTCTGAATTCCCGGCCACAGTTTCCTCAAGAGTCAACAGGCTTGAAACCTTCTCTTTCACGGCTTTGCCAACCCATATTTACATCAAACGTTCTCCAACCCACCTCAGGAACAGGATCTGTGGCCAAGACAATGGATTGGCTTCCAAGAGACCTGAAGGTTTGACCTGAAGGTTAAATTTCTTGAGTCTTGGGGAAACCACCCCTTGGGAATCCCAGTCCCACCTTAACATTTTTTCAGTGTGGGGAAGGATTCAGTGGAGCAGTAAAAAAAAAAAATCCTTGTGAAAAAGTGCACAAAAACTAAATTGCAGCAGCCCCATTCCTAATTGAAATAACTCAGTTCTTCTTTTCGTGTGTGCCTGTGTTTGAAGAGAAACCTGAAAGGCACAAATTCATATTATGGACTAATAGCATGGAAAATTTCAGTTTAAAAAACAAAGCTGGCTTTGAGTTACACAGGAGAGATCTGAAAAAAAGCAACTGAAACCACTAACTTCTATTTTTTCCTGCACTTTTTACAACATAATATAGGTGAAAGGATTTTATTTTATTTTATTTTATTTTATTTTATAAACTTGGTTTAAAAAAAAATCAACACAAAAATCCTCTCTCTGGCCTTCATGTGCCAAGTTTCAGCCCAGGGCAAATTTTTTACAGCTGAATTATACACCCTGAAAAATAAGGGGCTTATAATGACAACATTGAAGGTCCCCTAACTATAGTGGTATGAATGGGGAGGGAGGTATAATAAGAATGGTCCATAGTGTGTAGCAGCAGCAATAAGTGAAGGAGCCCTTACTCAGCATGAGGAATTCTATATATCTTGGAAGGCTTTCATGAACCTAAACATTATTGCTAAGAAAGGAATAAACAGTTTGAACTGCTGTTGCCATTCATCCAGCTCTCACACACTGA
The DNA here is from genome assembly GCF_901933205.1 of Camarhynchus parvulus. Taxonomy (NCBI): domain Eukaryota; kingdom Metazoa; phylum Chordata; class Aves; order Passeriformes; family Thraupidae; genus Camarhynchus; species Camarhynchus parvulus. Next base: position 107,905,030 of record NC_044573.1, on the reverse strand, counting down.
GGAATACATAGAGTTGTTCTCTCAAAGCTGGAGTGAAATATTCCAGACATAATTCTTTCTTACTCCAGGGCTGGAGAGGATTTTGAGCTGCTGGAAGGGAAGTTGGACAAATACTATTGCTCTGGGAGAAATTTTTTTTTTATTATAGCAATAATGATAGACTGTGTGCATACAGGATACAAAGAATCATTATTGGCCAGGACTGGTATCTCTAAGTGAAGTGAGACCAAAAGGAGGTGAACAAAATCACTTTTGCTTGTTTTGGGCCATTCCATTTTGAATGTGGACCAGAACTGATGACCCAGAAAACATATAGGAAAGAGTTTTTAACATTTTTACACTTTTAAGAATGCTGCTTCCAAAATCAAATCATCCATCAAGTTGGAGGCAGAAGTGGGATTTAGGCAGATAAAGGGAAACAGGGTGTCTATGCCAACACAGCCTGGGCATCTCCTTACAAAAGGAGATCAAATGTCGGGATTTCCACGCAGCAAATCCCTTCTCTGCAATGCCATTTTTCCTTCTGCCCTCTAATTACATCAGCTCAATCAAAGCATTGAGCTTCTGTCATTCATCTTTCATTTTAATTTCTGCTCATCTATGTATGAACAGTCTCAGTTATAAACAGCTGTACCTACACTTATCTCTATATTAAGCATCTCCCCACTGTATTTTTATTTTCTGTTCCTTCACATTTTCTATATCAAGGATCATGTCAATATTCATAGCAGAATTTTGCAATTTTCTGAAAGGAAAATTCATCTGAATATTTTTTAACCAGTTCAGTGACTCCAGTCCTATTTAACAAAAGGACATGACTTTAACATGTGATCCTCATCTCAAAGTGGGCATCTAGAAAAGTTGTCTTAAAAATATATTTGCAGTGTTACTGACTTCCCAAGAGCCTATGCATTGCTATCTCAACTCCACATGTCTACTTTGGAACCACCTAATATTAAATAAGAAATTTTCTACTTTAAAACTATTTGTTATGGTGCCTGTACCCCAAAACTGCTGCTGCCTTTCCCCTCTCCCTCATTAAAAACCACAATTATCAACAACCACTGATAATCTGGATTTCACCACATTTTCATACCAATATGATACAATTTCAGAGTTGTTGTCAAGACTGTGATGGACATTAAATTTGTGTCTCTCAGCCCAGAAATTCAGATTATACCATGTTTCTTTCCTTCTTTCTGTATTACTTAATCAACCCCTTTTTTTTTCTTTTTTTTTTAATTTAGTCCTGCTGGAAATCAAGTCCATGAGCATAAATTGAACTTGCAAATAAGTATTTAACATAAAAAGTTGTTCATAGCCTTAAATTCACACTGCTCAAGTAAATTCAGTCTTTAATCTCTGGAACCCATCTTGGACAAACGTTTCTAGAGTAAGTGTCAAGTTTCTGGCAGTAAATTTGGAATAATAAACAAAAACCTCAGGTGAAGAAACTTTCTAAGTCCCAAAACTGCATGAGTTACAAAGTTAATGTTATTAAGAAGAATTCCTGAGCATGATATTTTTTCCATACCTGTGAAAGAACTAAAGTTTAATGAGTTTGCAAAAAGTTTGGACATGGAAATAAGTAAAAATTACACATAGGTATGATCCTGAAGGTTCGGACATGTAAATTAGCAAAAACTACATAAGTGAATAATCCTAAAAGTAATTTCCTTGAAAGAGCCATGAATAAGTAGCCAAGCATTTAATTCTTAATTTTGAGAATTTCCTCCCAAAATTTGCCCTAAACTAGGACAGAGATTTAACGAGATGCTGGAGAACTAAAAACCTGCACATCTCTCTTGAAAGTTTTGTGAGTTATTTTTTACCTTGTCTCTCCCCACAAGACTGTTAAGAGAAAGTAGGACTGAAGGGATAAAAAGGACTTTCAATGCACTATCAAAGTCTTTTAATCTTTATCTCATGTAAGCAATCCCTTCTTTTTCATACATAACAGGGAGAGGTATACATTTGACATAATAGTCCACTGTAAAGTTATTTGGGTATAAATTATATTGTATTTATATCTGTGCAGTAACCAGAGGATTGGTGGATATAAAATTTTTCTATAAAGATGGAAAGGCTGAAAGCTTGTAAAATTATGCTGCATTTCTGCTCTTCAAAATAGTGGCAAATTTTAGTAGCAGATATTTTGGTTTGAAATTTGTATACTTAATAAAAAATATGGGGATTTCCCTTCTAAATGAAGTGGAGCAGGATATATGTGCATTGACAATATGTTCCAGGTTATATTTAACCAAAAAAAAATTTCAAAAGCTTTTCAGTGAGGCCAAAATATTTTTCCCAAATGTCTGAAAAAATCTTGGAAAAACATTTTGGAGGGGAAGGAAGTGTTGTGAATTGAAATGCTGAAAAATCTTTGGAAAGATCTTATGAACAGTACCCTGTCCATGTAAAGTCAAAAGTCTTTGTGGAGGCTCAAGTGAAGTCTCACACCAGCCACAGTCTGGGGGCAAGGGCTACCCAAAACCTCTCACAGCTTTCTCTGTATGACTGTAGAAAGTGGTTGCTGCAATAATTTTTAAAGTCCAGGTCAAGCTGTTTGTCTTCCCAGGCCTCCATGAGTGGTGGGTGCCCTCTAACCAGACTCCAAAATGACATTCAGCAGACCAAAGTCAGCTTTCACCTATCCACAGAAACAGGATGGAAGAGGGAGGATAAATATACATAACTGTGTTCACAATGAAAAGCCATTTTGCTAAAAGCTGTCCATCAGGCCTTCGTGTCACAAACCCTCATTTGGGTTGTCCACTTTGCCTTGCTCTGCACATAGTGCTGAGAATCCAATCCCAAAAAATCAGGTCTTCTTCACAAGCTGAAACTTTTCACAGTCTTGGCCTCATTTTGTAGCAATGTGTGCCCACAGTAGCTCACAGGAGCTACTCAATTTCATTCAGCTCCTTTTCTTTACACAGGGATTTTGACTGGTCTCCTTCCTCTCCTTCACAAGAAAAGTGATTTTCCTAACGACATAGGCTAGACAGATGACAGATTGTCAGGACACAGCACATGTTTTCTTTAAGTGAGATTTTTATTTGTTATTTTAAGGTTATTTCCAGATCCCTGACACTTATTCCAAAAACTCAGGTAACCAAGACGGAGCTCAGAAACTGAAGTTATTCTTAGACTAATCAGCCACTGATCTAAATCCACGACACTAATCTCATAATTTGGCACCACAGAGTTTAACCAGTTACATCTGGATAAGATATTCCAAGCTAACAGCCATATTAGGTCCCAATGCTTTTAACTTGTTTACCCTGGGAAGTAAAACACCCAGGCTGTTTTATTCTGGACATGGTGAGACCTGCTTGGGTGGAGAGAGGACAACAGTGACCCTCAACAAGATGGGGCTGAAATCACAGCTGCCCTTGGAACACACAGCTCTGTATAATTTTGTAGCTCCATATTATTTTGTAGGATTTTATAGACTACACTTGTCTCTTAAAACCTATTGCACCCTCCAACAAGGTGTTACGATAGACTGGTGTCCAGCAGCCTCTGCCGGGTTCTCATGTTCAGCATGTGCATGGTCCCACAGCAGAAGAAATGAAGGTCCTTCCTTTTGATTGCACCCACTGAAGACCCTAAAAGAAGCCCCCTTACACCACCCACTCCATCCTTTCAGCACACAGTCCTGAGAGAAAACACGGTTGCTATGTTTGTTGCCATTACAGTGGAGCAAGAGGGCTGTGCCAAGCCCAGGTCCCAGCCGTGTCAGGGCTGTGCAAACAAACACGGGGGGCATTCATGCTCCAGGCAGAAAGAGACAAAGGCAATATTATTACCGTGCCCATGAACTGAGGCACACTCAGATTATCCAACTTGCCCAAGGTCACGCAGGAAGTAAGTGGCAGAGCTGGAAATTGAACCCAGATTTCTTGAATTGCAGGCCAGGATTGTAACCACAAGGCCATCTTTCGTCTCTCTCTCTCTCTTTCCTTCCCTGCCCCTCCCCAATCTTTCCATTTTAGCACACTTCTGAAAAAAATTGCTTTTAAAAATCCATTCGGCAATACTTTAGGTATGCTGTGGCCTCCACAACTGTATTTAGCACAATTATAGGCTAAAAGGAACTCTTGCAAATTATGTGCAAATAGATACGTCTTTATGTAAATCCAAGTTCTTGGAACAGAAATCTGCAGCCAAAAAAATACAAAGGTTTAAGACAGGGAGGAATTAAGCTCCAATTTTTTTTCCCCCTTCGAAGGTTGGTAACTGAGGCACAACACTCTCCAGCCAAAGAATGGAGGACACAGACTGGATGCCTGGGGAGTAGTTACACCAGTTCTAAAAATACTGTGATTGCACCCGTAGAAATGTGAAGGCAACAGACACTAGGTCATTGTTTTAGAGGATTCTGCCATGTGTAAGATTTTTTTATATACATGTGCATCTTCTAAACCAGTTACTGCACAACTTGTGCAAGAACACTGAGAGCCCAACTTCCTAGCAGTGCACAGCCCCATAGCAGAGAGGGGAGCTGAGCTTTGGAGGGCTGTTTGGCCCAAACCATGCATCAGGAACTGTCTGTGGCTTGTGAAAACTTTAGAAGGTATTAGGTACCCACTGCATATGCCAGGGACTGCACCTGGGTCTCAATGCCCAGACCTCTTTTTGGGTAGTGTTAGATTTACCAGCTAGAGAGGAAAATTCTCCGAAACTATATTTATGTTTAATGTCTTCTGCTGAAAATCCTTAAGCTTGGTCCACATGCTGGCCAATGTCAGCATATGAGAATTACTTTGTTTATTTGTCTAAACAGAGCTAGATTTGGTTGGGGTAGCACCAGGAGCAATGGGGGAAGAGGGGAACCATGAGGTTAAACAAGGAATTTTGTAGGAAGAAGACAAAGAAGGGCCAATAGTTCATTCCCTGCCCAGGACACTTTTCCTGACAGACTTTTACTTGAATATATATATGGTTTTCTGGAAAATGTCAAAAACTAACGGAATAAGGGATCAGTCTGGTTGGGAGCTGAGGGGCCATTGCATTTCAGGACCACTTTTTGGGGCCAGCACTGGGGGGAGTGTAGGATTAGTAGATCTACTCAACAGCAGCTTTCTTCCTTACACCAGATCAAATGAGCATCATGGCCTGTGTTTCTAAGGGAGGATCACCTGGCACTCTCTGCATGGTGCACATGGCATCTGCAAGGGGATCAAATAAGAGTCAGTAGTGCTCTGGCAGCCAGAAGGGACATCCCTGTCCTGAGGTGCATCAGGCACAGCATCACCAGCCAGACAAGGGAGGGCATTGTCCTGGTCTGCTCTGGGCTGGAACAGCCTCACCTCGAGTCCTGGGGGCAGTTTTGGGGACTACAATATAAAAAAGATATTAAACTGTTGAAGAGCATCCAAAGGAGGCAAACAAAGATGGTGAAGGGCCTTGAGGGGAAGCTGTGTGAGGAGCAGCTGAGGGCGTTTGGTCTGTTCAGCCTGGAGAAGGGGAGACTGAGGAGACACCTCATGGCAATTACAATTTCTTCATGAGGGGAAGAGGAGGGGCAGGCACTGATCTCTTCTCTGTTGTGACCAGTGACTGGGCCTGAGGCAATGGTTTGAAGTTGTGTCGGGGAGATTTAGGTTGCATATTAGAAAAAGGCTCTTCATTCAGAGGGTGGATGGGCACTGGAACAGGCTCCCCAGGGAAATGGTCACCAAGCCTGGCAGACCTCAGTGAGCTCTCAGTTACAGGGGGATTCCTGGGGATGGTGCAGAGCAGGGCCAGGAGCTGGACTTGATGATCCTTGTGGGTTCTTTCCAGCTCAGCATATTTTATGATTCTGTGATTCTCCTCACAATGAGAATCACTCAGGAATGGCACTGGGATTCTGTGATTCTCTTCACAATGAGGATCACTCAGGAATGGCACCAGTGGCTTTAGCAGAGCAATCCAGCCCTGTAATATGGTAACCTTTGGCAGTACTTGGACACAGACAAAGGCTGTGGAGTTTAATTTCAGACTGATCCAGCAGCAGGCAGGAGTACCAGCAGTGCTGGCTCAGCACTTCCTCCAGGATTGGCGCAACTCGCTCTAACTCATTCCTTCTGGGCTCTTTTTTAAAGTGCCAGCTGGGACCATGCTGCTAAGCTGTCCTCTGAACAACAACACTGTTAATAATAATAACAATATTCAGGTCTTACATAGCATTTTTCACCTTTAGATCTTGAAGTGATTTACTATGGAAGGCTTTGGAGGGCTCTAAGAACAGATTATACAGACATCTGTCAGGAATAAACCAGATTTCCTGACCCTGGCACAAAGCAGTGGAATATTTCAATGCTCTTTCCAGCCCAGAATTTCCACGATTTTCCCCATTTTGTATAGGGAGGACATTAACTCATGCAGCAACAAGGTGACCTCTGTGGATAACAGAGATGCTGCTTTCAAGCCCCCATGGCAGCCCAAGATATCATATATGGTAAAAGAAAAGAATTGAAGCTCTCCCCACCCTAGCACTGTGCCCAGCAATTGTGGGTGGTCTCTGTGGAAATGCACCAGAATGCCTCAGATTGGGCAATTATAAAAAGATAACATTTCCAGTGGTAGGAAACCAGATGTTGTGAGGGAGCCTTGAAGAAGGATTTTGCCAATGGCAAAAGTAGAATTCATCCTTCAGGATGGGGATAGACAGCCCCCTACTCTCTCTTCTGACAAAGGGGAGCTGGGACAAGTAATTAGACTGGACACTTGACTTTTTGGTTGCTGAAGATAGATAAGAGACATCAAAACCAGCCTGGGAAGGGGAAGCAGGATACTCTCATGTTTTCTTTGCAGAAAGAGAGGTCCCATGAGCACCCAGACATCACAGTGACTCTGAAACAACACTTTATCTGCGTTCTCCTAAACATCAGGAGAGGCCAAAACTGCTGTCACAGAAATTAGTTAGCAGAGGAGTTTAGAAAATGCACCTTAGCAGTGGCAGAATGGAGATAATGACAGCAGCCTGTGCATTGCTGGTGATAGTTTTGTTACAGTGACACCCTGATGATCTCTGGCTGCAACTGGAATAAAAGAAGCATGTCTCAATGTGCTCCAGAAAACTGCATCTTGCAGGTGAGGAGCAGCTGGACTGACCTCAGACCTGCTGTGAAAGGGTCCCAGAGATTCCCCAAATGTCTCACAGTAAAAAAATCAATATTTTTTTAAGTGTTGAATGGATTATATTATTCTGTTGCAGGATTTTGTGTGGTTTTTTTAATTTTGTTTTGTTTTGTTTTGTTTTGGTGTGGTTTTGGGGGTTTTTTGGTTTTGTTTTTGGTTTTTTGGGTGTTTGTTTCTTTCTTTGTTCATTTTTTTCCCCAACAAAGAACTTAACTCTTTGGCTTAACTACAACAAAACTTGACTCTGGTTTAAGTTTATCTAGTGTGTAGTATGGGGACATGCCTACTGAGCATTTTTAGGAGCAAGAGGTCCAAGCACACTGAAGGTGCAAACCTGCCCTGTGGACACTCTGCAGAGCAATACATATTCAGTGTCCCACAGGGGACTGGAATTTCTTTGTAAACCTCAGTCTAAGAAGCAAAAACAGCAAGTGCCAACAAAAAGAGGAGCATTCTCAAGCCAAGCACGACCTCATGTTCTTTTGCAAGGGACACAGAAAAGTGATGAGAGACAAGAACATTTTGAATGCAGGACTAAACTCCTCCTTGTCACCATTCAGGGTTGGAGTTTAGTCATCATGTACTTCCATACCTGTATGCACAGACCAGCACCTAAAAGGCCTCTGGGAAAGTCAAACAGCAGAACAGATATTAGCTGAACAGCTGTTCCATTCAGATTTCATGATTTTAAGATCAATTATATGATATGGAAATTATTTTAAACTATTTTTTCAATTATTACAGTATTTATAGTGACCTTTTAATTTTCATCCAAATTTTCTTATTTTCTCAAATAAGGAAGTATAAAAACAGTAAACACCAAACCTCTTCCATTCTGCAGGCCATTTTTCACCTTTTGGAAACATTTTTTGATAAAAAGCTTTCAGTGTTCAGTAAATAAAGTCGGTGCATTCTTTAAAATCTTTTTTTTCCCAGGGAAAATCTTCATTTGTGACAGAAGCCAACTTTTTTGTCAAAATCAGGTTTTGGTGGAAAAATTCTGACCACCTGTGGAAACGAAATCTGCGAATGGCGTGTAATTTAGGAGTCGGATGGAGATAAGCTCAATGGACTGATTTTTAGTTTCTTGTGTTTCGGAGCGAGGCAGGGATCCAGCCCCTCCATGCCAGCACGGCCGCAGGGTTGGACTCTTATCAAAGCAGTCGCCTTTGGGGCTCTCACGAGATCAGGTTTTTACTCAGTGAGAGCTCCACGTGTTCGAAGGGAGCAGGAAGGCCACAGGAACAGTCTCATTTCAGCACGGACCCCAAAGAAAACCAAGGGAATGGAGGGGCTTCAGAGCTTGAAGAAATGGCAGACAGAAAACCAGTCCTTGTTTTCCCCATGGATATAGGCAAAAGACGTTCAGGCATAGTTTAAAATTTTTTTACCAGTCAAAAAAAAACAAGAGCAAAAAAAAAAAACCTCCAGCAAAACCCATGTGAACTTGTTCACTCATCACCTTAAATAAAAAAGGGCAAACCCTCCCCATTCCATGAAGCTATTCTTGGCCACTGCGAGCTGAAAAGCAGGGAGGGCAGTTTGAAGGGGGCAAATACAATTAATGCTCCCACTTTTGCCATATTTCTGGGCCCAGGGGACAAATCAGGAAACTTTATGTCAGCAGGAATGTGAACAATAAAGGCAAAATGGGTTGCATGTTAGAAAACCGTTTCACTCCCTTTTTATACTTTTTTTATTTTATTTTTTTGCCCAGCAGTATGATGTGTTAACAATTTTGTTGGTTTAACAGTTCACACTTCCAGCACATTTATCCATTGGCACATGGGGGTTTTATGCATTTAACAGTTTTCTTCATTAAAGTGGGTTCCACTGTGTCTTAAAAATTGTTTTCCTTAGACTGCGTGTTTGTTATTTTATATGGTGTGACTGAAAAGCAGGCCAAAATTTTGGCCTTGGAAAATGCACACTGCAGAGAGGAGCCCGGTGAGGGCAGCAGGATTAGCCTCCCTCAAAGCCCAGCACAAATTCTTTTAAGAACTGCTGATTGCACTTTGAAGCTTTTCTCCCCTAATTGCTGGAAGATTCTTAATTTGTCCTGAGCTTGGGAAAACGAATTGCAGATGTATGTGCTGCAATCAAAACCCTCTCTGCACAGGATCTTTGTGCCTTGGTGTGGAGACGTCCTTCAACCTCTTCCACAGAGCCTTCCAACCACCTGTTTTTTTACAAAAACGGTGCCAGCATTTCAATTTCTTTTTTAATTTTTGGAAGGGAGGGCAGGAGCTGGGGGAAGGGAGAGGGTGGCTGTTATTTCTACAGAAGCAGGACTGGTTCTTAGAGGCATAAGAGACACCCAGGTGTTTTCACAGTGAGCCCTGTGCAGGGCCCTTTTGGAGCCCAGCTCGATTCCTGTTTGCCAAACTACACTTTCAAGAGGTGTCAGATATCCAGAACCTGTTTCAAATGCCAAGTCAAGCAACAGAGGGAAAAAAAAAAAACAAGGGGAGGGAGGAGGGAAGAAGGGGGATGTGGGGAAAAAGGAAAGGGGGAAAATGTTCCTCCTCGAAGAAAAAGGTAGTTGTTCCAACTTGGCTGTTTCTTTTTAAAATAATTAGTTAAGCAGTGCATAAAAACAGGTAAGTCTGTTCTGCATTGCTCATAGCCTTGGCAGGCCCTGTCCTTCCCCACGTTGGAGGAATGCCTGTGAACCACCGCTGCACAGGAGAAGGGAGGGGAATTGTATTGCCGTGACCTAAGGCAACCCAGCTTGTAAGGTTAACCATAATTTTTTAAACTAACATGACCTCTGTTAACCCCTCCACTCCAATCTTGAAAAAAAAAATAAAAAAAAGGTAAGAGAGAGAAACATGTTTACAAACCACTAGAAGAGTAAAGGGGAAGCAAGAAGCTGAACATCTTGTTCCTTTGGTCTCCTCTCCATCCATCCCTCACTTGCTCCTTTGTCCCTGTGTGTCCCCATCAGTAACTGGTGTTTACTGGGCCATGATGCAGCATGTCTAGGGACTTTGCTTTTTCTAATGAATCACAGAATCATAAAAATAAACCATTCTGGGAAGCCAAAAAATTCAGCTCCATGTGTGCATTCTGGGCTTTGCAGGAATGTTCATGTCTGGATGTCTGAGTCACATGCTCTCACGGTAAACGTGATACATCCTCTTTTTAATGACACCATTGGCCTGATTTATTTATTCTATTTCCCTCTACTCATCCCTCTCTCCTCATTCTGCAGAAGAACGCGGGCTATTTCCTCCAGCTGGGATGCCAGGTGAACCCACCTCAGGCACTCTTTGCCCTTCCCTCTCCTATAGCTGCCTTAATTTGAGCAACCAAAGGCAATGCCAGCCCGGCTCCAGGCCAGCCAGAGGTGGCAGGGGGCCATGGTCTATGGTGTAGTCAGCTTTTGTGTCAACATTTGGATGCTGAGTTCATCTTAACCAGAATGTGCCAAGCTCAAAGGAATCCAAGTCTGCCACAGAAAATACATATGCAACACACAGCCCACACATAGACATTGGCTCGGGATGGGACTGACTTATTTCTGGGTCTCAACATTTTCTCTATGGCTCATTCCTACCTTGATTCACTTCTGGTCAGTCAGAGTCAAATGTGGCATGAGGAAAAGTGTGTAGGTACAATATGGAGAGACCTGGCTTCATCTCCCACCCATGCACAAGCTGCAGATGCTGCCTGACTGCTCTTGAATACTCAGCTCCTGTGTGCTCCACCAGTTGACACCAAACTGACTTTACGTGGGAAGTGAAGTTAGGCCCCTCTTAAAATATTTTTTCTTTGAAATGCTTCCTTCCCTGGTTAAAGCATAAACAAACACTCTTGCTTATGTATTTATAATTATTAAGCATGGAAAATCTACCAGTTAAGTAAAGCTAATGTACAAAGTAAGGGGGAGCAGGCCAAATTCTCAAATGGTATGAACTGGCAGACATTCAAGCCTTCACTGAAAAAATAGGCTTGAACTACCATTCATTGAATATGTAGTCCAGCCCTCCATCCTAGAACGAGCTCATTTACAATTAATTGTTTGTATAGAAACATAGAAAGGCTTGGGTTGGAAGGAACTTTAAAGACCATCTGGTTCCACCCTTGCAGGGTCAAGCACAGATAAGGTTGCTCAGGCCTCATCCAACCTGGCCATGAACACTTCAGGTATTTCGAGTCCTCCTGGGGTGCACCAAACATAGGAAACACCATATCTTCTACAGACTAGTCACCAGGAGATTCAGCGAGCTTCACTCTCCCCAAACCCACTTTTTGGAAACAGTAAAAAAATGTCTGCTGTCGCTGTGTGTTCTGGGTGGTTTTCCTTCATAAAATGTCCCTGTCATCCAAGAGAAGACAAACACCTGCTTCCAAGGATGAAGCTGAGCACCAAGTTTCAGCATCTTCTTTCTGCAAGTACCTCCATTTACACTAGGTGACAGGGAGATCTGCATCCTTATGAATTTAAAAAAATTCCTCTCACCTCATAACTACAGTCAGTGACATGAGGGAAGTGCAGGTCTGAGAGCCAACTTCCAGCCAAAGAAGTAGCATGGGAGTTGTGTGAGGGGTAGAAACTATCCCAGAGAAAAGCTGGGGTCTAGGTGTGACCTCACCTTTTTGATCTGAGGACCCAAGGAAGGTGGGTTCTAAAAGCCTTGTAGATGTGATCTCTGTGCTGCTCCTGTGTGTGCCAAGAAATTGGCACACTGTGTCCCATCCCAGATGTTGAACAGTCTGAAAGCAGCTGTGGACCTAGAGAGGCTGACTGGGAGAGCATCTCAGCCTTTGGCAAGTCTTGAACTGTGTCCTAGGAACTGTCTGGGTGAGTAATAGCTGGCCTAAACCCTGCTGGGACCCTTCTAGTAATTTAGCAGTAGAACCAGCCAAGCCTTAGGACCAGGCCTTAATACAGAAGTAGAACATCAGGCCACAGTCAAAATATCTCAGTCAGTCCCACTGGAGCACTTTGTAAGGCAGGTCCAAGTATGGAGCTGCAGCCCATTCATCTGTACTTGCATGTCAGCAACTCTTTTCATGGACCATGTGCTTATGATTTCATTGTCTGATTTCTGGACATCAACAAAACATTGTAGACTCATTTTCTAAACTAAGCAAAGGGGAAGAGAAACTGCTGATGAACAAATGTCTCTCACACTGAGGATTACAGTTCCTCCAGAAAGGCATCATTGGCACATGTGCATTTGTCCAATTCCCACCCTTCCTCCAACCTGCTTTTTCTGTTCTAAAGCTCTCTCAAACTTACTGCAAGTCTTATTCTTCACAAATATTTAGTGTCTCAGAGTTTGAATGAACCTTTGCTGCTTTTAAAAATTCACTTTTAGTGGAAGAAAAAGAAATCAGTAACTTTTTCCTACCTCATTCACTTACAATGTTGATTAATGGTGGTCTTCTGCAGTGGGGAGTTGACTTCATCATCTTAATTAATGATGAGCAACAAGACATCTCTGAGATATCTGTGTTAACAGAGAAAAGAGTTCCTGAGGCTATCTGTCACAGTAAAATAAAAAGCCTTGTTTCTGATACAGTTAATGCAATGAATACATGATCATCTATCTGAATATGACTTCCTAGTCTCAAAAAAACTTTCCGATAATTAAGTTTCACCCAGGTTTGAACTGTTTTTCAAGCTTGGGGTTTTTTTCATTGTTCCCAGACAATATTTACATTGTTATTCTGTAGTTATTCTTATTCTATACAAGATCTGGAGATTGAAGGAAGAAAAGTGAGAGGCAAGGGGCTGGGAGAACTGATAACGGAACTCAGTGTCAGATTCTTATTTCTGGGCCACATTCTCTACCTCACTGTCCTCTGCCTTCTAATTTCCTTCCAGATTTCTTCCTAATTCACAGCCTTATTCTTTAACATTGTCTCTTGAGGTTTTCTCAGCCAGAGCAGACAGCAGTGCATGAAAGATTCATTTGGTCTTAAAACTATTGCTGTAATGAAAAAAATACTCTTTTTCCCTCCCTTTCCTGGAACACCTTGAGATTACATCGAAGCCATGAGGGAAATGAGAGAGAATCTGGGTCATCTTTCCTCGCTCTCTCTTTCTGTACATTTTTGCCTGATGATTTAGGTGGAACATCCAGTAGGAACAAGAATATGCTGGGATTCTCATTCTTACTCCTCAGACTCCAAACTGATGAACAAAAAGCACTGTAATTTGTTCCAGTCCTTGATTTGGACTAGTATTGCCTATACATATTTTGTAGGTTTTTATGTACTAAGATAAATGTATGTTTTCATAAATAAATGTGTTTTACATACTAATATAAAATAAAATTTAAGTAACTTTAAAAGTACCCAAAACTATTATTAACTCCTCAAAACTTTAGGAGATTTTCTGAAGCTGCTGAAATTATTTTATTGTTTCAATTTAATTAATTAAAACTTAAATTGACATCCTGTAATCCCTGCTAAACCAGGCCGCAGGTCCCAGTGACTAGGCATCTGAAATTATGGTCTAATTTGAGGCAGGTTTTACCTTCACTCTCTTCACAGGAACATTGTAAAGTATCGTAAAATACTTTACTCCTTCTGTGGGTACCAGTGTGATGGATACCATGGAAGGTTCTACAAGAGTGTGAAGTATTCACTCCCTGACCCTGAAATAAATAGAGCCTGATGTTGAAGATCAGAGGAAACCAATCAGTAGGAGCAGCCAAAGCACCTTGAATAATTCAGGGACAGTTATATCCACTACAGGCCTTTTTCTCCTCTATAACACCAAGCATAGAGCCTTCCATTGATCCATCAGACTTGTCACCACTGTCACCCTCACCTTGTCTGGTTGCCACTCCTATCTGAAAGCCTGGAGCTCCATCTCACTGTGCACCACACAAATTTTCCACACTCCCTGCAAGTTCTCCTTCCAGTCTCTTCCTTCATTATGTTGGCAGGATCCTCACCATCAGATTAAGAATTACTGCAAGGCTGCTTCCTTCTGTGCTCTGTATGGTACTGGGATGGTGAGTAATTAAAGCATGATAATTACAATCTTTTGGCTACTCCACATGTCACTGAAATGGATCCACATGGGAGGTGAGAAAATAAAGGTCTTCAACTCTAATTCTGAGATGGATGATGGTAAATGCAGAGACACTCTGGGAAAATCAACTGCCTCAATCCTAATAAGCAGTCCTTGGATGAGATTTTCTGAGACATTTGCCAGATCTGGATGGATTTTCTCTAGAACTGCCGAATCCAAACTGACTTCAGAGAATCCCACACCTCCCATTTCAAATTTTTGCTCCACAGACCAAGTCTACTGGAAGTTTAAGAAAAATTTGCTTTTTAATTTTTTTTTTCAAGATAGCCTAAAAATATTTCTTTCCTCTGACATTAAGAAGTAATTTAGCTAGAATTTTGCAAAAGAACTCCGCTTATGAAAGGAAACCAGTGATTCTATATACACAGCTGGGGGCAAGTATTTTGTCAGAGTATGTTGATCAAATAAACTTCAGTGTCTGATACTTCCATTTAAGTTTGATTCAGTTTGCATTTAGTGATCTAGAAGGGCATCATGGTTGATCACAAATCCAGTGTGTTTCCCTGTGAACACACAGAATTTTCAGTCCTTTCTGGAGTCCCAATAAGGTGCTGTTAAAGAACTGGGGATTAAAAAAAATCCCACTGAATTAAGTTGGTAAGAGGAAGAAGCAACCCCCATGGAAAACTAATGAAAATTAAGCCCTGATTCATCTGAATGGAACTCCAGTTTGTGAAAAATGCAAAGAAAGGACATTGATTTTCCCCCCACCACCCCCTCAGTAAAAGCAATCAGCAAAACCAAGTAGTTTCAGCTCACATTCTGCAGAAGCAAAGAGATAAATCTGCATAGCCACTAATAGGATTCCTCTGAATGAACTTGAGCCCAACAGTAGCATATAGGCAGAAGCCTGCATCCCAAAATAGAAACCTCTTGGAATCCACAGCTCATCTGGACAGGATTAGAGAAACGCTCCCTGAACATTTAGTGAGTTGAATTGAACTAATTTACAGCAGTCCTGGAACGTCCCAAACACAGAAGCTCTGAAAACAATGGGATAAGAAGGAATTCTTTGTCCACTGCAGCATAAAGCAACTATTTCAGGCAACAATATCAGTGACGTTAATGACTGCAACAATCTTTGGGTAGCTCTGAACGCACTTCTGAAATCTGTGGCTGACCCTTAGTTACAATGCTGGAATTGTACCCAAGAGAAATTTTTTTTTCACTGGTTTCACAGTTTCAGGAGAGATTAGTCAGATTTGCCTCTGACTTGTTTTTTGGTCACCCTGAAGCAGAACAATGCATAACATGATGACAGTGAGGTTTGCTGTGGGGAAATTAGGGTTTTCTTTCAATGGGGTATCTGGAGGGGAAGGGAGAGAGAATTGTCAATACAACTGAGTTGCTTGAGACAAAAAACTCCTGAAAGAGTCACTCAAATATGACAGGACCAAGATTTAAATACTGAGAAAAACCAAAGTAACCAATGCCTGTAAAGCAACATAGAATGTTCCCTTTTTCCAAGGCATAATTCCAGCTCTTTACCCACATCCCAGCTGACATTCAGGGAATGTACTTGGAGGAGCTGGACTGCACAACCTGGTAGAACAACACTGATCTTTCAGTGTTACTCTTTCAAAAATTATCCTCTGTTTAAGCAGACCGTAAGTGAAAAAGGGACTTTTCTTATGATATAAGTATTGTTTCATCAAGGTGTTATTTGGCAGCTGTGTATCAACATGAAATAGTGAACTTCAGGCCATCTGTCTCCAGGGAAAGACAAGCAGCCCAGATCTGCTCCTGAAGGAAGCAGAACTTGCAGGAGCCACACTATTAACACTCAGATAATGGGAATAAACAGACATAAATGCCTAGAGAGGACAGATGAAAATGTCAGGGATGTATTTGATCCCAGGTGGTGTAAATAATGTTCCAGATCACATCAAGTGGACAGGCTGGAGTCTCAAACCTCCTCCTCCTTTGCACTACCAGAGAGGCTGCAGCCACTCCATCCTGATCCCAGTTAAAAGCTGTCCAGGTTTATCTCCAACCCTGGGATTTTTAAATTGCATGTCCTTACCAGGAACTCTTTGAAACTGATGTTGAACAGAGTTACTTCTGGCTTATGTCAGAGAAGGGAAGATTCAACCCCTAAGAGATTTGCTGGCTCTTTTAAGCTTGTTTGGTTAGGCTCTGGATGAGGAGCCAATTGCAGTGAGACCAAGAGAGCAGCATGATAAACAGAATATCCAAAGTTTTCATACTCGGCATTAGGAAAAAACAAAGATTTTTGAGGGGTTAAAATCCCTTTAGTTGGCAAAAAGGGGCAAGGGCTGCCACGTTTCAGATACCAAAAGTCTGAAAGTGCAAGGCAGCAATTTGTGCGAGTCTCTAGCTCAAAACTGGGGCCTGGATAGAGGTACCTGCAATTTCCATAGAAACCTTCCAGACTTGGGCTCAGCAGGCTACAAAGTGTCATAACTTATGCCATGAGAGTTTTCCTCAGACAAAAACAATCCTCCCTTGTGGGAAGAGGCTCACTCAGACGCACTGAGTCATTGTCTGTGTTTCCCTACTGACAATCTTCACATTGAGGGGTTTTAACCATTTCAATCAAACTTTATAACAAATTAGAGGTCTTAGATGTATTACATTCTTGTAGTTTTAAAAAATAAAAGTAGGTGGCTAAGTGAAGAAGGAAAGGCTTCTTAATTCTTCCAGAGAATAAGAGAATTCACTGTGAGGCCAGTGTTTATTAGATACCTGAGACTCCATGTAGGGGATGGTAGGTGCACAAATGTCCAATGTGCAGAGGCTTCAGCCAGCATTCCTGATGTAGAAGACATCAGCAAACCTGCATTCCCACATCACTGGTTGGTTGCAATGTGGATTCTCTGATGTCTAATGCAGGGTTAGTTTACATGCACCCTCAGTGCCACTGAGTTTAAAAGCCAACCAATGTGAGATACAAACCCTTCGGAAAGCAGGAGTAACCAGGGCATGTACTAGTGGGTGTCTAGTCTTAATGCAAATAATTGGACCGATAGATGATAATTATTGCTCCTAGAAGGTTTTCAGAAATACAAAAAACCCCGTGGCAGAGAGGAATAACATTTGCAAAACAATCAAGATGATTTTCAGGAATATTATTTCTGTTGAACTCAATTATGGGCTAAATACCTCAGCTGGTCCTATATGTATTGACTCAAACACCCTTAAAATATACACACATGACTATAAAGTCACAATATTTAAAATAATAATTTCACTGAATAACTGTGAAATGAAGACACAGATAATTTTCTGATGAGCCAGATAAAGTAGCCACAGCAAACACTAAAGATCATTAGAAACACATTGCAGCTTTGAGAAATCACTTCCTCCCTGGCATGAATGAGAGGTCACCAGACACGCATTCAGAAGGTGTGATGCATCATTTCTCCCATGGAAGAAAGGAAACCACCTCAGGCAGGGCTGAGTTGTGCATGACTCCATTTGGCAAACAGTTGAAATATTTAGAAGCATAATGTTTCTGTACAGAAATTTCGAGATGTATGTTTATCTCATTCTTTGCAGTCAGCTTAGAACTCAGAGACGGGAAATTATAACTTTCAGTGGAGAAAGTTTGATAGAAATTACTAGTGCAATGGATTATTTGTTGCAGATTTGTTCAATGCCCAAAGATTTCCCATGATTAGTGGAAAATCCCTCACTTGTACACTGTATATGGATGGCATTCATCTTGTCAAAAATATCTGCTCTGGCACTGATTTTCAGGGGAGGGATTTATTTTAGCAATTACCAGTGAATTCTTTAGTATCCCAGTCCCAATAGGTCTTCAGCTGCCCAGGCCCTACATTGCTTAGCTTGCAATATGTGATTTTTGCCCAAAAAACATCACTCTGGAGATGGTCTTGTCTTGGGACTTTCCATGTATCCTCTGCTCTTAGATTCACATGAACAGCTGTTTGCTTTAGGATGAATCATGTCATGTTTTTATGATTTCTGACACTTATAAATATTTTGCTTCCGCCTGGCGGTGAAGTCAGCCACTTACTATTATTAAATGTCGCGCTGCATTATTCCCCTTTTTGGGTGATGACCTCAGTGGAGCCCTGACCAAACCCAGCTTCACTCTCTCAGATCTCACAGAAATGCTCCTGGTGTGTCTCCCATCTGTGACATCCCTGGTTACCAGCTGTGCTGAAAACCTGTGCTAATATGTTGGAATTGCTTGTCCTCTCGAGCTGATTCCAGACCTGTGGTTTATGGATTGCCTTTGTGGTTTGCTAAAGGTCAGGCCCTGGATGGCTCTAAATTTTCTTAAGTGGAATTCAAACACCACAGATGAGGATGTGTTCAAAGTAGCTGTCTTGGGTGGTATGGATTCAGATTTGGGACTTGTGCTCAGGATTGGTCCCTCTCCTCCTCTTTGGGACAGGGATCAGATGTGAGTGTCTCGACCTCTCAGCGCACCATCCATCCACCATCCTTTGGTCAGATCCCAACTGCCTCCAAAATTTCAGGCTCAGGGTAGAGCCCATGTCACATTTCAAATTGTGCAACCCCACTCCCACGCCATCCTCACGCTGGTGACATCCCTGCCTTTGGCCTGGCTCAGTCAGTGTAGTTCTCACTCTCTTTTTGCTGGCTCACAGGCAGCGACTGCATCAGCCATAACTCAAAATTGTGAACAGATGAGTAGATTACTTACTTGAACTGTACTCAATCATTACATCACCCTTGTACTGAAAATCACAGCACTGGCTCCCCATAAGATTTTGCATCCACTTTTGGGTTTGGCTCCAGAGCTACTGGATTTACTCACTTGCTGCAGCCTACCTAAAAGAGCTGCTTGTGCCTCATAGACATCCTCAGACTCTGAGATCAGTCGGTGCCAATTTATTGATCATTCCAATGCTCTGACTGAAAACTGCTGGTGTTGAAGGCTTGGTTCCTCCAAACCTATTTTGTGAAAATCCTTGCAACCTTCATCCAAGAAGGGGAAGGGAAATAAATCTGCAAAATGGTCCAAACACAAAGAGAAAACATTTCTTTGAAGCTGACAACAGCTTGGCCTCAGCAGAGGAAGAGCTCAGATTTTTTTTTTTAATTTTTCTTTCATGAAACCCTTTCTGTGTAATCTTTGCATTCAGAAATTTTCCTGACTCAGGAATAGCTGTGGATGCTAGACAGGATGCAGATAAGAGCAGTGAGGAGCCAGAGACCTGTGGCACATCTGTCTGCCTGCCCAGCCATGATGGGTAAGCCCCTGCCAAGGCCCCCAAAAGCAGCAGCTTCTGACTGGGATGCTCAGAGCTCCAGGCACTTCCAGCACAGCCATGACTCGACATTGGGCAGTTTTAGCAGTGATCACAGCCATTTTGGAGGTGCTGATCTTTCCCCACAGCAGAGTCAGTTCTGTCTGACTCCACCTGTCTCACTGTCCATCAGTGGCTCACTCACTCTGGGTCACCCTGCTGTCATCAGAGCATTGGCCACGGTACCCACCCGCTCTCCTCACCACCATGGTGCTGTTTGGAAGTCAAGCCTGACATGCTGAGCTATTAGTCTCCTCTCCGTTGGTGAAAATCAGCTCAGGAGAAGATCAAGGGTGAGCAAACCATGAGTCAGGGCACCAGAGAGAGCTTTCCATCCCCCCCTGTTGCAATGAGACGCACTGCTGCCCGCTCAATACAGAGTGAAATTATCCATAAATGCTGCAAAGTGAGCCAGCCTGGGGCTCACTGCAGAAGAAGAAAAAAATCCACTAAATGAAAACCAGCATTTACAACCAATGGCACCTCCCTAAACAGGCTCAGCTGATGGGTCCGAGTCTGTGTGTTCAGGTGTGGAGAATGGGATGATGTCTACAAGACAGGTCAGTACAGGCCAAAGGGTCAGTGTCTCATCTGGTCAGAGTCACACACCATAAATCCTACAGCCTAAGGGCCACTAAGGACAATAGAAGAAAAAGGAATAAAAGGAAAGAGATGAGGAGGGGAGGGGAGGGGAGGGGAGGGGAGGGAGGGAGAGGAGAGGGGAGGGAGAGGAGAGGAGAGGAGAGGAGAGGAGAGAGGAGAGGAGGAGAGGAGAGGAGAGGAGAGGAGAGGAGAGGAGAGGAGAGGAGAGGAGAGGTTCCCAGTCATCACTGAATCATAGGAACATAGACCCCTTATGGTTGTAAAAGTTCTCTAAGATCTAACCATTCTCTAAGAGCCTAACCATTAACCCAGCATCATCACGTTCAGCACTAAATCATGTCTCCAAGGTGCACACATTGTCCTCTCACCAGCCCCTGAGGACAGACAGGGCTTGGTTCAGCCCCCAGCAGCATCAGTGGCAGCAGACTCAGAATCCCAGCCCTTGCCTTGTTTCTTGCCAGGCTGAGTTTCAGGGCTTGCCAGCGTGGCACAGCTTTGGCACAAGCCATGTGTGTGTCTGGACCTACAGGTTGTCTGCTCCTTTATTAGCTCTGCCCTCTTCCAGACTTTGCCACATGTGCTTTTGTATTCTCCCTTGAAGCTTTCTGGCTTCAAGGGCTGCAGGGAAGCCTGGGGAATGGCTTCATAAGCACAAGATGTCACACAATAAATGCCAGATGTTCTTATCAAACACAACTCCTAGGCACATGGAGCGTTGGCAGAGATGCTTAACTTTAGGGAGGGCCCCCAGACAGGCTCTGGACATGTTTAGCTGCAAGGCTCCAACACTGCTTCACACAATCCTGGCAAAAATTGTGATAGTGTCTCGACTCACTCACGGAAAGACAGGTTTCAGGTTAACTTCTTGGGGCTTGCTGTGAGCGTTCATGTGATCCCAGCCCATCCAGATGCAGCTCCATTCATTCCCACTCCACAGATGGCCAGAGCAATCCACTCCCTGTCATGTGTAATGAAGGGCAGGAAGGAGAGAGGATTTTTGACATGTTTAAATATTATCCATAACAAAGAAAAGTCTCAAAAGCCAGGGATGCATTTAAATAAAATGAAGCTGCCAGCAAAATCCCATATTTGTTACAGCTCATTCCAATTCATCCTCAGAGCCATTCCTCTGCAAAAATGGCAGCTCCAGTAGTTTGGTGTCCAGATGTTCCCTGTCATACACTCTGCTCTGCATCAAGAGTTTTTTTTCCTGATGTGACTTCTTAAAAACAGTGAACTCTGGTTCTAGGACAACCTGAGTACACTTTTCCATAATGAGGGGCGATTGAAAAAACACGGCTGTTGACTTGGCTGGTGAAACACGGGCTTTTTTGTTCTTCTCTTCATCTTTTTTAATCATCCAGCTGGCTGCTAATCCAGCATCATCAACATCTTTTTGCATTTTATTCCTTAAGCCGTTCATATTATACACATTCCTGTTTTTAAAATACAGATTTTAAAAGTTGATTTGATGTGGCTTGGAATAGTGACATGCTTACACATTTATAAAAAATTCATTAACTTGGGGGGAAGAAAAGATTGAATCTTTTATTTTCTTTCCTTCCCTTTCTTCATTTCCAGCATACAAAATTATTTGCTGGTCATTTAGGAACCGCAATGTCAAAATGTGGTTGCCCCATAGGGAGGAAAAAAGACAGTTCATCTTTGCAGTTTTCAAGTCAGTTGTTAAGAAGCAGCTTTGGCAAAGGCCAAAGCCAAATTGATCCTTGAGCTGCAATGTGTAAAGCCCATGTTAGCAATTCTGCTCAGTTATTGAGAACACCTCTTCCCACAGTCCTTCAATCTGCCAAATCCTAACCAGAAGATGATGCTCTACAGCTCCTTTGTTCCAGCCTTGGGAAATCCCAGTCTCCAAGTTACAGCTGCCAGTTGCTCCTGTCTCTAGGCTCAGACCATTCCTGGACCTCCAGTGAAATCAGCAAAAAAAAGAAAAAAAGCCAATTTCAGGCCCTCCTCAGGAGCACTGAAATACCTAATTCATCTAAGCCATAAGGTGATAACCTGGTGTCCAGTTCATAGAGGGATTTAAGCAGCTCAGCTCTTACTGAATTCAGCTGGAGTTTAGGCACCTCAAGGGGAAATCTGGAGTGCAGAAGAGAGTTCAGTGTCCTGTGCTCTTATGTAAAAGTTCTGCATCACTTTTAGAGTGTCCTACCACATCCCTGTGCCGTATCCCTCCTTGTGCTTTATATGAAAACACGACAAAATAATATTTAAGGTTGTTGGGTGTTATTTTGTTGTTATTGCCAGGACACCTCACAAATGGATCAGTATTAAGCTTGAGAGAAAAGTTTGAAACAAAAAAAAAAAATAGTTCTGTTCAACTTATAATGTATGCAGGCCTCTGGCAAAGATATCCTTAGAACATGGGCCCAATCTCACTAGCAGTGGGGAAAACCCCATTCCAGGTTGATGGTTCATATGGAAAAGCTTTTAGCAGCTTATCTTATTACCACTGTATTAAGCCATATTCTCTCACCACTACATAAAAAGTATAAACTACTCCTCTCCCACAGCAGAGGAAAATTTTTTGATGTTGGAAGAAATGAGTGATTGAATGTTCTGCCAGTTTCTTGATATGAAATATATTTTTTTTATTTTCCAGGCTAATTTTTGTCTTTAGACAAAAAGCCCTAAATTCCAGACTTTGTCCTCTAGAAATATTTGAACCTGACTCATATTTTTAATTAGGTTTATTTTATTTGTTATGACATAGGTAAATACCATGTGATGCTCATATTTATATCCAGACTTATACTGAAAGGACAATCCACAGGACAAAAATGAAATTTTATCTGACTTTTCCTGTTTTCTGGTCTCTTTTGTTGGAATCCTTCTGTTCTAACCTTGTTATGACAGTGGATTTAAAGGACAGTGGTGTAGAAATTTAGCCTCAACCCATTTTGAGACAGTGCTGCCTAAAACGTCAAGTGCACAAGACTGTGAGGAAGAATTCTGACTGCTTTGTCTCTGTGGCATGAATTTCATACCAGCATCAACTTGAAGGCCAGGCAGACCACCATATTTATAAAATATTTAAGCCCATGCTTCAGTTGAGACCTCAGGATTTCTAGATTGACCTGGCCTTCAAGACTTCAATGTGTTTTAATTCTTTAGTAAATAACATAGCATTATAGAGATGTCCCTTTTTCCCCTGCTGGTGCAGCTGTCAAAATCAAAGCATGAAATATTGCACTGTCCTGTAAGGTCTGTGCCTTGCCAGTTTCAGGTCTAAACCAATATTTTATGTAAAGATTTGATCTCCAGCAGTTTGCCTCTAAAGTGACAGGGATATTGTGTGGAACACAACTTGCATTCAAGCAGTATGAAGGCTGAAAGAAAAGAATATAAAACAGTTGTGAAGTCTTATTTTTCATTCACACACAAGGCAGGGTTTTCAGCAATCAGTTATCACTAAAGTGAATAATTTGATATCCAGTGTAATGATTTCAAGCCAACCTGAAGCAGTAGGATCTGTCATTCACTGGCTTTGAGCCCCTCAGTGAGATGGGGAGAGTCCATTGATTTGCTTCCAGCCAGGGTCTGTGGTTGTCTCATGCCTGTCTTAGATTGTTCACAAGATGACAGTCTAACACCATAAGATATTAATATTTGAACTATCAAAAACTTGGGGCTGTCAGTTTTTGTTTCAGCCTCAAGATGCATTTGAGATTTTTATTTTTCAGTCCATCTGAAGTCATCCAAAGATGACTTTGAAGATCACATGAAAGGGACACAGAAAGGACCAGCTTTGATCAGGACAACACAATGGAGCTATTAAGGGCTGAGGACAGGGTGAGTGACCCACATGCCATATAGTAGCAGTAACTAATAAAAACAATTAATAATAATAAAGTCAGAGAGCCAGTCAGTGGCTCAGTGACCTCACATAGGAGCAATCATCAACTGGATTGACATTTTGGGCTTCCTGGAGTATAAAGGCTGAAAGAAGATTATCACTAGATTCTTATAATTGTTTTATGAACCCCCTGGTGAATGCAAACAGGGACTGAAAAAGAGCCTTTCTTACATAAGTTGACAATTAAAGCCTTGGCAGGCCAAACAGTAGTTTCTAGTCTTTCAGCAATGGAGTTTAATGCTCAAAGCAGATCTCTTTTTTTTTTTTTTTTTCACTATTTGGTCATGTTTTCTCCAGCTGGTAAACATGAGTCAGGATTTGTTTCTGGGGGAGGGAAGAACTGGCTGCTTAGAAACCAGCTCACTCTAAAACAGGACCTCTTCAAGCAGATAAATGTCAAGGAAAGCTCAGTCTATGTTAGTTGATGTTACCTCTGACTTTGCAGAGCAGCTGGTCCTGGAATGGGATGGAAACCCATCAGGCCAGCTCTGACCACTCAAGTAACACACGGAGTGGTGACATTTTCACCTGCTTGCAGCCAAAGAAGCCTGGAATTCATTGTGGACCACACACCTACAGGAAAGCTACCCCATCCCATTCCACCTGCCTATTTTTCTGTATTTCCAACAAATAGGAGCTGGGAATTGCAGTGGGAACTGCATATGCTTCCTTCTTCTTCATCATCTTCCTCCAAATGGAGCACCTGAAACACTGAGCTTTTCTAATATGAAACCTTGTGTGATCTTGTCTTACCTCACGGCTGGCCCTACTCTGAGGAGGTCCCTTCCCACTGCAATTATTTATGCTCCTATGATATAATCTGACCTGGATAGCCCTTTTCTTTTGTTGTTGACT
Source organism: Camarhynchus parvulus (assembly GCF_901933205.1). Classification (NCBI taxonomy): domain Eukaryota; kingdom Metazoa; phylum Chordata; class Aves; order Passeriformes; family Thraupidae; genus Camarhynchus; species Camarhynchus parvulus. The sequence goes on along the minus strand of NC_044573.1, from coordinate 107,880,243 downwards.
AAAGAGTTCCAAAGCCACCATGAACTCCTGACTTTTCTTTGTCTTCCTGTGGCTGTTACACACATTTCTCACAACACCACAAGAGAAATGAGCCCTTAGGCAGTACCTGAAACAGGAGAAGGCAATGTCTTTGTGAACAGCCACACCACTTTCAGGGTCATCTGTTTGTCAGAGAACTTAACAATGCTTCCTCTGCTCTCAAGGAACAGATTCAGGTTCTTCTGAAGGTTTCAGAGAAGGAGTATGGCTTAAGGATGATCTGTCAGCCCTTAGAGGAGTTTCTGTTTACTGCAGAAGCAGTATGGAAAGACCTGCTGGCTGACTTGGGAGACTAAAATTGGGTAGGGAAGAAGTTTTATTTGATTAAATTTGCTGAGCTCCTTTTCCAAAAACTATCTGCTGGAAGGAAGAAGAGCTCACAGGCAGGAGTGGGAAAAGAAAATGAGAAAGCATCTGACTAGGAGAGCTGGTGGAGGGAGGCAGTGGAAAAACATGAAGAGGAAAAAAAATGGGGGTATAAAGATAAAAACTACAGATAGGACAAAGATGGCCACATTTGAAGCACAGGGAAATTTCAGTAAAATACCAGACTTTTGTTATTGACTGATCTGGAATTAGCTAGGCTCTCGAATGGTGGATTACACATTGTGAAGGAAATTTCAAGAGCATGACCACTGGGACAGCTTCCCCTTGCAGGGCTCTTTTAGATGAAGAGGAAATCTGGGGCTCTGCATCTTCTCCTCCTGACCTGGTAAAGCTGGTGTTTGTACCACTGTGTCTGCATGAGCTTTGTCACAGAGAATGGCTAAAAGGACGCCTCAACTTTTGGGTCAACATCTCCTCACAAAGTCCACTGGTGTTCAGGAAACAGGAGAGGGACTGGGAACAGTTACAGTCCACTGGGATAGAGAGAGGAAGAAAAATCCACCTACCCTGAGGAGAGGATTCTAACAGGGCAGGCCTGACCTCTCCAGAGAGAGAGAAAGTGTCTAGGAGAGGACCAAGGCCTGCTCCTGATGCAGGTGCTAAATTCATACAAACACCTGAAAGATGAAAGAAGTGAGTTTTAAATGCTTATCACTCAGACAGCTCTGCCTCCAAAGGGACGGGAGGGTTTGGTGTCTGCTAATTGGCTGGAGATGCTTTGCTCTTTTATTGGGTTGAAAATGAGATGCATTAAGAGACTTTTACTTCAGCCTGTGACACTCTTTGTCCTTCTCAGCAGGGAATGCAAGGCTTGTAGGGAATTGGCAGGGAATGAGCCTCTTTCTTGTCATTAGTTTTGTGAGCAGAACTGCAATTGATACAAACTCCCCAAGGGTGAGGCAACCTGGGCAAAGTTACAGGAGTGTGGTGAAGGCAGAAACCTGTAAGGGAACTTTCCAGTTTCTCATGAATTACAGGAGATGAAGAGACTGATTGCTGAGCTACCAAAGCAGGCTTAAAAAAAAAAACAAAAAAAACAAAAAACTATTGCAAGGACTTAGCCTGAGGCAAGTGTTAGGATAGGAAAAGAAGTTACAAAACTAACAAGGAGTTGATGCACGCACCATTTTGCCACGTAATGTTCTAACATTAACCATGTACCAAAAACGCCGGTGCCTTCCAGCCTTTCCCCAGCTCTGATCACTCCAAGAAGCATTCAGTCAGGCTGAGCTGAACAAAACCCTTCATTCATTACAGCCCAGTAGGATGCAAACAACTTCACAACTTGATAATCCCTTTCAGCCCTTATTAAATCAGCAAGGCGCTGCAGGTGGGAAGTCAGCCTGGAAAGGAGAGACGGCCCTTTGCGCACTTTGCAATAAAGCATGGTTTTAGTCACCAAAAAAGATTTCCAGGGCTTTCCCTGCCTGCCTCCCCTCCCAGGAGGCAGATTCCCAGCGTCCCACAGCAGATTACACGAGCATGGTGTTTGCATTACGCAGTGGTGATGATGTGTTTGTTCTTGGCACCGAGGGGCTCTGACTCAGCGCAGCTCCAGCAATGACAGTGGAAATCTTTCAAGCCTCGAGCTGGATTTGCAGCTTCCCCCTCCCTTGCAATGCAGAACACAAGACTCTTTTGTGGAAAAGGAAAAAAAAAGAAAGAATCCCACTGAGATTTGTCTTCTGTCAAGAAAGAATGGATTTACAGCCCTCAGGACATGGCCCTGCTTTTCAAACACAGCCCCCAAGCAGTGGTCGGATGCTCATATCAGAAGTTAGGCATGTATAGGCTGACTTTATGTCCACATTTGTAGATTTGATGTTCCATTAATGAGCCCAGCATATGGGAAGGTAGGAAAGGAACAACCCATGGCTGGTTTTATTGGCAGTGCAAATTTTCCCAAGCACGGTGCAGCTCCTGGAGCCACCTACACAGCACTGTTACCCCTGTCAGATGTGGCCAGACATTCTACAGGGTGATCAAAATATGGCAATTGTTTTTAATTGAAGATATCATCATTTTAACATATGCCTTTTTTGTTTGTTTTCCTCTCAAAAGTTTTCTAACTTGATTCTGCTTATTACATTTTATTATTTTCTTCCTTCCCAATTAAGAACTCTCAGAAAAATAAGCAGGTTCTTTTTAAAACTGAAGTGTTAAAGGGAAATATTTAATTTGAAAAAAATCTCAACAAGAGTTGTGATCTAAAGCCAGAATTTTTTAGTAAGAATGTTTCCATGGCTGGTTTTTACTTTTTTTTCCCCCCTAAAATAAACAAAATTTCAGCTTGAATTAAAAATTTCCATACTGGCTGGAAAGCCAGTCCTTTTCTGTTGGAAAAATACTTTGATGCATTAAAAGGAGGAAAAAACACCTTTTGAAAAACACCTGACTTCTATTTAGAGGAAAAACTAACCACCTGAAAACCCCCTATCAGATACTAACCCTATATGCAGTTTCCATTCACACTGGCAGGCAGCAGTATCTTTTTCTTCCAAAATGCCTTCAGCTTTCTTTCTGTTTGCAGGCTTGCCTGCATATGGATTGAAGTTTCAGGGTTCCTAATTTATATATATGTATATATACAATATATACATACATATATATATACATGTGTCTATGTATATATAAAAGTCACTGTGGCTTCATCTTCAGACTGTACATAACTGTCTCCTCTCTTGTTCCTGGCATTGATATTTGGGTCCTACTTGTATGGGGACATTGAGAAAAGGAGCTGGAACAAATTTGCCATGAAGTGTCTTGGGACCTACAAACAAGTGCATATGTTTAAACTTGAATTATTTGTCATCTTGGGTCCAAAGAAGTAGCTCTGACTGGAACAGAAGCTACTCTGTTTTGGGGTTGAAAAGGCACATTTGCACACCTTGTCGTTAATGTACCTTGTTTAGTAAAGTTTATGTTTCATGAGGTAAATCAGAGAACAATGACATTTCATAATCTACAAAGACATGAAGGACTCGCATGCCCCAAAGCACTTTTTCTCTCTCCCCACAACTTTATCAGATGAAATCAGTGAAGAGCAGATATTACCCTCTCCTGCAAAGTTTGCAATCACTGAAATTTTAAGGACATTATGAAAGGATTTGGCTTTTAGGCAATGCTTTAAATTTTTATTACTCTTGTATCCCATTTCTCCTAAACTTTAGATGCCATAAGAGAGAAGAAAAAGGGAAAACACTATTCCCTTTTAACTGTGACAATTCAAGGTGAAACAATTCTTAGAGGAATCCTACATCAGTGACCTTTTCTCTCCTTGTCACAGCAGCACAGGCAGAACACGAGCGTCTGTATTCCCAATTTGCCTTTTGCCTTCTCAGAGAACTTTAAAATCATCACAGATTAACAGAGTGGGTCAGATTGGAAGGGACCAAGATTGATTATCTAGTTCCACCTGATCAAGCAGGGTCATCCCAGAGTGCAGGATTGCATCCAGACGGTTCTGGAATAATTCCAGAGATGGAGACTCCATCCACAGCCTCTCTGGTCTCTGTTCGGTGCTCGGTCACTGCACAGGAAAGAAGTTCTGCCTCCTGTCCAGGTGGAACTTGCTGGGATCAGTCCCTGCCCGTTCCTCTGGTGCCATTGCTGGGCCCTGGAGCAGAGCCTGGGCCCTGCTCTGACCCTCCCTGCACACAGGGACATCCAGGGATGAGATAATCTCCAGGTCCTATGGCTGCTGTTCTTCATCATGTCCTTTTGGCATTTGGACCATGTGGGAACGGTGTGAGAGCATCCCCCAACAACAAGAGTCAGTCTTGCTGCTGCAGCTTCAGGAGCAGAATCCCCAGGTAGTTCAGACCAAATGTTCATGTTTAACTTGGTTCACTGGGTGAGGCAAGCTCCAGGCATGGGGGTGATTCACCTGGCCTTGAACCAGAGCAGCGATGGTTGGAGCTGGAAGATCTTTAAGGTCTCTTCCAACACAAACCATTCTGTATTCCAGTGATTCTTACAGATGCTACTCATGGTTGATGGTTTGGCTTTGGGTTTGTTTGTTTTTTTTTTTTTTGGGCTGCCTAGGAGCTGATTATAAAATTAATTTCATTTTCATTAACAGTTTGTTAGTTTGTTTCTTTCATGGAAATTGCACCTCCTCTGTTCTCAGCCAGCACAGGGTTTGTGCATCTGGTTCCTCAGGAAAGCTGGAGCTGTCTGGATGGATGCTGAAACAAACCTTTAGTCTTTTCTGTTTGGCTCACAGTTGGAAGATTACGTTGGAAGGCTACATTAACATTGAGAAAGTTTCATAAAAACCCTACATGCCTGGGGACTTGAGGTAGGGAATTTCTTATCTGTTTTCTGCCCCTGCTGCCATTCTGAGACTTTCCTCAGGGAACTTAGGGACATTTTGCCCAAAGAGGTTTGAACTTCTAGTTCTGTTGGGAGCCTCTCAGATGCCATTGCCCCAGGCTCTTTGCTTAGAGCACTGAGTCAAGACACCAGGAAAATGAAAAGTATTTGCTGAATTTTAGGTGAAGATGGGCTGATTTTGAATCTGTATAAAACTTTCCCCCAGAAGTAAATATATCATTTTTTCAGATTAGACACCTCTAGTGAAAGATGTCCCTGCCCATGGCATTGGAGTTGGAATTAGGTGATTTTGAGGTCCCTTCAAATGCAAACCATTCTATGATTTTATTATTCTCTTACAAAAAACAAAACAAAACAATCAACAACAACAAATTTAAATTCAGCTTTTCCTCTAATATCTTAGAGGGGAATTTCTTTCATGCACAAACAGTTTAGCAAATCTGTCTACAAAAACAAAAGGTAGGATTATGCCCAGTGTTCACAGCACTGAGCTGGGCAGAGCAGCAGGGAGGTTCTTGGAATGTGTTGAGCAAGGCAGATCTAAACCAGATGAGGATCTGTCCTGCTTTATTCTCTTCTCCCATACAGACTTCATTGATATGAGCTAAAACATAGTGATTGGAAAAGGCATTTGCAGGGGAAGCAGAATGCAAAAATTCGAACTGGGGCCAAGCAAGGGAGAAAAAATCACCTGCCAATAAAATTGACACACGATGGGAACAATTGCAAATCTGGAGAGAAAAAAAAAACATTCTCACTCTCTTCTCCACAGCATGGTACCTTCTCTTAGAGCAGAATGACTGAATTTATTGAGGTCATTTGGTAATTTGGCTACTGTAATATATTTCACAAGTGAGAGGGAGATAGCCTGATGAGACAGCATGTGAGAATCCAGATCACTGGGGGAGGAGGTTTACCCAAATTTATAGCCATCAGTAAGGATGTGGCTTTACAATTCACAGTCTCTCTCTCTCTCCCTTTACCATTGAGAAATCTCTCCTGTTAATGGCCTGTGCTTGACATTCGGGTGCAAATTCAGATCTCAGTTGTGCTGGAATAAAATCCTTTGAGATTGATGGACTCGGTCCAGAATAAAATCATTATTTTCCCTATATTTGAAAGCTATTTTGAATAAGTGTGAGCTCTCACAGGCTGTGATGCTTGCTTGGAAATACCTAGAATATAAATGAGTGTGGAGCAATCTCATCTGGATGTGGGCAAGCTCACATTTGTATGAGTTGCTCCATGTATGATTGAAATTTGCATAATCTGTTCTGCTTCTGACTCTCCCTCTGGGCTGCTCCATGCTGCACTGCCCACACCATGGACTGAATCTTCTTTGTCTTTTGCTTCCCCGTGGGTCCTCAGGTGGATTTCTCTTCTCCACTTCACACCTGAAATAAAGGGATCATTGTTTTCCTTTTTTTTTGAGTCCTGACTCAAGCTGTCCTGCCATTCAGTTTCCATGGATGACACTTTATTCTGTTTATTCTTGATTCCTGTGAGGAGAGCCTCCTTTATTGCCACATCAGACCTCAAGATACCAAAATATTCCTGAGATTAAGAGGTGCCACCACATCCAAGACGCAGGCCAAGGCTAACAAAAGAAAATGGGAAGGGAGATCTGTAAAAATGTCAGAGACAATAACAGAACTGATGGCACAGACACTAATTTTTGCAGTATTTAATGGAAATTGCAAGAGCTCTTTGGTGCCAAAAAAGGGAAATTTTCTTTGTCTCAAGTTGAAAATATTCTTTTGAGATTTGGATTCAATGCCAGAATAAAAGATTAAGAAAATGGATGCATAAGCCCTACAGAGCATACAATCTTTGGGATTTACAGAGCATTTAGAGCAGAAAATGAAAATGAAAGCCAATCAAGTACAGATACATTGGATTTTTGAAAAATAAACCACTCAAATTTTGATTGTTAAAATTATTACCCAAAAATATCACAATACTAATACCTTCCAATTAAATCCATTTTTTAAAATTTATTTCAGTTGGAAAGGTCTGTTTCTGGCATCAATTACACAGGAAGCCAGACAAAACTACAGTGGTGCTTTTTGGTATTAAAATATCTATTTATTAAAGCTTTGATTTCCAGCCTGAACATCCCTCCTGCATGACAACCTCTGCTTGATAAGATTATAACTATTAATTAAGTCTTGCTAATGAAGACAGCAAAGAAGGGTTTTCCCAGCTCTCACATTATATTTCAAGCATTGCCAATGTCAGCTCTCTCCTATCTCCCTCCAGCTCTGCTGTCTCCTGTGTTTCTTTGGAGGAGAAAGAAGGTTTAAAGCTGCATGTCATAAATCACCAGACATCCTCGCTGTAACAGGATGATCCCCTGTTAGAAGAGGATTTCCCCTCGCCCTGTGAGTGGGAGTAAATTGTTCTGTGGCTCCTGGTTTCCCTTTGAAGCACGTGGGAGAGGAGCATCCTCTTTTGAAGCCCAGCTGTGTGACAGGAGCAGCAGCAGAGGAGGGAGATCATCGTGCTCGGGCTGCGCCAGGGAAGTTGTGTGGGAGAGCTCCAACTGTCTGCTCTGCTGGTCCTCTCCTTGGATATCACCAGTGGAAAAATAAAAAAAAAGTGAAAAGACAGCCCTCTGTCTCCTGAAAAGGGGATTAAATAGGACAAAGAAAATGGGAATGCAAGGCAAATACCTTGCCTTAAAACATGTGCATCTGCTTCCCCGAAATATCTAATATAATGGCATGATCTAATTATAGACACTGATTGTAGAATCATAGAATCAAAACATCATAGAATCATAGAATCACAGAATGGTTTGGTTTGGAATGGACCTTAAAGATTGTCTAGTTCAAACCCCCCTGCCATGGGCAGGGACACCTTACACAACACCAGGTTGCTCCAAGCCCCATCCAGCCTGGCCTTAGACACTTCCAGGGATGGGGCAGCCACAACTTCTCTGTGCCAGAGCCCCACCACCCTCAAAGTAAAGAGTTTCTTCCTAATATCTAACCTAAAACCACCCTACTTCAACTTCAAGCCATCATCTCTTGTCCAATGAAACTAAAAAACCACAACATCTGGGCTAATCCATTGCCTTCCCTTCATGGTACCAGCAAAACCATGACATTTTTCTGCATTTCTGCCCTGTGTTTCTGCTCTGATCCTGTCTGTTTGGTTAAGGTTTGAGGTTCCTCAGACCAGCCCTCACATCTTTACAGAAGTGTGATGTCAGTGCCAGCCCCATCAGGGCCCCAGGTGCTGTCACATTACCAACACGCATACAAAAAATTCCCTTTTTTTTTTCTTCCAGTCAGTCTGGTGGTCTGAGGTTTAATTCATTAATAAAAGAAGCTTGGATGGCAGCAATGGCAGAGCAGCAAGCCCCAGCCCTGTGGCAGGAAGCAACACACGTTTTTCCTTTCAAAAACAAACAAGCAAAACTGTGGAGAAAGTTCCCCTGGGCAGCGGTGGAACATTTGAGCAAGGTCTATGGAGATTGCTGTCTCCAGCCCCGAGGGGTGGGAATGCTCTGAAGGCTTTCTGCTCTGTTTTTCCCTGTTCTGGCCAACTTCCTATGTATAGGATAAAAATAAGCCCTGAGTCCTCCTCCTTCCGTCCACTTCATTAGAGACATCCCTCTGTGCAATAACAAAACAGGCCCAGAGGAAGCGACACAGACCGAAATACAAGAATGATAATTTTCTTAACACAAATAAGCAGGCACAGGAACTCATCTAAGGAAACGAGCGAGGGAAGGCAAAGCCACAGATGAGCAAGCAATGGAGCCAAGAGCTATGCTTAGGCAACGCAAGCCTGCCTCCAGCACGTCTCCTGAGCCATCTCCAGCTGGGAAAGGCTGAGCAGTCACCTGGCATGGACATCCCTGCAAGGGACTGACCTTCCCACCAGCAGCCAGACCTGGAGTGACCCTCACTCCAATTCTGGGCAACATGGCAATGGGAAGAGTGTCCTTTCCCACAGGATGGACCCGGACTGACCCTTAGCCAGCCCCAACTGGGTCTTTCTCAGTGCTTCAGAAGCACCAAGAAAATCCATGAAACAGAGAGGCACAGGTTAACAGGAGGGATAGCAGCTCTCCAACTCCAGAAAAAAAAAAAGGCTGGGCTCAGTTCACTCTATTATTTGCCATTGGGAGGCACTGACGCTGCTGTTCTTCAAAATAACCTCAGCCCAAGTGTTTATTTATCTAGAAATTCATCGTGGATGCTTGCCGTGTGTTGTAGTTCTGTTTGAAAAGCTTCAATCATCAAATCAAGGACAGGAAAAACAAAAGCAGATCTCTCAGCTGGCTGGTCCCCACTGCAAAAAGGAAGCAAAGAAAACAAACTGGAGGCTGAATGTTTCTTGCTGTAAATGATCAGTGGATGTCTCCGAACACTAACTCTGTCCAAGGAAGCCTAGATCAGTTTGTGAATGACTTGTTAGGTTAAAAAGAACCATATTAATAATAAATAGTCTTTGAAACCATTCTTTCATGCATACTCCATTTTCACAAAGTCGTTTTTATGGGTAAACAGCCAAGCCCTCACTACCCAGGAAGTTAATGGCAAAGATAAGGAGACCTGAGGCTGTGTCTCTTTTAGAAAATTAAACACGGCCTGGACCATTCTCTGGCCTCAAGGCCAACTGGCTCAGAAATGCTTGCATCCATTCATTAAACTCTCCCACTTTCCAAAACAGAGCAGCTGTATCCAAGCTGCCAACTGGGAATGGGTCCTGGCTGTGCCGGCTGCCGAACGGTGCCTGGAAACTGTTTGGACGGATGTTAGAGAGCCGAGGCCAAAAGTGAGCAAGGGACCAGTCTGAGGACCAAAAGCAAGCACCTGGAAATGCTCCTTTGCAACGTGCAAAGTGTGGACATTGCCCAAGAAATCAATGTCATGCCTTGGAGCAGCATCCCTGGACCCGTGTCATTTAGCCAGGGAGCTTTGCTGCCTCATTCATATCTTGACTCCACAAATCCACTTTGGGGAGGTGATGGGAAATCAGCTGGAGCTTGGCAGGTCTGAAGGCTTCAGGGCTTCTTTCACATCTGTATTTTCCTTTACCGGTGGCCCCACTACCAAAAAGGGACACCTGGGACACCATGAATTTTTCCAGGTAGGGGTTCAAACCTCACCTGCGCTGGAAAGCAAAATTTATAGTACTTGAAAACCACAAAAGTTTAGGCACTCCTGGGATTTTAAGTCTGATGTGTCATCCCTGTTAGCCAGCATGTCAACAGGCAACAACACTCATACTTCACATTAAGGGTCCTCCTGGGGAATGTCTCAGTGGCACAACCACCTATTAACAGGGGAAAGAATGGGAGGGGACTCAAAGTGCTTAACAGCTACACAGGCATTTCCCACAACCATCATGAAATTAAAACATTGAAGAGCCCCTCTGGGGCTGGCTGGGGCTTTGTGAGATCCCTCGTTTCCTCTGGATTAATGAATTATGCAAGTCAAGAGGGGCTGGACAGAAAGGTGTGAATAAGAAACTTACTAATTCCCCACAGTAATCACCTGCAAAAGTGTTTAGGAACAACATCTATCAGGCACTAAAAAGTAAGAAAAGGAGTAAAATATCTACAGCTCTTTGGGAAGAGACAAGGGGAGATCAGAGCCAAGGAAGTGTCACCTTGACATGAATCTACTGTGGGCACGGTGCACACAGCAGTCATCAAATTGCTCCTCGTGGTCCCAGGATTTGTTCTGCTCATATGGCAGGCACCTGCACTTAGCTGGAAACTTGTTTCCATTCATGTGAGAGAGTCCCAGCTTCAAAGCAAGCCTTGAGATTTTTGGTTCCTGTGTGTGAGAAGGATATTAATAAATGCTGTATTAATAGATCATCTGCTTGCACGCTTCCCGTCTTAAATAAAGAAGACATTGGATCAAGCCCCCTTTCCCAGCACCTCCAGGCCTCTTGGATGCTTGCAGTGTGAGGCAAAGGCAAGACAGCAACAGTAGAAATGGACTTTGAAATCCAAATAAATAAAACATCAGACCTTAATGCGAGGAGAGTTTAAGACCAGTTCATAACTGAGTTACAGAGATAGATAATTCTGGATAGATAATTCTCTTGAAACTGCCTGAATCCAAGCTCAAAATCTAATATTCATCCTTGCAGTTTATGGAAGCTGGGAATCAGAGCCAAGATCCATTACTCTTCTGGGGTTAACACTCCTCCTAAGCCATTTCAGCAGGGAGGAAAACCTTCCTCCCTTCTTATTTTGGTACAAAGGGCTCTCTCATCATCATCCTCCACGAGATTTTTCCAGAGGACAGAAGACAAGCAGAATCCCAAAGACTGGATCTAGCCATGTCTCTGTGGATTATGTTCTCATTTTACTACAATCTACTGAAAAGCTAGTGATCATCTTTTTCGATATCCTCCTTTTTTACAAAGCTTTGTGTGACTAAATTAAATAACGAAAATACTGAACATTTCATCACCCAACTCTTATCTGCAGTGTTTAGCTGCTGCTGATGCTATCTTTGCTTTAAGAATTCACAGGACATTGCTGTGAACCATTTTTCATAAATACTAGAGTTGGAAATTTTCAAATATTTTTTCATAGCAAAACCACAATTCTTAGTAACCAAAACACTACAGGAAAACATTGGTTTCAGTCAATCTCCTGACTCAACATATGTTGTAAAAAGAAATCATTTAAGTGCCTTATTGCGACATTACAGAAAAATTAAGGAGGTTGTTTTGAGAAAATTTTACTACTAGAGAAAAAAATTGAAAATTGCTAAAAATAAAATAAAATAAGATTTATAACTAGTGGCATCATATATTTAATTTAATGCAAATCAACCTTTAAAATTTTTGTCCAGAGAAGGTGCGGCTGTCCCATCTCTGGAAGTGTCCAAGGCCAGGTTGGATGGGACTTGAAGCAACCTGGGATAGTGGAAGGTGGAACTGGATTATCTTTGAGGCAGGGAAGTTGGAACTGGATTATCTTTAAGGTCCCTTCCAAGTGAAGCCATTCCATGTTTCTATGAAAATATGTTTTATTTTCTCAAGGTTTAGGGTTTTTTATTAAAATCCTTTGTGTTTGTATCTTTGTTAGGGTGCTGTACTGCAGAGTGTCAAATATTGTAACAAAACAGCAAAATTGTTTTCTGCACAGCTGTAATATGGACCTACTCTAGGGCAGTGCTACCAACTCTGCTTTATAACTACACCTCAGAGGAAAGCATAGGGAAGGCTTCAAGGGCAAGAAAAAGTGGTCTCAGAGAAAATAAATCTGCTTAGCTGACATTTGGCATTGCACTCGGTGCTGTCTCACATTGAGGGAAACTGCAGTTGTCATAGCACGCTGACTTTGGGGGTTATTGCTATGCCTTGCCAGCAGGTTTAGCATCTTTTTAAGTCAGGCAGCTTTCCCCAATGCAGTAAAATTCATCACCAATCACAGATATGCGTGTCCTGCCAGCCTCTTTGATCCTCAGCTTCTCTATCCATTTTGCTCTCTCTGTTCATTGGTCACAATGAGTTATGGCAGCTGTATCCTACACACTGTCCAAAGCTCTTTAGCTGTCCAGCACATCATGGAAAGTTCCCAGGAAAGCTCCCTGGTTGAAAAGTAACAACTCTGCAACATAATTCTCAGCGCCATGTGCAGTCATTCATCAACAACACTTCTTCTGTAGAAACCAATGGGCAGATCAGTTACAGAGCAGGGCTGTAATGTGACCTGCCAGATAGATGGAGATCCCCATGGAGAATTCACTGACTGCACAAAAGAGAATAGAAACTTCTCTAGTGTTTCTGGAAAGAGGAAGAGCTCAGCACTTGGATTAGTCTGGGCTGAGGGTAAGAGAATCCCTCTCCACTCTGTGCCGCTCTGTTGCATAACCAGAGCTTCTAGAAATAAATGAGAAACAGAATTAAATAAAATTATTTTTAAAAAGGAGCTGTTTTCCTCTAGGAATTCCAGTGACATATTAAAAGAAATAATTTACGAACGGCTGGTCTGTGCCTCAGCTTTGGCTGTGCAATCACTCTTAGCACTGTGCTAACAAGAGGCTGCTTTTTAACAGGAAAGTCCAGCCAGGATACAGTCTGACATCCACTTTCTGAAATAACCCCCAAGACCAGACCTTTGTTTTATTTGTGCATTATATTCCCAGAAATTTTATCTTCTATAAAAATCAGCATATTGAAGCACTGCCTATTTTCATTATAAATCTTCATTTTAAAAGGGATTTTTCACTTTTCTAATTTTTTACTTTTTAACTTTACACTGTCACATCTCAAATTTTAACAGGTTTAAGCTGTGATGCCCAAGTCTACTTGGTAAGGAGGTGCTTGCACTGACCCCAAAGGCACGAGTGATATACTGAGAAATGTAGGACTTCTTTCTTATAATTTTGTTCTTCCCATAATTTCCCAGCCATGAGGCTGATATTCATAAGGAAGTCATATTACATGTATGTTGGTGAGCATTTTGAAGGAAATAGTGTGATATTAAGAGGGGTTAATTCAGTGTATTTATAATACAAAAGGCTTAAAAAAAGAAACTGAGATCTCATCTTAATAACTGAGTAAAAACAGAACTAAGAGTCAGTTTATGTAATAGAGAGAGGTCACATGAAGTTCCACACAGATGAGTGTTGTTCAACATATTCATGAAATCTGGGAAACAGTGACTCATGAGATAACAGAGGCTGGAGATTATAGGATCTCATTAGGATCTCATGACACTGAGTGATACTTGTTTTTGATGAGATATCGTGGCAATGAAAGAAATCCAGTGTTGATAGATGCAAAGACTATGGGCTAAAAATAACCCTAATTATACGTATGTCACAATATTCTTAATTAGCTATGACTGTTCACAGGGAAAATGGGGTTTGTGGCTAATACTCTGAAAACATTAACCCAGTGCTCAACAATCATCAAAGAGGCTGATAAAGCACAATGGATTATTAGAAAGAAAACTGAGAACAAACCAGAAAACCTCATTATCTCATGGTAGAAATCTATGTGTATTTCTGTCTGTCCTGACTAAGCATGCCTGCCAGGCAGACTTCCTTGGAAGAGTGGAAAGAACTGGAAATTGTGCAGAGATAGGACTGTAGCGAATCTCTCTCACACTGCCTGGTTCTGTCTCTCCTGTGCTCTGGATCAACAGGTCAGTGGGGCTCCCTGGGTTCTGCTTTGGACCAAAAGAAAAACCAGGAGTTATTAGGGTGTTAACTCTGATCTCCTCCTCCCCCACATCTCTTGTTCCCAGGAACATTTGCAGGACACATTCCTATGCTGTGCAACTTGTGTTAGGGTTTCTCTTTTGCTGGGGCCACAACATAAACTGATCACTCCACAGGACACAACAGGAAAAGGTGACAAAATGTGAATTTCAGAGCCAGAGGGTAGAGCTTTGAAAAGGGGAAGTGTGAGATTTAAAAGAAAACTGCGAATGGGGGAAAGATGCTGAAAAATGTTTGCCAGGTGATGGAACTAGTGCAAAGCAGATAAAGACTTTCATAGAAACAAAAATCTTCACAAAATTGTTTGTTATTTTTCCTATTACCATCATAGAAACCTTTTTTCCCCATAGATAAAAACCTCCAGATTTTTCAAATCAGCACATTTCTTCCACTGAATACAGCAGACACTGAGGGCTTGTTAGAGTAAAAATAACTTCAGTCAAGAATTTTGCTGACATTGGGTATAGAAAAATTTTCTTTCAATCCAGTTAATCATACAGCTCTTGCACCCAGACAAGGAAGATGGTACACATATGTAAAACTTGCTTCCAATGAGGTCCTGTTTCCAACAGGTTTTGTGCTGTATTTCCAGAGATTTATGGTAAATGCATCAGGATTGTGTTAAAATCTAGAAGAGAAAGATGCTGCAGAAAAGGTACATTCCCAAAAATCTTTAACATATGGGGAGAGAGACAGAGAGTAGGAGAGGGGGAATATATCAGAGCTCTGTATGTAATAAGGACTGAGCAAAAATGAAAGAGATGCTCTCTCAGGGGTGCTTTAATCTCTTCAGGGATGAGTGCCAGGACCAGAATTAACACTTGTGAGATCGTCCTTGGCACTCTGCACTTGATGAAGAAATCTGGCATAAATCTGGGAATGAGAAGGCTTGTCAGGCCACCACATGCCAAACATCAAGGAGAGCTCCCAGAGCTCAGGAGCAGCTGTCAGAGCTGTGGAACTGGTGCCACCACAGGGTCCCAGTCAGGGTGACCCCTCTGGCTGATCCTGGACAGGGTTTGTGCTCTGCTCCACCCTGTCCCACCAGTGCAACCCCACAGCAGGAGGGGACACGTGCTGGGCCATCCATCATCTCCAGCAGGGTCCTCCTTGCAGCTGGCACAGATCACTCCAGAGCAGATGGGACAGGTCTGCGCCTGCATCCCGCAGCTCAGAGCAAGAGAGGAATATTCAGATTAACAGAAAATTTTGCAGTCAACCTTTTTTCCAACACTGATTTTCCTCCAGGGAAGCATGTGGTCCAGTTCAGGAAAATGAGAAAGAGAGCAATTTTTTTCTTTAATTTTATATTTCAAGTAATAACAGTTTTCTGGTTTTTTGTGCAGGTCGCTAACAATCCTCCCCAGTGAAAAAAGTTAGTAGTTCCCACATCTCTGACTCACTTCACTGTAAAAAAACTGAAGCAGAAAAGCCCTCAGACCTGATGTGCATTTGCATTTACACCATAGCCTTTTTTTTTCCTTTTGCAGTAGTATGAACTACCCTTCCTGCAGGCATCAATGTCAAATTTTGCACATTAGAAAGGGATGTGAGTGAAAATAAGATCCAGCTTCATCAAAGTGTGTGTCACCACTATAGGGAGGTATAGGGCAATACTGACTTTGGGTGAGAACTGCAAGAGTTTCATGCAACAGAGGCAGAGAGAAGAATTGAAATTAGGCAGAAATAAATCAGTGCCAAAGCAGAGCTAGGGTGTGTGTGCTCCTGAGGGCACAGGACTGAAATCCTGATTTAAAATTAGCACAATGCAATATCAGTGGAGTGTAAGGAGAGTGAGTTTGGGACTGGGTGAAATGGGTCATTAATGGGGACCCCTCAGTCTGTGGGGGGACCCACTGAGGCTCTAAGGAAGAGCTCCAAGGTTTGCTACACTCAGCATTTCTGTCCATGAGCTTTGGAAATATATTTTGCATCACTGCTAAGAAAATGAGTTTGAGGATCAGTGCAAGGTAAACTAAGAGAAAACAGGAGTACGACCAACAGCTCACATAATAAATCAGGTCAGGATCAGGGAAAATGTTCAAAATGAGCTGAATGTGAATGCAAAGGTTCAGGAACAAGGAATAGAGACCGTGTTTTCAAATGGGGGCTGTCTCCTGTCCCAGGTAAAGGCTTCATTAGGACCTTGCCTACAGGAGCTGCAGGTGTTTTGCTCCTGGGCAGAGTGATGGTGAATGTCATCATGGCCTCAACTTCACATGTGGTTGGGAGGGTAAGAGCTACATGTCACCACTGAGCACCTGCAGAGTCCTCCAGTCTGAGACCCTTTTCTGCCTTGGTCTGCCAGTGACACCAGGAATTACAGCATTTGGCTCTGCTCAAGTGCCAAGTGTTTCCCCTTTCAGCATAGAGCCCCAGGGGAAATGTAAGGCACAACTGCTCAGTTCTGCTCTGGGCAAGCAACAGCAGACAGTGAGAACCTGAGGCCCTTCTCAGCCCAGGGCTTTTAGGAAAATAATCAGTCAAAGGTCCTTGTACAGATAATGGCAGGAGGAATGGATAATGGGTAGGAAGAAATTTTAGTAATTTTCAATGGGAGGAGAGTAACCAGTGATTGCCATGGAGACATGTGATGGCAACAAATTTGTAAATGATATTGAAATTATAAGTGAAATGTTCACATTTGCTGATGACAGAGCATTTTCCAAAAGAAAAACTTGCCACAAAGAAAAGCAAAAGGGGAGATTTCTACAGTTGTATAAGATGAATGATGTGGAGAAAATGGTAGGATTCATTGTTCCCCATCTATTCTGATGCAAAAATTATGGCATATCCAAGTTAGCAGTTGGCAAGTCCAAAAGAAGGATTTTTTTCTTTTTTTTTTCAGAGAAACAACATGTAGGACTTGCCAAGAGGATGCTGTGGATGCTGAAAATTCACATCAAGGAAAGACTGGACAAATTCATGGAAAAGGAATCCCATCTGCTTTACTAAAAAGAAAAAGAGAGCAATCTCCTGAACCATAAATTGTTGGATTTTGGAAGAGCAACCTGGGGAAGTGTCAGTATGTGCTTAGCACAGTCTGCTCTGCTTGCTCTCTGCCAAACCATGCTCGTCCTGTTATTCATTCAAAAGAGGAACATTTGTTCTTCAACACCTCCACAGCCCAATGCATCTCCATGACACAGAGAGGTTTCATCCCTTCAGGACCAGCATCCAGGTTTCCCATTTTCATGGTATGTGCTTTGCCTCTTAAAACTGCTGTGCCAAAGGGGGGCACTGAGCTCATCTTTAATTGTGCTGGTCTTCTCCAGGATTCCCACTGCTGGCATGGTGCCACGTGCCAGAACAGGCACTCCTGGAGCTTTGCAGAAACTCTAAGACAAACCCAGAGATGCCTTCAGCATTAGACACCAAAGAGCCAATCCACTCTGAGTGAATTCCACGTCAGGAGCCCAGGCTGTTGAGCACAGTGACAAGGAGAATGAAAGAGATGATTAATGTGCTATTAATCATTAATACTTATGAGCAAAGAAATACCAGATATTACCAGGCTTTGTAGTTAAAAATGGGAAAGTACAAGACCTGAAAGACAGGGAAATTCTACTTAAAAATGAGGTACACATTTCTAACAGGGATTGTGGTTAACCACTGGAACGAACCAGTGGAGGAAGTGGAGGATTCTCCATCTCTTAATGTCTTAATGTCTTCAAAGAAGAAGAGAGTGTCTTCCTGCAGCACAAAATACTGTGCTCAGTTCAGGAGATCTGGATAGGATTCAAGAGCTTCATATATTCCAAAACTCAGGTTAAATGATCTTGCTGTCCTTTCAGACCTTTATCTTTACCAGCTCTAACTCCTGCAGAAGTCCTTTGTATGCAGTGGATCTGCAGAGTGAGTTGAGGGTGATCAGGTATGGACAGGACTGGGTTTATTAAAACCTTCTCCTTTAGGAAACTCCCCACAAAAATAGCTAAAAGTGAAGCTTTCAAAGACCAGCCTATCATAAAGTAAATGCAATAAAACACTAGAACATCACACTGGAAAATCAGTTTACAGAGCTAAAAACACAGTTTATATTCCTCTAGTGCCCAGAGCTCTGGAGCCATTTGTCTCCAATATTTTTAGAGCAACACAGAGATCTGCAATTTCATGTTGTGTGTTAATTTCCAATGCAAATGGGAAAAATAGAGATGGGTTATATATGGCCGGGAAAACAAGTCGAACCTCTTGCTTTCAGCCCACCAACCAACACAAGCAGCTTCCCTCAAGACAGTGATGCCACAATTTGCTTCTTCTCTGTCTTTTCATCTATTCCACAGCAGTTGGGTTTTCCCATTGCAGATGTCACCTCAAAACATGCCCCCACCACCCTTTAAACCACACCAGAGCAGCACCACCTTTTGTGCTTACCTTAGAGAAGGCTCCACACTGCTCAGGCCAAAGGATTTAGTGTAATTATATCTGTAGTAAAGATCTGTGATGAATTATGCAGTTCTGGTATCTGCAGATGAATCACACCAATGGAACACAAGGATGTGGTGTCAGAGACAAGCTTGGAAATGGAAAATGCCTAATCCAGCATTTTAAAGGTTTAATGCAGCCAAGATTTCAGAATTTCAAGTATTTTTTTTTAATCTTTGTATAAGCCTGGATTTGGGGAGGGAACTGGTAATGGTATTTAGATTATTATTTTTGCTGTAACGGGATTATCCTTTTCAGTAACTGTTAAGTCGCCACAAGTTTGTTGCCTTTTCAGTGCAGGAATCAGTTAAGCATCACAGATAGAGAAATATTATGATAACCATTTTACAGCTCATTTTGGCCAAGAATGGGACCAGGAATGCTGACTCTCAGTCACCTGCTTTCACAAGTGAACTAATAAATAAGGTAGAAAGCTAATAAATGAAGGCACTGTGTACATTAACCCTCCTATAACAGTACTTATCCCATGCTTGTGTTATATGCAGAGGTCAGAGGAGATGAACAGAGAAGTCCCTGCTGGCCACAAAGCCAGTGAACCTATTTTTAAACATGAGGCAACATTCAATAACCTTCATCAGCTTTGATTAACTGTTCTGCAAGATTGAAAGCAACACAAGCAGAACTAACGTGCACAGTGGGCAAAAAAGGCATCAAAAGCACAGTTCCTGATGGCAAGGTTTTAGTGCAGAAATACTGGATGGGAACCTTGGCTGTGCAGCTCATGCTGACACTTCTGGAGTAGTTCATCATGTCCCCAGAACATTTTGGCCAAGGCTCTTACAGAAAAACACTGACAACTGGGCTCTGTAGCTTCCTTCAGGTTTCTAGCTAACCCCAGTCTCTCCTTCTTAAATACATAAATACATATATATATATATATATATATATATATATATATATATATATATATATATATATATATTAAAAGCAAATACTATATTTGAGCTGCTATGAGGCAACTAACTTTTTTAAACATGCAAACAAGCTTAGTATAAGGTCTGTAAAACAGCTCTGCTTTTTCTGGTATTGATTTTGCTTATTTTGAAGTTAAGCATATCCATAAATACTCTCTATGGTCCCTTGAGGTAAGTCTCATAAGGTATTTAAAAAGGAAAAAAAGGACGAGGAGGAATTTTTTGGCAGCAATTACCATCTCAGATAACCTGCCTGGGGTTGGGAAAGTGTGCCAGCAATCTGCTCAGAAATAGCTTTCATTTGGGCTGTTTATTTTCATATGCTTTGTCTGACACTTTACTGCTGTGGCTGGGTACTTAACTGTCAGCTTCCATTAAACGCTTTGTCAGTTGTTTCCACTCCAGGCAAAAACCAAAATTATTATCTCCCATTATTCATTAAAGCCAACACACTGGCAGGAAGCAAGCGGGATGACAAAGGAAATCCTCCTTGTGCCAAATGGTGCGATTTCCTCAGGGTCCTTTGCTCCAGTGCTCCTCTAGTTCCTTGTACCTCCCTTCTCTTGATTGCCCCAGTCACCTGCCTTGTTTCTTTCAAATAAGTGGGGCACCTGGGGCAAGCTGTTTCACTTAAAAGCAAAGCTAGGGGGACTGAACTCCTCTGCAGCAGCTAAAAAATATTCAGATATTCTGAAAAATATTATTAATGTGTTTACTTCAAATCAGTTTGGACTTTCACAGCATAATCATATGGGTGAGTATCCCTTCCTATGGCAAGATAGAATATAAAATATGAATGGGATGTTAATAAAATAGCTTTGGGAATGTCTATTACACAGTTTCTTGTTTTGCTGTTTTAGGGCGTGGGGATGGTTAAATTTTTATTAATCATTTAAACTAAATTTTCTGTGTTCCTATACATAAGGGGGGGGCGCAGTTATCAATTCCAGAAAAGGCAAAACATCATTTCAGGTCAAACAAAACATTTTAAGAAGACCCAGACTGATCCTCCCCCTTCCAAATTTGGACCTTTCCAACCCAGTGCCATTGTCCCCCAACACTCTTGTTCACCCTTTGAACCAGAGAATCCATTACATGCACTGCTCTAATTATGGTCTGGTTTCTTTTAATGAGCACATGTGGAACTGTATAATCATGGCCCCAGGCCACGAAATGGTGGACTCCAGCCTGGTCCTGGACCTCACATAAATTTGCTCTGTGCCCTGCCAAGGTCCCAGACATCTGACATCTCAAGGAGACCCCATGGTTTTTGCCACTCCTTTTGCCCCTCCTTTTGCCACTCCTTTCATGCATCACCAATCTGAGCTTGGCCCAGCTCACAGGTCCTTGCTGACTATCCCCTGGTAAGAATTAGCAGATCTCAATAAAATTACCCCGTGGGCCTCTATTAAAAATTAGAACAGTTTTTGCTGAAGATTGCAAAGTGCTCACCTCTTGAGCAACAAAAGCCCCACCAAACAAAACCAAATGTTCCTCAACAGAGGATCTCTATTGCTGTCCTTCATTCCTAAGGAAAACATTCTGTCTGAATGTATTTGTTCCCACTCACGCTCCTGGGGTTTTCAATGAAAGTCTTGAAGCTGTCCAAGCAGCTCATAAACTGGAGCCCCTTTCTGATTCAAGTGTGCCCTCCTGTTCAGATTTTGGGAAATGGGATGATTAATTGATTTCCATCATCAGACTCCCCATAAGTCAAAAGCCAAGCTGCTATTTCAAGTTTCCATTGACAAAGATTTCATTATAAGAAGCCATAATTTTTAACCAGCGCTCTGCAAACTTTTTTTTAGTCTTCAGCCTGAATTAGGCCCATATGTTACAGAAAAACACAGTGAGGGCAAGTTGTGGGGGTGAAGTGGTGAGGGGAAGGGAAGGGAGCAACTGGTCTATCTCAGTGTCTGAACAAACTTCCACCCACATCACAGCATAAAGGGGCTCTGAATTGGTCGTCTTAACCCTTATCTAAACAAAATAAATCAAAAATACAATTTTCCAATTGACGCTGAAGGATTTGCTTTCTTAGCCAAAAGGCAATTTTAAACCCCCTTGCTGAGTAAGCTCTGCCCAGATACTGAACTCCACTGAGAGCTCCTGGAGTCCAAGGTGGAATTGCTTAATTCCCCTTCTGGTGTTCAGCTGCTGGGATAGAAACATCCTCTGACAGCACCTGCCACGGGAGGCAGATGAAACCACAGCTGAGTGTTGTATGTAAACCTGGTGCCTGGGCGACCCTCCCTCCAGAGGGCTTGACAAGGCAGTTGAAAAGACAGGAAAAATGGGAAAGAGGCAGTGCTGCAGTCCTTATTTCACGGAGTCAAACAGGCAAGGTGTATCCCAACAAAGAAAACAGTTCATTGTCAATAGAACACTGAGCTCCAAATCCTGCCAAGAGCACCTGCATTGTTTGGGATGATAACACAGTCCCTCATAGCTCATGAGCAAGGCTCTGTGAGTAAAATTTTGCCATTGCCACCCTGTTGAACAGTCTAGCAGGAAGAGGATGGACGTAAGGATGCAAAGCACATTCAACCCAACCTGTTTTATTTAACTGCATAGCCAGAGCCTTCAGCACAGCACAGGCTTCATCTGCATTGTAGCTCCAAATCAGGGATCTGGAGATAGAGGGATCTGGAGACTGAGCACCCCACCTTCTATGATAAATCCATCCCAAAATGACCTCTGCTCCATTGTCACCTGTGCTTGAGCTCTTTGGCAATGTCAGATTGTTGTCTAATGGGAAGGGAATTCTCTGGGTGACAGGGAAGGGGAACAGCAACATCTCTGCAGGGATGAACCAGAAGTAGCAAGGAGTAGCTTCAGGAGTTTGCATTAAGCTGTGTGACTGTCTGATATGGCTAAGCCAAAAACTACTGGATACAGGAGCTGATAAATCTCAGTCTCTCCTTCTCTCTGATTTGTAATACAGCCTCGGGTGAGTCACTGCAATTTGGATTTGTCCCCTGAAAAACAGGGATAAATGATATGAACCTGCCTGAAATGTTCTCTGAGAGGTGTAAACAGAACCTGATGAACAAGTGCTGTCTGCTAATGCTTTTGTATTCCAGATTGGCAGGGCAGCTTCTTGGCACAGTGCTGTCACACAGGGGGGCCACAGCACTCAACAGCTTGGGAAAGCCAGCCAAATTTTACATTCATATCGATGGCTGCTTCCAGCATGACAGAACTATGGCAACAGCACAAGCCATGTCAGGATCTGGAAGGGCCAGAGGTTGATTGGAAATTTCCCCAGATAAAGAAAAATATTTAGCAGTCATTGAAAACAAACTGATTTTTCTTCTCTGCCCCTTGAATGATAAATTTAATCGTAGCTCCAGGTCTTTCCTTATTTTCTTTCTTTCTTTCTAGCTTTAACCCAGGCTGGCTGGAAACCCTGGAAGTAGTGCAAATTCCTGTGCTTTGAGGAATTTGTCTCAATTCAGGTTGGATTGGTCAAACAGATGATGTTGCAATAAGGTTGTGGCAGACTGAAAGTAATACCCCATATCTGACTTGTTTTCTCTCCTGCTGAAACATTGCAGTCTGCTCATGCAATTCTTATCCTAGCAGCCAAAAATGTTTTACCAAAAAACATGACTTATGCTGTGTTTCAAAAATTTTTGCCAAAAATCTAGTTGTTCTCATTTTGGTTCTGTCCTGATAGCAATATATTGGATGTCACAAAATGTCATCAGCTTCAGTGGCCTCAGTATTTTGGATAAAGTCAGGAAAGCTGGACAGCAAAAGAGACTGAGAGTTTTAGAGAATTTCAGAGGGCATGAAAGGTAGAGGGATGACATCCTTCACATACAGATTTTGATAAGAAACTTCTGGTTTATGTCTCTTGGACTTCAGAAAGAGAACTAAGTCCACACAATCTAAGTCCAGAACAAACTATTTACCTAACACAGACCTTCAAAGATGACCCTCCCCTCTCTTGCTATGACTTCAATGCCTTGTGCTCAAATGAACCATTTTTTCAGGATGATACACACCTGATTAAAAAGACCAGAGATGAAAAATCCCCCATTTGTCTCCACAGTTGTTAATCATTAGTCACCCCTAGAGTTAAAATTTGGCCCTTGTTTCCTGTCAGGATTCCAGCTCACGTTCTGCTTTTGCTTCCAACCCTTGTTATGTCTCTGTGTAGTTGACCAGGAGGTCTCTACTGCTGCTGTTCATGAAGATGTTTCATCTGGCATAACCAAACCACCTCACAACATTGCTTTTCACCAATACAGACCAAGCTCATCTAAGTTTTCCACTGGAGCACATTTTCTCTGGCCCGTAAATTTTTCTCTTCTTTTTTGCCACTTCGTGCATCTCAAAATAAAAGGTGTGCCTGAAACAGGATCTCCTGTCTCACAGCACAGCACAAGACACTGGGCAGATCTGTCATCTCAGGGATATTCAGCCCAAGATGTCAATTCACATCCCACCTCATGATCCAGACCTGGATCTGTGCTCTCCAGACCATGCTGACATAGGAATTGTGCATTTCTCCAAATTTCCATCAGGTTTCTCTTGAGCTGTGGTTCACGGGTAGTTTCATCTAAAAGCACATCTGAGCCCAGGGCTCAGCATCCCGACCTCAGCAGGCTCTGTGCTGATGTCTGGGCCTTGGGAACTGCAGTCAGTCAGTAGCAAGAGGTGAATTCAGCCAATCCTTTCAGCTCTGGATGTTGGCCTTGCAAGTCAAATCCCCACGGAGCTGTTTTTGCATCTCCAGTGCTGGCACAGGGACACGAAATGTAGAATATGCCCTTCCCTATGGGACACTCCTCCATGAGTTCATTCCTGGCTTAGTTGGAGGAGCTGGATTTTACATTATTAGGTATTGAGTTGCAACATGAAATTACCAAAATGTAAAACATGGGAAAACATACTGTAAATCACTTATTGGCAGGTCTCTCACCTCTTTACAAGTGCACAACTGGATGCATATGAGCCTTTTGGAATTTCCAAATTAGAGCCCAGAAGACTTTCCCAAAGAAAGGTATTTTCTACTGGCACCAAAACAATTTTATCTGAGCTAAACAACAGAGTTAATGTTTTAGCATTCACACGGCCATTTGCAGGCTACAAATCCAGACAATTTCACCTCCTTCTTGTACTGTAGCTCTATTCTTATTGCTTTTTTAATGAATGTTATTTTTCTGGAACTCCCCTGCTTTGGCTTTTCAAAGGAATTATAGAGACCCAAGGGACTGACAGCGAGAATGCAGAACCTTTCACATTCAGGTAAAAACACTGATATCCTGAATGGTGTTATCAGGAAGTGAATTTACCTAAATGTATGTTCTTGTTCCTGTGACCTCCAGCTCTTCTGTCCCCACCACTTGTGACCCTCAGTTTGTGGTGACAAAGGATGCTCTGATGTGAGGAAGGTGTGATTTTGTGGTTAAAGCACTAAACTGGGAGTCAGACATCTGTGATTTATTCCATGCTCTGCCATTGTCTGCCTGTATGCAAGTCACTTAATCCTTCTCTGCCTCAGTTTCCCATCTGATGGAATAAATAAAAATATTTTATTTTTTAGTTCCTCGCCATTTTTGTCTCTGGGGCAAGAAAGACACCCATCCCTGGCAGTGTTTGAGGCCAGGCTATTCAAATGAGCACCAGAGCCAGCAGTTCACATGAACACAATGAACAATTGTGCACCCTAAAGCAAAATTCTTTCACCACTTCCAAGCACAATCCCAGTGTGAAGTTCACCACCAATTCACAGGGGTTGGTCACAGCAGGACACACTGCTACCTTATCTGAGATAAAGAGTGAAGCAATCACCACCAAAGGCTCCCAAAAGCCAGAGCATGGTTTGTCCTGCAGCTCAGAACAGAGAAAACATAACAGGTTTGTAACCTGCAATTTCTGCCATGTGTGTAGGCAGTGTTTGAAACCCCCCTGGCACCCAGCTCTGCAAGTGTCTGTCTGTTCATAGCCCATGGAAAGGAGAGGAACTGGAGCCTCCCATATCTTCATTCAGCTCTACACCTGTTTAATTTTTTCTCTACTTGTTTTATTCTTAGAATCTGGGGAGTTGGTGGCATGGAACCTGGGCCTCAGATCTTACACTCCTGGTTTCTGCTCTCTGTGTTTCAAAAATCCCTCCTGAGCACCCTTCTCCTGTAGGAGGAACTGGCTCAGACGGCATCTAAAGAGAGGTTGAGGTGCTGGAAAATAACAATGATGGAAAGGTAGCCATTATCACAAGCTCCATCTCTCAATTCTGATCAATTTTTTTAAAAGAAATGAGGTTATTTAAAATAAAAGGAGTGACCAGGTAGCTGCACAGAGCTGATTGCTTTCTTGCTGCTGCTGCAACCAGTTATTTTCTCCCTCAGTGAGAGAGACACATCTGCTGGCCTTGCAGAGAGCACATCAGATCCCCTGGATTAGCAGGTCTTTCCATGGATAACTTGACGTGAGGCTGGCGTCCCACAGGAGCTCCCAGATCACAGCACTCATTATGGAGAACACTGCACTTTAGTGCTCAACTTGGATGATGTTTTGAGAGATAAAATACAAAGTTATCCATAAACCATAAAATGTTTCAGGCCTTTCAGAATACTATTTGCTGATTCCCTCAGAAATTTATTAGCTCTACCAATATTTTCTTTCTTAGTTTTGTAAAGCAAGCTCCAAGTCAGCTAGTACTGACTATGCAGAGGCCTGAAACCACATGTTTATTTTCCTAAGTTATAAAAAGTTTATAAGGGTAGCTGGTATCCTTATGGGCCACTGTACAGTGATTTGCTACTGCATTCCACACTGATACAGAAGAGCTCTGTGTTTTATACCAGAGGGAAATCCTTGTGATACAGCTGTCCAGCAGCCAACAAGAGAGCAGACACCTTCAAAAATATAACCCCGATTAAAAAGAAAAAAAGAATAGCTGAAAAGCAGAAAACATCCCTTCTGAGAAAAATCAGTTTGAACAATATGATAACCTTGGGCACCATAAGATCTGTATTGCAATACCCCAGTGAACATCAACAAAGTCCTTTGATCACAGATACAGGTTTTTTGTTTGCTTGTTTTGTTGTTGTTTTTCTTTTTTTTTACTAGATCACCATTTTTACCTGAAAATATTGTATGGTCACAATAATTTTCAGAAGTATGATGCAGTGGCTACCTTTTCTTTCTCCAGCTAACATTCAGCCCCAGGCACTCAGTTTTCACTTCATGTGCCTTCACTGACATGAGGAGGCTTTGGTCAATTTGCACTGGAGAACGGAGAGACTGTTATTCATTTATCTCTTAAAATAGTGAGTACACAGCTGCACAACCTGAAGAATTAGGTCAGTACGTTGCTATGTCTGTCCTGGAATGAGAAATTCAGAGCAAACAAGGTAGATTTCAGGAGAGAGCCTGGAATGTGCGAAGAGTTAGCAAAACTGACACAGATTCATAGCAAAAATAAGTAATTTTGCAAATCCCTAAACCACAATGGTTGGATTAGGGCCCTTGTCATACAATTCTTGGGCATGTGAACAATCCCTTTTTCACTTGAGTTCATTTCATTAGCTTCTCTCAGCTACATAAATACTCATACTCTCAATGGGACTACTCACATCAATAAAGTTCCTCAAGCAAGCAGGGATTGCAACCCAATTTTAGTGGAACAAACCCAACCCCTGACTTTGATTGCATCCCTCACTTTTCTAAAAAAACTTTATTTCCAGCAAGAATAAACCCACAATCCCTGTGGAGCTTTCTTTCACCACTTCCAAGCACAATCCCAGTTATTTTTCTCGTGAAATACAAAGGCAGACTGGGCCCTTCTAAACTCCCCAACTTCACCTTCCTTTGTAAAAACACTGCTGGGCATTGAGCAGGCCAATTTGGATGTCTTTTAGAGCTCCTGGGCTTTGCTGTGCTCTGATTGATAGATCCCCAATTGGGTTATCCTGCCCACATTGAATCCCCATGTGCCTCAGCCGGCCAGCAACATCTGAAAGTCAAAATACTGCTAACTGTAATACCACAAGCAATGACAGTAGTATCAAAGCAGTAATTACTCAGATGTAAACTGTTTTCTGATGAAGTTTGTAGTCTTTTTTTTAAGCCTTTGACACTGTTGGACAGTGTTGACTGTGATTAATTCACTTATAGTCAATACAAATGTCAAGGAAAGTTGTCCCTTTACCTATCAGTTCCTATCATTTGTCTGATGGAGTTTAGTCTAAGGTTTGCTGCAAGGGAGACAGGATTGGCAGTGCTGGAGTGAGAAGTGCATTGCACTGGAGGAAGCAGCAAAACAGACAATTTTTGCCCCCAGCTGGCAGCAACCACCACAGGGATTCTTAAATCTAAAAACAGCACATATTGAGTTGGACATTTCCTGTATATTTTTCAAGCAGGTTTTTAGTTAGTTCCATTCTGCCAAAAGCAGAGGAGGAATTTCTCTTTTGTCTCCAACTCTGCTTCATCATCCAAAAATACACATGAAGGGCTGAAAAGAGCAACAAGCAGAATTGAAATCAATAAATCGACTTGCTGGCTTCTTGTGTCAGTATTTATCATCTTATCCAAAACAGACAATAAAGTCAGGACATCTAAACTCAGCCATTTCCTCTCAGGACTGTGATCTTGCAAACTGCTGACATGCTTTGCTTCCACAAGTACCCACCAGATGTGGTACATTTCAGGTAAAGGCTTCAGTTGAAGGCATGAACTCTCCCATCAGCATCCTCTCTTCTCCTCAAGGTGGAAAAAAAGAAGTGGAAGGACAATGAGGAAGAAGATGAAGCAAAATTAACTCTGTCCTCTGCCTTTCCATTATGTTCAAAGATTATAAGGTGTCTCCAAAGAGCTCTACGAAGACTGTCATGGAAAATAAACACAGAGAGGTGTTTCAGTCCCAGAGTTATCAGACACAAATAAGTAAATAAAATCTTATTCCACAAAGACAGACACATGGAGAGATTTGTCTTTAAGTGCAGTTATGTTGCATCAAGCACAGGTTGCAGGAAGTAATCTCAAGGTCAGCAAAGGGCAGGGGAAAACAAGACTTGGTAAAGTAGAATAGGCAATGGATTGTTTTGGGTTTTTATGGGTTTTTTTTAAACTCAAAGACTGGAACATACAAAAATGTTTTTATGGAACAAAAGGACACCTGGACTACTGGAAACCTTGACCCACTGATTTCCTCTGCAGGACTTGAGTTCAGCATTGCAGCATTCATTCCAACAAAAAGGACATATTTTATCTGGATCTAGGAGTCACAGAAACCATCTGCAGGGTAAGAAAATTCTAGTAACATCCAAACCAGCTTGCCCTCCAAGATCCTGTATGTGTGCAGGCTTGTTGTACACAAGTACATGAATGTTAAGATGGCATTCTCCAGGGAAAGGGAGAAACCTTCTACATTGTATTATAGATGTAATGAAATGTAATTTAATATATATAAATGTGGAACTAGTCTCTGCCATGACTTTCTTGCACAGAACAGCATCTTACCATTCATACATTCAGATACATATGCAGCATATATATATTCACATACATAAACATGCTGTATTATTTAACTTAAAGCATAAACATGTGCTTAGGAGAGACAAGCCTGACAGCCCAGAGACCTAATCTTTCCATTAGCATCCTTCCATCTCTATTACCTTGTCTCACTGGATTTCCTTCTGTGTCCCAGTGATATTGGCTCTTGCAGCAGAACAAGCAGAAGAACACTCAGATTTACATAAAGACCTCGCTTGATGTTCCAAGATGCAGCCACACCAGCCAAGGGATGGTTTTGTCATCCAGGAGGAATCTCAGCTGTAATCATCAGCCTTTCACAACAGATTCCTGGGAGTCTTTTACCTCCTTCACTTGCAATTTGTCCAGCTCAGAGATTTACATGAAAATGTTGAACTCAATATTGAACTTCACGAGGAAATGCATGATCTGGAATATCAAAGGGTATCTCTGGAGTACAACAATTTTGGACATGGCAAAAAATCAAATCCTTTTCTTCAGCCAAAATACCACTTACAAGAAGGCCACTTAAGCTGGTTAGCACTACAACTTCTTGCTCTTTATCCCATTTACCTCAAGTGCCTTCAGGACAATTAATACAAATTATACTTTAAGCATTTTAGGAAGTGCTATGCTAAGTAATACAGGAGTCCCATTAGTGGATTCTACTCCACTGAGTTTCACTGTCAGGACTGAAAACTGAATTGCGTTGCCAGGAGTGAACTTAGATCATCAGCCTTGACTATTAGGAGTTAGAAGCTATCACAGAGCAGAATGGAGTGCCAGTAGCTGTAGATTCATAATCCAGAAATGCAGATATAAAGTGAGAGGTGGGAGTGAGATGTAGGTCATCTCAAATGATTAATACTGCAGATAATAAATATGCTTGTCTTTAGCCACATGGATGAAGAGACAACAATGACAGAATTGTAGAGCCATAGAATATCCTGAGTTGGAAGGGACCCACAAGGATCATTGGCATCCAATTCTAGGCCTTGCATAGGATAATTCCAAAAATCCCGTCATGTGCTTGAGAGCATTTTCCAAGCACTTCCTAAACTCTGGATAAATGAAATAGAGAAAATATGAGGTACAGACAGACCAGGGAATGACTGAAGATTATTAGGATTAATAGGATATTAGGATTTGCCTTCTGTTTTCAGTGGTGATGATGAAGAAAATTCTCGGACTCCATGGCAGCAGAAGCCTCCCAGGCAAAAGCACATCCATTGTGGGTGACACCAAAGCCTCATTTGGGCCTTGCACCTTGGCCAAAGGCTAGAGACTTTAGCAAGTTTGGGCTTCTGAGAGTTTTCCTACAGACTTTCAGTGCGTGTTCATCCCTGACACAAAGGTCAGCCTGCCAGATGTCAAACCCTTCCTGCAGAGTACAGGGGACAAAAGAACCATTCACATACAGGTTGTCAGATTTTTTTATGCATATATTTTCTGATTTTGGCTGACATTTTCTAAAATGAATTCAGCCTGAGGCACACACTCAGCATGAAGAATTTAAATCCAAATGGTTAAAGCTTGGCAAAGCTCTGAGCAACTGACAACAGGCTCTGGTAATGGGAAGTGTCAGACAACCTCAACAATAGGGAACCAGGCCTGTCTGCAGCCTGCATTGTAACACACTGGTGATGGATGATATCAGACTGGAAATTTCACAGCTGAGTAGCTGCAGCACCATTAATTCCTCCCTGGCAAAGGTCGGTGTTAAAGCCCATCTGGTCTGCGTGTACAACATCAGACTATGTCCATCACAACAAAATGAATTAAGGATGGAATTCAACTTTCCTGCTAAAGTAAGGAGTAAAATTTGGGCACTGGTGATTGACTTGACATCACATACTTTGGTTCAATGACACGTATGAGGCGTGGCAGCTCCCACATTTATAAGTTGCTGAGTTTGGATTATGTTTTTTATTAAGTGAATATTTCTTATGTTTTTTTCTAAGGAATTGGGTTCAGCTTCCATCTGGACATTCCCTTGAATGAATTTCAGAGGCCTAAACATGCAAGGATAGGACATTTCAGGGTTGAATGGAAGAGCATTGAGAGGAACAGAACCTTAAATGTGTGCACCTGGATATTTGTACTGGAAGACACTTGCAGCAATATTTCAATGATATAGGCATGAAAAGCACCATGTGACTGGCTTGACCAACACATCTCAAATTTTGTTATTTATGAATAAGCCAGAGGGCAAAAAAGTTCATAATGATATTTGTCCAAGCAAGTATAGCGTAAGGAGCTGCACTTAGCTCAGAGCTATTCCCTTGGCAGGAAAGAAGGCTACATTTGAATAAATTATTTGTGGTTAATTATTCCATTAGCTGTAGTCATCATAATTCCATCCTGATTTTTATGCAGCATACATAAGAAAATTCTCCTTTCCATATTGTATCTTCACTTAATTTGCTGTGGCTGGAAACAACAATTAAACATTATTTTTAATGACTGTGATTATCTGACAAATGCAGATCGTTGCTAATGTTTGCTCCAGAGATGCTGCAAACAAAAGCAAATCTTACAGTGAAATTGAATAATGAAAAATATTTTTAAAGTTATTCATGAATAGCTCTGTGGGAAAAACCAGAAATACAAGGAATAGCACTATGGTGAGTTGGGCTCATCACTGTTACAAGAGTTTTATGGTTTGTTATCTTGTGCAATATAAGAACTTAACATAGCTTCAGTCTGCAGCAATTTGCAAAGAATGATAGAATGGTTTGGGGTGGAAGGGACCTTTCAAGATCACGTCATTCCAACACCCACCATGGGCAGGGACACCTTTCAGCAGATCAGATTGTTTGAAGCCACATCCAGCCTAGCCTTGAACACCTGCAGGGATGGGCTATTTATTTTCTGAGCTCTTTAAATCAGGCTTGTGTGGAAGTTTAGACACAAATGCCTTTGCCACGTGCTGGCAGCAGCAAAGCTGAGAGAATGCAGGACCCTTTCTACAGCTTCTGTCCATGTGTCAGACCAGAGTCAAGGTATCAAGTGCTACAAAGATCAGAGCAGCAAAAGTGAGGAGAAACAGAGACACAGAGCAAAATGAGACTCAAAAAGGCACTTCACCTCTGGAGAAGCTGGTTGTATTCTTTTGTCCAACTAAATGAAAGCTCAAAGTGGGGAACACTTGGATGGCACACCCAAAAAGCCATCCCATGGGCTGGGAATACCTGAGCTGAGGGGAGGTGAGGTGTAACTCACCCACTGGGCAGGTTCAGCCTGAAGGGTCTCATGCAAATCCCTGCTTTTGCTTTGGGCTCTGTGGTCTTATCCCCTTTTGATTTTTGGTTTCCTGCAAACACTGTAACTCCCAGCAAAGCCAAAGTCAGTGTGTTCTGCCTGGTTTCAGGTTTTGCACAGCGCTCATCTGTAGCCATAAACTGGCCCAGCTGCACTCAAATTTTGGCCTACAGCTGTTTAAAAAAATAAATAAATAAAATTCATCTCAGCAGACCCAAACCAGATCCTAATGGAATCACCACAAGGAAGATAACTGGAAACAGCATGTCCATTTCCTTGGCTTTAAGTAAGTCTGGCACAGTCTTCTAGAGAGAAAGGTACAGCAGGTTTGCCCCAGACACTTGGTTGGATGCAGCTGCAATTTGGGATAATCTCCATACTACAGGGCAGAATTTCCCCAGCTTCTTCTGCACAAATCTGGATGTAATGAAGGGAGGAATCAATCTGGTGATGATCCTTGGTTAATGCCAAAGGTTTTACTCTTCCCCCCACTCTTCACTCCCCCATTCTTTATTCTTCTTATGATTATGTTGATAATGCCCTGGGATGAAAAATCCTGCAAATTATAACATGTGTGAAGATATATTTCTGTTTGTATTTCTAGTTCTGTTTGGTAACACACTGACCTCACAACCTTCTCCATGAGTCAAGGCTCTGAGAGAGAAATCTTATGAGTAGGGGGATGGAGACTTATTTTTTTTCAGATTTTCTTTCTTTTTTCCTAGATTTTGACATTAATACCAATAGCACTGCAAACAAGAACGGATGATAAAAACATGACTAAAAGCCCAGATATCCTGGTGTGAGCGCCAGGTAGAATCCTGACTCAATCTTTACACATGCAAATGAGTGACATGTTTATCCAACATGCAGACAGAGGTGTGGGGTGCTCTGCACTATAAAAAAAAGGTCAGGTATCCTTTTTTGGGCTGGATTTAGTCTCATGTGTCTTTATAGGTGTACCTATCAACCACAGAATTAAATTCCAGTCATCCTGGGCTCCCTCCTGTAGTCAATAACAGTGCAAGTAAGCTGCTTCAGATATTTACCAACATGTGGGATAGATTCCATGCTAAAAGTCTGTTTATTTGCTCTGACTATGAAGAGATTCTACACACCCTGGTTACACCTACACGTGCATCATCTGTCAGACACATCCCATCATAAGGAGTTTAAACATGGCTTGAAGGGCAGGCAGCATTCATCTGATCAAGTGCAGACAGCTGTAATGTTGACTACTACATTTGCTCTCCTTTTGTACTCAGTACAAAGAAACAGCTGTCTTCAGGGTGTAATTCATCTAATATTAGAGCAGACAATTAAAATAGATCAGATTGATCACTCCCTGAAAGCATCTGATTTACACTGCCTGGAAGGGGAGTCTGACAAGGAGCTGAGGTGTGAATGTTGGGTGGGATGAACTCCACACTAAAAGTTCATCTATTCCCTCATTTTGATTGGAATAAGGAACCAGAAGTAGCCAAAAATTAGAAAGCTCATGATGTGATCAAACCTGAGCAGTGTGGGACAACCAAACTTTCCAAGATTTCTTGGGAAAATACAGGTGCATGTGAACCAGCCCAGCACAAACCCCTCCACTTTTGCACTAATATCATCTTACCTGGGGATCAGTACACAACCATTAGCTAAAGCTAATAAAACAAACTCCTCTGATATTTTGTTAGCCAGGTAAGAATGTGCAGTTGTAGAAGCTGTAATGAGGATAAACAAATAATATCTGATTCTGTATGATATGAATCTGAGGAAATTAATCCAGCTAGAAGTGATTTAAAACACTAAAGCTCCAAACCCTCATGGGATCACAGTATTAGGCAACTCCTTAGCAGAGTGCACATCACCCAAAGCTTATGAAAATATTTGCAGAAGAGCCACAGGAAGTGCTACATCACTGAAGACGGCACAGAGTGTGACAAGTCAGGGAACGTGACTCCCAGCCCGTCCCAGCCTGGTGCCCGTGCTCTGCCTGCCTGAATCCAGCCAGTTTGTCTCCTGTTCCTTTCCTTGCCTTGCCTGTGTGGGACTGTGAGCTCCTCTCTCATGTTTATCTGGAGCTGACCCTGTGACAACAAACACATCTTGTAAAAAGCAAGGGACTGAGGACCAGCATGGATTCACTGTCTGTCCTCCTCTGAAAAAATCCCCCAGCACCCTACTATTGTCTTAGGTGGTCAAAAGATACACTGGGGACACACTGAAGTCCTTTCATTCTTACTCCCCACAGGAGTTGCAGATTGTGTCAGGCAAACTGGTAAGGAAGTGTAAATAACTGTACTGCAGCTGCCAAATCCTTGCTGTTTCTGCAACCAGACACATTCTCTGCAAAAAAAAAAAAAATTGCCAAATTATTTTTTTACATAATTTTGTCTGAACCACAAGCTCTTTCCTGATGTGCTTGAAGGCAGGGAAAGGCAGTTGTGTCTCTTTGTTGCAGCTTCATAGGGAGGAGGGAGTCAGATTTAAGATTTCCAGGTCAATCTCTCAAATGTAAAAGTCACTCTAGAGAATGGCATCCCCAGTGAAGAGCCACAACCAACTTGAATTCGACTCCTCCATAGTAAACACAGCCTTATAATCACAGACTTGGTTTCTAAGTCAGACGACTCTGTTTATGGCCAGTGGTTCACCTACACAGAGAAGGGTTTTTTCTGTCTCATCCACAGTTAAGACTGGAAAATAATTTCTATTAGGTTTAAAAAACCAAAGAAACAACAAAAAATCTACAGAGACAGATAACCAGGGAAGCAAGGTATCAGAAAAAAACCATGATTTCCCATCTCCTTTTTCAAATTTCCCTATTATTTCTGATTACAACTCTTTAAGCATGCAAACTCCCTGAGCCCTCAGGTCTCCAGATGCATTGTAGATTTTGCCATGACAAAGATGTCAAACTGCTGACTCAGACTCCTGATTCAGACAAGTGTGATTACAGTGAAGATCTGGGTTCAACATTTGTCATGAAAGAAAAGAGAAAAAATTACTCCAGACTTCAGTATTAAGTCTTGACATGTCAGAGCCTCATGACTCTGGGCTTGGTTTAATCACAATATAAGTACATTTTAATACAACAAAGAGAAAATTGTCCCATGTTTTTGTCAAAAACAATGTTTAGGTGGAAATTACATTGTAGCTGCTGAGCTCTGGTGAAACCCCACCTGGAGAAATGTAACATGAAGTTCTAACATTTTAATTCTGCTCTGTCTGGCTGCAGGTAGTGCCATGACAGCTTGGTAACAACGGCTATTTCAAGGAATAAGATGTGCTTCATCCTCAGTCTGCATTACAAAGAGCAAAAGTTCTTTTCAGATGCATATTCATGATATCCAACTAAAGAAATTGAAAACTCTTGAACAAAGCAACCCATGTTATTTTTTTCTATTTCTGCTCTTAGTTCTGTGGTGTGAAGTATCTCATGACCATCAGATTCAATCCTTATCTTTAAAGTATTTTAAATAATGTGACAGTTAAGTCTGTAAAATCTGCCTTGGCCTAGGAAATAGAGTCTTTTATTTATTTAAAAATGGTAAAGAAGCAACTAAATTACAGGCTATATGCACAGAATACTGTGATAGATGATACTGTGGTAGGGGGGCATAAATCATTTATTAATCAAAATTGACAAAATACAGTGGTGGAGAAATGGGGAGATAACACAGTTAAAGGAAGTCTAAATTTTGTATTGCTGCTTAGCATTTAGATGATTTATCCAGGCATGAAGAAGTACTTTGTGCAGACCTTACACCAAGATTAAAGTCTGTATAATCCTGTACAAAATCATAGAAGGAGAAAGAATCATAGACCTAGAGTTAAAACTAATTATATGTTTGATCAGAGGGAATTGCCACAATGGTGTCCATCAACTTTAAATCTAACCCACAATAAAATTTTATCCACAGGTATGACATCTTTTTATCCATCTTCCACACCTTGTTCTTTACCTTTCAACCAACAAAGAGCATCATTCTCTCTGTCCCCTCCTGTGTGGAATACTTCCTTTCCATCACTTTCATTTCCTTTCAAACCAAGTGTGACACTTACTGCTCCAACATTACTGTTGCTTTTGGCCTGCTCTCATTTTCCAGTGCCTCTCCCTGTTATAGGAAGGTGAAACCCTTGTAATGGATGCAGGAATGAGTCTGCCAGAGGGATCTTGTGTGTTTTTCTCTTCCCCTGAAGAGCCTATGGCTAAAGGTTGGTGACAAAGATGATGCCCCAGGGCTTGAGTTTGCCACAACCCTGGGAGAAGCAGCATTAAGGACTCAGTTCTGCAAAGCATTGAGCAATTTGTGTCCCCCATTAGTGGCAAATTATCAGATAAAGAACAGGATGGAATAAATTCTTGACAGGTCAGAGCTCTGCAGGAAACACATGTAGAACCTGCACACTGTGACATGGGCCAGCACCCCTCTGAATAGATTTTATCTTCATACACTGACCATTCAGCCACTTCCAAAGGGAAAATTTATCCCTTGCTCCTATCACTTATTTAACACCCAGTTGCTTCCACAGGACTCCCACATCTCCTGTCTTTTGGATAGTATCAGCATCAGTGCTAAACCCAGGCAACCTTAACCATATTTAAGGAATCACTTGTCTTTCTCACTAGAATCCTGTAGGATTTGGTTTTCCCCTACTACAGCCTCTCCATAGCCATGTTAAAAATAGGCTTGGTAATACTTTTCACATTTGTAGGCTGTCACAAATGGTTAGCAGGGAAGAAGTCATTCAAACACACATGACTTTATAATTAAGGCACCTAACTCTTATAAACCCCATTTTTCACAGAAGCAGTGACTTTTAATAAAGTGCAGTGGAGCTGTGGGGGATTCTGTGGTTTCTGTGTGCAGGCCTTGTGTGAATGTTTCGACCCTCAGCCCTGACCACAGAGACCACAGTCACCAGGAGGAATATTTATTTCTACCCCAGCACTTGTCTGGTCTGCTGGACAAGCCCCTGAGCATGGAGACAAGAATGGCAGTAATTTCCCTTCAGTGGGCCTCAGTTTCTCCAACTATCAAATTGGGATGATGATTTCTTCACCATTTGAAAGCTGCCTTGAGAGCAAGGGATGAACTAAGCAAGATGGTAAGGTTCCAGGCGGGGTCACTGAGGTGAGCAGAGGTGAATGTCACACTGATGAAGTTGAAGAGAGAGCTGGAAAAGAAGCCCAGGAGCCATGAATCTCATTCCCATACATGCTGTGAGGGATGGAAACTCCTTTTAGTCCCTGGTCTTCTGAGGAGTAGGATGCAAGAAATTAAAACCTGGAAATAAAACTGATGAAGCTCTTTTATCTGGATCAGGAGGAGGAAAACATGATGAGAGCACTCTGGCTCTCTCTATGCATGTAGTAA
The DNA here is from genome assembly GCF_901933205.1 of Camarhynchus parvulus. Lineage (NCBI taxonomy): Eukaryota > Metazoa > Chordata > Aves > Passeriformes > Thraupidae > Camarhynchus > Camarhynchus parvulus. The sequence goes on along the minus strand of NC_044573.1, from coordinate 107,842,791 downwards.
CAACACACTCAAAGCTGAAAACCTGAGATAAAATTTAAAAAGCCATTAGATAATCACTACAAATTAATTTAACTTCTCTCTCAGTGATATTCTTTCCAGTTCACCTGCTGGGCAAAGTCAGGGAAAAGACCTGGTTATCAGCACGACAAAACCAGGTCATTCACAGTGGGGATCAGGAAGTCAGATACTGCAAGTGCAAATGCTGTCAGCAGTCACTGACCTGTCACAGGTGTGGAAATGGGAAAATGGGATACTGGAAAGACATGGTCCACCTCTTGCAGGTCAGGGTGCCCCTCTCCATGACTCCAGCACCTCAGTGCTTCTGTTGCCCAGCTCCCTACCAGGCTGAATAATCCTTGCTTTTAACTAATCCTTCATCTACTCTTTGACTCTACACAAAGTGTGACTTTTGGTGGCCATTTGAACCCTTGTTGTGGGATGTCTGTGACAGGTGACAAGCCTTAGGGTGAAGGAAAAGGCAATAGATTCATCACTGGCACTTGCAGACTTTGACACTGTCTCATATTCACTTTCCTAATCAGGTGAGGGAAACATGGCTCTAGATAAAGTTGCTGGAGAGTGGGGACAAGGCTGCAGATATGTGCACCCAGAGAGCAGTTATCAATGGCTCATTGTCAAAACAGAAAGCTGTGCTGGAAAGCCAGAAAGTGCAGCCTGGGAGGACAGACTGATTGAGTTACATTTATTAGCCAAAAGAGAGCCTTGGTGGGATGTAAGTGCCTTTGAGCACAGAAAAGGCTGTTCCAGAACACACTGCTACAATCTGTCCTCACTGTTAGGATAAGGAAAGCCTTTACATTGCTGCAAAAAAAAAAAAAAGGAAAAAAAATTCAAACCAGATAGGAAAAAAATTTATGAGGATCTATAACATTAGTAGACTCAAGACTGTGAAATCTCCATCCTTGGGGGTCTTTAAACACAGGCTAGATAAACCTTTGCCAGGAGAAACAGGTTTAAGGGACTCTGCTTAAGATAGGCAGGGCTGCTAAGGGCTTTCTGTGTGCATTTGAAAAATGCCCTGAGGCTTGATGTGCTTCTGGCCAGGCTTTGTGCACCAGCATCCCTTGGGTACAGGTTGCTGGTAGCTCAGTGCAGCACACAGAGATAATCCACTCTCGAGTTGCCTAAAAAATAGAAGCTTATTTTACATCAGGCAAGATTGGAGCTTTTCTAGGAGATACTGTGGTTGTGTGATGCTACTGAAATGGCAGCCAGGAAAAAAGCTGGAGTTTAGCCAAGGGCATGAGCCTGGGTCACGTGCAGACCTGAGCCTTTTCTCTGGGGTTTCCCCAAGGTTATCTCAAACCAGCTCTGGAACCAGAACTTGGATCTGAGCTGTGTGGACATGAGGAATGAAGGACTGGAAAATCACATAAAAAGGCATCAAATATTGCAACCCAGCTGGTGTCTGATGTCACATTCCTGACCCAGCCCCTCTGCTCTCATCTTTTGGCAGGTCAGCTGATGTGGATTACTGCAAAAAAATTATTTTGACCTTTGCTGGGCTGCATTAGGAATTTAAGTTGGGTGTTTGATTTTCTGAGCCTGAGTGCAATGCCCAGCTAAGCTAGCACCATTGGAGAGTAGAAAAGGAAAATGGAAAAATCCCTCCAAGAAACACTCAGAGTGAAGATAGCACAGAAATCATAGAATCAGGGAATCATGGAGTAGTTTGTGTTAGAAGGGACCTCAAAAACCATCTCGTTGCACCCCCTGCCACGGCAGGGACATCTTCCACTATCCCAGGTTGCTCCAAGTCCTGTCCAACTTGGCCTTGGACATTTCCAGGGATAGGGCAGCCACAGCTGCTCTAGGGCACCCTGTGGCACAACCTCACTACCCTCATGGTTTGGGGGTTTTCAGATGGATAAACTCAGAGTTTTGGCAACCATATGGGACTGAAACCACTGCACTGCCTTCACACACACACAAAATATTAAAGCCTCAGACTGGATCTCCATCTGCTCAGTCCAGTGAGTGACCAGGACCTTGAGTCTTGCACTGGCAGAGGGGACCCCAGTGAGGAGGAACATCAGCCTATGACTGCCTATCCCAGCAGTGCTCAGGGCTGGTGCTGCTTTGGGATAAGCCCAGAGGGACACAGGAAACACTGTGGGCTCTGCTACTGCTCTTTGGAATTGTTTGGTCCACTCAACAGTGAACTGAATACAAACAAAGCCACTGGGTTCATACATCACACTACAGGCACAATTCACCCTAAATTAAAGTTGTAATGTAAAATAGATTTAAATATAAAATAGACCCAAAAATGTAATTTCTTTGGTCTGCTTCAGTGACCGCATGGTAGCAGCCTTCTTTGGGGAAGGTGCTTTGCAGGGATTAACAGCCAGATGGGGGTTAACAGGCCACAGCTGTACTGTGATCCTCAACTCCACCCCCAATTAATGATCTTCGGAGGACATATCCTTAAATTAGAGGAAATGGCAGGTTTAAATTGGCATGTGCCACACACAGCGCAGTGGCAAGCCCAACAGTTAGTATAATTTTTAATACGGCCATAGAAAACACCTTTTTATACTAATGGAATAAATCATGTTCTCAACACCTGGAGTTTACACTGGCCAACCTGTAATAAGGTATTAATGCAGAGCAGTTGCACATCCTGTTCCAGAGCAGCAATAAAATGGTGAGGGACCCCAGGGTACAGGTATTAGCTGAGGGCACAACTTGCTGGCGGCTGCAGATCCTCCCAACAGTGCAGCTGCACCGTCTGCACCACACAACAGACCTCAAACTTATTGTCCTTCCTAGATGTCCACAGGCTTTTCTGTTTTTTCCTTATTACACAGATTTCAATTCAGCAGAACATTATTATTTCCAGTCTTCATTTAAGAGCATGCTCTAATCACCCCAAATATCAAGACAGTTTCAGGTCAGATGGGGGGCAGATGCTGCTGCTGGTCCTTGAAAATGCAGCAATGGTGGCAATTGCCCCATCTCTGGAAGTGTCCAAGGCCAGGCTGGACAGGTCTTGGAGCAACCTGGGATAATGGAAGGTGTCCCTGTCCATGGCAGGGTTGGACTGGATGATCTTTAAGGTCGCTTCCAACCCAAATAATTCCATGATTCTATGACTCTACATACTTAGCAGTGTAAGGGTTTCCTCTGAGAAGGCTTCATGGAGAAGTAGGTGGAAAAATGGATCACTTTCTTCCCTCAGAGGTGTTCCAAGATGACAATGGTGTAAGGCAGTCCTCAGTAAATTAGTTAGGTACAGGTTTAAGTGGTGCTCTGAAAGCAGCACCTTCTTTTCTTAAATGACAGCCTGAAATTCTGATATCAGCTATGAAGCTGCTCCTTCCATGAGGAGGTTGTTGTACATTTACAAATACCATTGGCCAAGAAAACTCAAGTATTTCCTTATGTGTGGTGCCTTTACTGTTCAGCAGAAGATAATAGATCTGGAGAGATTAAACCAGGGTCTGTTTTGATAAATACCAAGGGTTGACATGACATCACACTTCAATTTTTTTGGTTTTCTATTGTGTGGAATAGAAGAATTGTGTCTAAACCACAGTGGGAACTCTAAGCCAGCAGCTGCCTTTATCAGGACTCAGTGTCTTCCTGAGGCATTAAAATGTTTGGGGTTTCCAAATCAGAAGAAACAAACCCTTGATAAAGCAGCTGCTGTGCTGGATTCATCTCTCTCTTTGCTAAAACAAAACTGATTTTGCAAAGCTGTTGTGGTCAGTTTTTCAGCCACAGAGCTACTGCAGCTTCCCTAGCACTATTTTTAATTTGAATTTTAGGACCTACAGTCTTCCTCTTACCATTATTATCAGTATTATTTTTAAAAGACTGGGTCTACAAATTCATTGATACAGTGATAATGAACTGAGGCACTGAGAAGTCTGGATGGGAGCCCAGGTCTCCAGAAAACCATTTCAGTGCCTTCACCTTCAGCATGGATTGGTAAGGGGTGGGTGAGGGAAGCATCTGCTTTCCTTAAAACAAAAATGAATTGGTAAATGTGCCAAATCTGATACGATGCAAAATCAATGTAATACCAAAGGGAGCAGCAGCTCGTTAGGAAAAGCAGCAAACCCCCTCACTTCTAGACTTGGAGTGATATTACCAATGACACCTTTGACAAGGAGGTAAACAGGAAAAGCTGAGTTGGCTGAAAGTCTGTAAGGAAAAGGGAGGGAAAAGTCCATGCTTACCACATGGAAAAGGACAGACAAAGGCAGCACAGAGCTGAATGTTATTTTCAACATTCCCAAAAGAGGATGAGACAGGAGAGAGAGTAAAGACACAACAACACTTAAAAAAGACTTTAAACAAATACTTACTAGTGTTTCTTTTTGAATGGATTTAGACTCTGGCTCCCTTTGTCTGCACAAGGCAAGGAGAGAAAGAGCCACCAGATCATAGATGTTGTTCCAGTGGAAAATTTTTGACAGGTTTTGTATTTTTTCTTATCCCTGTTGCAAACTTTTACCCAGCCTGAGAGGGGTCTGATCTTGCTTGTGTCCCAAAGACATGTACTTAGGTTTTCTGTCCCCACAACCCAACAGTTTTCCTCCTCTGAAAACACAGTAAGATTCGTCTCCTCATAGTTATTTAGACAGATTGAATTGGGACGAAACAATTTATCAGGAACTGACAGAAAGAGGGAGATTTCTTGATTATCTAGGATACAGTTCTGCAAGCTAGATCAATACAAATTCATTGAAATATAATAATTCTGTTGACAGGCTGAAGGAATTTAGCTTGTTCTGCCTGAAGAAGAGAAGGCTCCTGGAAGAACTTCCCTTTTAATCAAGAAGACAACTGGAGAGGGAGTCCAAGAGAGTTGGAGAGGGACTTTTTACAAGTGCATGGAGTGATGGGACAATGGGGAATGCGTTTAAACTAAAAGAGGGTAGAGTTAGATCAGGCCCTGGCACAGGTTTCACAGAGAAGCTGTGGCTGCCCCATCCCTGGAAGTGCTCAAGGCCAGGTTGGACAGGACTTGGAGCAACCTGGGATAGTGGAAGGCATTCCTGCCCATGGCAGGGGGTGGAATGAGATGATCTTTGAGGTCCCTTCCCACCCAAAACATTCTCTGATTCTATGAAGGTTAATGAAGCACAAGCAGCAGGGTCCTGCATAGTATCCATGAAAAACAGTCAATATAAAAAAAAATTAAAAATAGCCAGCTAGAGCTTCTGAGCAGAACCTGTGCCTTTTTTAATCTGACTGCCTTAGTTACTTGACCAGAGATTTCCTACACTGCTTTATCTGCTGGTTATCAGATCAAACCTGGGGCTGCAAGATGGACTTGGTTGCCACAGCTGGTGCTGCAGAACTGGTGCAGCACACACACTGTGAGGAGCCAGCTGCCTTCTCCAAACAGAGCACCAAAAAGTGTAACCTCAGGCTGGGTTCTGTGGGTCCCACTTGGCAAGGAATCCTTTCTACCACGAGAACAACAATTTACCAACCTGGGTGAGCAGGAAACCTACACTCTGAGTTACAGACTGGAACAAGCCATCCCACCAAGTCCCAAAAACTCCCAAGCTCTGCACCTGCAGGCTGCCAGTTGCTGACCTGGGAAATGTTCCACTGGGGCTCACTGCTTTTCCCACCTAACCTTCATGAGCTGTCATTTAATTCAGTGAAAACAAGGTTTGACCCATGAGTACTTTTTTAAGGAAAAAAATCATACCTTCTTTTCTGATGTAAATTTGTATCATTATAGGATTCAAAACATATGAGATGATTTAAACGTTTTCTTTTTAAAATATCTATATACTCTACATGCAAATTGAGGGACAATCTCTGACCTTTCCAGCAAAGTTGAATAGTAATGGTTTTAGTATCCATAAATTTTTGGGTGTCACTTGCTAGTAAAATGTTGGACAGGAAAAACAGGGAGAAATAGCCTATCCATATGAAAACAATAATCATGTAATATTTATTGTCTGGTATTGAAATGTTTCAAATATTCAAAGCAATAAAACGTCAGGAAAAGCTAGACTTCCTGATGTAAAAAGGCCATAAATTTCTTCTCTCATAAGACATAAGGAGAGGGGGAAAATCAATGTGACATTTAAAGCTAAAGAAAGAAAGAGAAAAAGAAAGAATAAGAGAAAGAAAAGAAAAAAAACCACACCACACTTAAATCTAAGTTAAAGCAGTGGAGAGCCCCCAGAGGGCACAATCCACTTACCTTTGGGAGGCTGCAGGAAGGAAATGGCAGCCAAGAGCACAACTCATGCACTGTAAAATACAAGGACATTTCAGAACAATTTAAGTGAGCAAGAGGTATCTCTGCAGTGTCTGGCTCTGATAACTCTGTCCCAGCTCCTTGAGATCTCTCCCTCTCAAACCACATTCTGTTGTACTTTAGAAATCCCCAATAAGCTATTACCAAAGGAAAAAAAACCCAACAATTTGCAGATTCAAAAATGCCTTTTTCATACATGTCAAAGGTGTTTTTTCCTAAAACTTCAGAAGGTTTCACAATGTCTTAAAGATTCACAGTATAACATTAAACTTTGGGCAAGACAAAAATGACAGACAGCAAAGAAACCAGAGGTTACAATCAAATTACTTCCACAAAGTAAAAATCTTTTATTTTTACAAGGATAAACCACTTTTATTGCAGAGAGAGGGAGGTATCAAGACCTCCTCAAAAAGGTTATGTTTGCTTTAAGATTTAAAAAGCAGAGTTGATTTTTGGAATTCAGTCGTCATGAAAAATAGTACTACATATATATTCATATTTATTTAATATATATGCATATAAATTAAGACATTTTCTATGCTCCTCCTGCTCACCTATGAATAAAGTTTTAATAACAGGCTCTTTAGGTGCTGCATTAATTTTTCCCTTCCTTCAAGACCACCAAAGAAACCAAATAAGATGCAAAATCCCTTCAGAGCATGCACCACAACTACATACCTAAGTGCAAATAAAACAGGCCTCAACAAAATAAAAATGAATCCAGCATCATCTACAAGCCCAACTTCAACACTGTAAAAAAAGCACCTATAAAAAACAGTTGTGGTAAAAACTGGGGAGGTTTGGACATTGGCCAAAAATTCAAAAGTTTGGCTGCTTATACCGAATTTTATGTTCACTACCATAACTTTGGGAAGACTGTAACCTGTAAGGGTGGCCAATGAAGCAAGGTGGACTAGCTTAGATGGCAACACTTATTTATTTGGGTATTGTTAATAAAAGCAACCAACTCAGACTCTGCCCCAAAATACATGTGCCCTTAAAATGTGTTTTTAACCCACTAGTCAAAAACAACAGCTGCAGAAGGACAGAGAGCTGTTTACCACTGTATGAGCTCTGAAAGTTGACTGCACATGAGAATTGAGTATTCTCAAATATTTCACTGACAAAGTTCTGATCACCAAAGTGTGGAAATAATCAAGATGTAATTGTCAAACAGGAAAAAAAAAAAAAAAAGATTTTTCCTAAGGGACCTGCTGCTGAGCCCAGTCAGACCAAGGTTATTTTATTCTGCCTTACCTTGGAATATTCAGTGTTGTGGTTCTTGATCTTCCAGTGGAAGAATCTGTCATGTTTTCCCTCTTGTGCTTGTGCCTGATTTACACAGTGAGGAGACAAGTGGGATGCTCATGAGTTTGAGTGAGACCTCAAGGTTGACCTCAACTGTTTGTTGTAGAAGTTCAAGCCCTACAGGAGCCATGTATCAGTTTTGCCACCATCCCAGAGAAGATGAATAACATCAGCACCTTCCACGGAGAAACTGACTGTCAAAGACCCCTTCCTAGGTGCTCAAAGCATTCCTTAATAATTATTTCCATTAATTTGTGTTCTGTCTACACAAAACTCTTTCTGAGCAGTGAAAATTTAGGACTATGGTAACACCATTCCAAAACAGAAGAGTGCAAATTCTTTTTATATTAAAGTATGGGCGAGCTGACATGGAGAACACTAGACAGATCATGTCTAGTTTGCTAAAAACATTCAGTTGAAGCTACAACAAAATTTGTGCACAAGCAGCAGATTTAGGCACTGCTGATCAGCAGATACACAATGATCTGAGCAAAGGAGTTCAGGGGGAAGCTCAGATGGAGCCTCTCTCCTCTAAACACCTTCCCTCTCCTCCTGCAGTGATGTTTCAGATTTGTTTTCACCTCAGCTTGATATGCAGTTGCTGCCATTTCATTTGCAGATCTGAAGAAATCGTGTCAGTACAAGACAGGCAATAGTTTCTTTGGAGTTTTTTTGTTTTGTAGATTAATTAAATACTTATGGAAATGAGAGCTAAACAGAACTGGTTTGAGCCAGTTATTGACTGCTGACTATCTGAATCTCACAACAGCTTCTCATACCTTAAACCTTCTCTTCTTCCAGATCTGGTTACAGAATGAGGATCAGCCACCACACTTCAGTGGCATTTTATTGGGTTCAGACCCAGTTCATCTGGGTCTGAACCCAATAAAATTTTTAGACCCAACTAAAAATTAACATTTTACTTTATCTTCATCAACACCCTTCACAGATGCTGTCCCATTTAAAAGAGGGCATTTACGTTTCTTAATTGTGTTTCTCCTCTCATTTCTTTGTGCTCTGATGCACTCTGCAAAGGCAGGTTGGGAGGAGATGAAGGTGAGAATGCTCTGGCACTGCCAAAACAGGATTTCTGTAATGAGTACGTGCCTCATGGTGATTTCAGAAGTCCAGCATAGTCTGGAGGAAGGAAGGTGTCCCATAGTCCATGTTATGGTGAAAACTTGTCTTTTGGGCTTTGGTGGGGGGTCACCAAGTGCCCATGGCACATCTCAGCCAGACGTTTTCAAAGTCTTGAGCCCTGGATTGGATCCAGATTGAGTAGTTGCATTTTTCTATGTCCAGTTCCTCTCGTGGATCCTGTTGCATACTGCCTTTGTCCCTTTCTCCCTCAGCCTGCTGGGTTATGTGCTCTGTGACACACCTACTGCTTTCACTGCAGAGGAGAGATATTTCAGAACTGAGAGCATCGTTATGGACTTGAGAAATCCAGGTTTCTGAACCAATCCAGGTTTCCCAACACGTGGCCCATCACTAAGCCTTTCCCCAGAAGAAATGGAGCTAACGACACATTATTTTAAAGTTGTGCTGCAGACATAAACACATGGAAACCTGTGAGCCACTCCGATATTACAGTAATCAAAGTCATACGAGGACCAAAGATTGACAGATCACATATTCACCAAACCAGTAAGAAAAATTTGCAAGGCATCTGGATGAAGACAAGTCCAGAAATACACAGACATTGATATAAGACTCTTGTGCCAATATTTCTGTCCTATAGGAATTAAGATGAATTATCAATCACAAATATTGAAGAGAGCTATAAAATGTAAAATGAAACCATATTATTATAATTTTAGTTCTTTATTTTCCTTATTTATCTTTCCATCTCTCACTTCTAATCTATCTTGTTTAAGAAAAATAGTATATAAGTATAGTGGAGCTTGATTACTGAGAATGGCTATTAATGTAGTGTCTCAGAGCACTCTCTAGACAGTTGAAAAGCTTTTAACAGTAAAATATGAAGATTTCTTTCAAATTTGCAACCATCTGCCTTCTAAAACTTTGTTTCAGTAGTTGCCAAGATTTCAGTGATTTATAGAAGCCAAAGTATCTGATTTTTGTCTCCCCACAAGAGATGAGAACTATTTTTTCTTATTATTTTGTAAGGGCAACATCATTATCTCAAGCAAAAAAAAAAAAAGAAAAAAGTTGAACTACATTAAAGATACAGCTTTCAAAATAATTTTAAGGCATCTGGCCTTATTTAAACCATCAAATTTACATTCAATTCCTTCAGGGATGGCTTCGCTGCTTTGTGCTGGCTCCATGCCCTCTGAATAAACCTGGATTTAATGCATGCCACCACTGCATTTCCCTGGCTGCACTGCTGCCCGGGGTAGATATATAGCAGAGGTATAAAAAGTAGAGGTATAAAAAGCCCAACTTTGGACAAGATGATTCATTCAGGCAAGAACACCCCCAACCCTGTAACTGTTTAAGTTTCAGCTAGAATTGGACTTGTGACTAATGTCATTATCTATTTATTCTGAATTTATGATTACAAGTGTTTATGTACCATGAAACATTCTCTATGAGCTGGACGGGAAACTATAAACCATTTTATGAGATCTACACACGGCTGATGGCAGAACCTTAATGCAACACAAAGGTTCATCCACACTCAAGGAATGTCAAAACACATTTTTTGTATTTCCCCCCTCAGTGAGATGGACACTTGACAAAGAGAAAGGTGCCCTGAAAACCCGGGGGGCACATTTTGGAGGGTCCTGAGTGTCTCTGGAGAAACGTCTGGAGCATTGTCAGCTTCTTCCAGTTTCCAGATAAAGACAGAAGTCTTTAAAAGCATTTGATTTTCTCAGAGGAAAGAGTGACAAGAGGATGGACCTGTAAATGAGATGAAGCTCAACTAGAAATTTGTGTTGTGGCTCCCTCACCTCTGACAAATTTTAAGCTGAATTATTTTCCCTGTTTTGTGGAGGGCTGGAAGAAAAACTGAAAAACCAGATAGTATAACCACAGAGCAAGGCAGGCACTGAGCTAAGAGCAAAAGTCACACTCCTTTATATGATATACAGTCATATTCCTACTGAAACTGAGGTTTCCCTTCTTCAGATAACTAACATGAAATAATCAACACAACCAACCTGATTCAGTACCTATAAATCCTGACTAAGAATAGAAATGATCTGCAACTTGAAATTACAGACGTGTAAGGCTATTCATATGCAGCCATTAACTGAATCTCAAGGTGAATTTTATATATATAATAAAAATGTGTAGTACCATCCTAAGCATACATCTCTGTTTCTGCAGCATGGGAAGTGGAGTTAAGACACACTCCAAGTGCAACACAAGTATTACTGGTTGCATTTGTGTTTTAAACAGAATTCAAGAAAACTCTGAAGATGAGAAAAAAGTGATTACTTCCCAAAATAAGAATAAACTGGGTTAAACCAAGATAGGGAGACATAACATACCTTGTTTGACTCTAAATTCAGCTCCCTGACTTGTGCAAAGAAGTGAAAGGTTTTTATATGGGTTTACTGGGCAAACCCAGATTTTATAAATAATTGCCTGTCAGGCTGTTCAAGATAGACAAACACACAGCAGACCAACAAAAACATGATCTGTCATATTTCTGAGAGAAATGTATGTTGAGTCTTCATTCTCTGGGACTTTAAGGAGACCAGTAAAAAAAATAAGTGCCAGTATTTTTCCTGCTTATGCATATTTTAAAATGTAAAATCTGGGAGAGAGACAGCAACAGAAGGAATTTTGATTCCAGTACCGAGTGCCTGAAATGGTTTCTTCTGTCTGTATCCCTGCAGATCGAAACTAAATACAATAAATGCTGGTGTCCTTTTAAAAAAGTCTGGATGTTTACAGCAAGCATATAATTTTCCATGATTAAGGATGCCAACAAAAATAAAGAGTGATGATAAAAAGAAAAGTTTAATCATATATTTCAAAAAGCACAAATGGAACATCAGAAAACTTCCCTTTTCCCTCATTTAATACATTTTACACATTGCTTTTAGTCCTTTACACACAGAAAATTTCCAGAAAACAGCAGCATAAGCAGATATAAGAAAAAAGCAATTTATGAACGGCAGCAAAATTGGACGTACGATATTCACTTTTACAACATTTTGGCGGCAAAGAGACATTTTTTCTATTTATTTAAAAAAAATACATATATTTAAAGTTATTGCAAGCAGGTCCAGGAGGGCAGGAGAACAAAACCATCTACAAATGACCACAAGAGCACAGAGCAGGAGAGAAAATTAAGACCTCACATACTAAGCACAAAGGAGGAGGATGGCTGCACTATATAAAATATTTTGCTGCTCTCCTCTTGATCCCTTGAGTGTTCTGTATTAACTTGAGGCTTAAGCTTGATTCCAAGCCTGAGCTCTGGGCAGCTGAAGAAGACCCCTGACCTGTGGGTACCACAGGGACACCAGCAGGATGTGCCAGCAGATCCTGGTGACAGTCTGAAGCAGGAGCCCTTTTCTCTGCTCAAGCATCATTGTGGTTAGCTCTATATTTGTACAGTTTTTATGGGAATAAATGAATGTGTTTGTGAGGCCAGCAAAGGCTGGAGGAGCAAAGGGACAGGAACAAGCATAAAGGAAGGGACTGAGATTTAAAAAAAAAATCTTGAAAACAAACAACATTAGCTAAAATATATTAAAAATAAAAGGCAAAAAGAGCTGGTTTCTTCTTTAACCAAATCCAACAGTAATGCTGCCTTTGTCAACAACAGGGACAACATCTGCTTCCTGCAGCAAACGCTGAGCAAGTACACAACATTAAGCCTTTGCCTACAACCACTGAGACAGACACAGTTATTGAAACACTTTAGAATGTATTTTTCCAAATAGGGGCCCAATCCAGTGCCAAGTCACTGCAAAGGCTTTCTTTGATATTGGACAATGATGGCTCAAACCTTAGGAGATGCCAATACTGAAAATTTGGGTGTGAGCACTTAGCTCATCTTTGGGCCTGATAAAAACCAAGTCTCTTAACTGGTGAAGTTTAGTTTACCTGAACTTTTCCTGAGTATGTCTGCATCCAAACTTGGTATGCTTGTCATCAAAATCACCTCACTGGATTAAACTGGTTTATACTCTGTGAACACTTATATTAATCGAGAGAAACAAATGGGAATTAGTACAAAATAGTGGGAAAAAGTTTTTCTTTTTGTAAAAATTACAAAGAAAACGACATAACCTTTATACAACCTAATAAACAACACAATCCAGTCTATCTCTGGCCTCTTCCTGCCCTATCCTGCTTTACAAAAAAACATCTTTTGGAGAACATACAGACTTCCAGACACTTAAATAAAAATGACATGGCAGTCAGAAAGTCCCCTGCAAACTCCAGCATTGTCTGAGCTGCATTCTTGTCCACCTACACCCTATCCCAAACATCCTGCCATTAATTAGCTAAAAGTTCCAGCTAGTAAACAAGAATAACGATTGAGGGGGCTGGAAAAAGAGACAGAGACAGCCAGCAGATAGTCACAACAAACCAGCCCACTCACTGGTACATGGAGACATTGGAGCTTGTATTTTTTTCCTTCCATGGAGGGGAAAAGAAAATCACCTTAATATAATACTGTCTTTCCTGTCGCTGCAGCCACATCCACATCAGCAGGCGAGAAAAGTCATCCCGTTCCTGCGGTAGGCACTCTGTCAGGGAAAGAGAAAATCTGCAGTGAATTATCACATCAGCTTAAACAAGGGAAGGAGGCAGAGAGAAAGGCAAGGCTTTCTTCCTGTCTTGTAGGCTATTCTGGCTGCAATCTAATAGTGTGCTTAATCTGAACATTTCTGGTGGGGAAGCTGTAAGCAACCACTTTGTCTATTAAAAAATCAGTGTGGTTAACAAGTGGTTAGTGACTCTATTTCAGGAGAGCAAGAGATAGGCAAAAATGTAACATCCTCCTTTGTTAATTGCCTGCAAAATAGATGAGGTCAAAAATACACCACTATGCTGAATCTATTTGTCCTTTATAAGCACGTATTCTCTATTCACCATGTTCAAGAAACATTTCTAAACTGCCTGAGTACTATATAAATTATTGAATAATTACAGTTTTCCAAATTTAATTTATAGTCTGAGTCTAAAGTTATATAAACAGACACTGGTATACTCCCCAACACTCCAAACCAAATTAATCTTAAAGGCTCTCTGGTCAGTAGGAAATAATTAGATATCCCATATATCGTAACCTAGGATGATGTGTTTCCAATGGTAAAGAAGCACAAGAGTTAAGTGGCACTTGAGAAAATAATTTTAAAATATCCTGTAACACTGTCTCCCTAAAATACCTTTCATGCATTTTTAACAGTTCTTTCCAAATCAATATAGGAAACTATACCTTTAATGCCACTAAAAACCCTATAATGTAAGGAGATATTCTCAGTTTAAAAAATAGGTTTTTTCTATTAACAATATCTTTTAAAAAGTAAAGGAATTTAAATAGTTTTGCTTTATTTGGTTCACCTTCAGCAGCCATCCTGTTTTAAAAATGAAAATTTATTCATCTATTTCATTGCAGTTACTGCTTCATCAGATTTATTTTGTCTTCAGTCAAAGTACTTAGGAAGTGCCATATATAACCACCATTTTTAGTGGCTCTACCAATTTCCTAATTAATTTCAGCCAGATCAATTTCTCCTCTCTTAAACTAGAATTAGAGTAACATTAGGAGTAAAGGATAACCTCAAACAACTTTGGATATAAATAGCATTTATATTGAACTGTAAAGAAACCATTTCAAAACCAGCAAGGATGTATTCAGAGAGACATTTTACAGACAGTGAATATGCAAAAGGAAATATGTACAAGATGTGCATTACAGCATCCTTTACATTAACACCACACTTCAGTCTGGAGATCTAGCAGCATATGGCATTGAAGTCAAAGAGCAGAACATCAGCTCTGGGATATACAGCCAAGACGTGACAGTATCACCACAAACAAAACACAAAATAAATCCAAAGACTCTATACCCAAACATGAAATGCCCAAGACAGACTAGCCAATAATTTTAAAAGGATCCAACATATTCCCACAACCACAAGCAGAAAGTCCAAGGCAGTTTGGCTGTTCAGCCTGCTCAAACCATTATGGCTGGCATTTGGAAGTCGATGCAAAAGTAATGCTTTTAGCTGCTTGGCCCCAATAGTTTCACAGGGCTTTATAACCCAAGTGACAACCTTTAACACATAAACAAAACATTCAGGAATACTGTGCAGTTTGCTTGGAGACAAATGATCCCGAGTACAAAGCTGGATCTACATGAAAGATAAAAGGTTGAATTTTGTGAAAGGAATTTTGGTTGTGAAGCAAAGTTGGGCTTGGCTGGGCTCACCTGGGAAATAATGAAGTTTAAGATTTTCCAACATGGGCAGTGTTGTACAGCCAGTTACATCCCTGCAAAGGTCATTTCAGCAGCCAGTTCATGGCAGGCAGGATAACACCTTTGGAGAGCTGGGCACACCCACTGGTCTATATTTAGTGATATATTACAACAAGTGTGGCTATAGTTAGGATTGAAAACTATTTCCTACTTCACTCCCCCTTTCACATACTTTAACTTTCTGAAACATTTGCCCTTGGGCTGAAATTTCCTCTGCTTTAATCTCTGCCTGAAGTTCACTTTCTTTGGGAACGACCAAAAAAATTCCTGAAGCCATTATGAAGTTCAGCAATAATGAAAACAACACATTTTTTCCTTCCCAAGCCAGACAAAGTGATTCTGATATATGTATGTTTCGTTATGGAATTTAGCCATAAATTGAACCATTTTACCCAGAAACCATTCATACCTTCAACTTCAGCATAAAGGTAACTGTTTTGAAAATCAGTATTTCAGAGAAGGGAGTTTGATTCATCCCATTCCATAACAAGATAACACTTCGTTCTCATTTTGATACATTACTAGATAATAAAGGTTAACCTCCAAAATGCTTTTATGCAGAGCAAAAGTATTTTACAGACATCCCATCCTTCTGAGTTATACCAGATATCTTTAAGATCTATACAGCTGAATTTGTGATACTGAAAGACAGATCTTTACATGCCAAGAATCATGAAGAGAAACAGCAAGATGTTTTTCATAAAACTCACATGTGCATGTGCCCCTGCAAGAGTTTAGATGTATGTGGCGGACATTTAATGTGGTTGGAGATAATTTAGAGGGTTTGGATGACACTTCTGGGTGCTTTATGCCACTTTGGCAGCATCCACATTTAATTTTTAAAAAATATGATTATTTGGCTCAGAATTACAGATAGAGGATGATGCAGGCTCTTGATGTGGGATTAAAATAGCTGTATCCATTTTGCTGGATATGTCTTGCTGTAAAGAGACAACATAAGCCCATGGTTCCTCCAGGAGCCCTTTCTGGAAAAGTGTCTACTGCATCCAAATTTTCTGTGTGTTCTCTCTTAAAATTTACTACCAGGCTGTGCCTTGACTTTTCCTGCTGTGGTTGAAGTTCTGTAATACTCTTGCTGTACCCAATATGTGCAGAAGTGGTCAAGAGACCAACTTTCAGACATGGGCAATCACATAACCTGGCACAAATTAAACAGTTTGCCTTTCCAGAATGGCTTCCATGCCCTGAAAAGTTGATCTGACCTTATCTGGCTAATCTTACTCTCACAGAAACTCTTCCTACTCCTTGATATCACATGACAAGACTTTTCTTCCTTTTCTCTGACCTCCTTGAAGGTAGAAGGACAGATTGCTGCCAACCAGAGCCAGAGGCTGCATAGGCTGTGTCAATGTGAAAGCAGAAACATGACCTTCATCTTGTCCAGGCCTCTCTTACCATCTGCTCCTGTTTAGGGCAGAGTTGTGATGATTTTGCTTCTTGGTCCTCGCTTCCCACTCCTACCCTGACCTAGTGGGTCCATCCTGCTCATGGCAGCGGGGTTAGAAATAGATCTTTAACACTTCTTCTAATCCCAACCATTCTACAATTCTAACTCCAACCATTCTACAATTCTACCCCAAGAACCTGCTCAGGCATCCTCTCTATAGGAATGCTCTCTTGGAAATGTTGCTCCTTCAAGTTGTCAAAGCACTTTGGATTCCAACACCGGATCCTCTCTGACAACACTACCATTATTTAATCAATGAAGGCAGGCTTTTTTCTAGCAATCTGAAAGGAGGCACAATGAAGCAGAAGAGATGGGCAGTGTTCACTGCTGTCAGTTGCCTAAAAGCAACATCTTGCTTTGCCCTTAGTTTGGTGAAAGAAGGAAAAACTAATAGCTTAAAAAACCAGCATGGAACAAGGGAACTTGGCCAAACAAATCCTCAAATTTAATGAAAAATCATCCATTTTCTATTCTCTTTGGTTTTGGTCCCATTTCTCTCCTGTAGTGGTAGTCCTGTAGTGTCATTATGAAGGACCAAAAAGAACCACTCCAAGAAAAGGGTAGCAAAATTCCTGTCTTCACAGTAGGTCTCATGAAATGGGACAGCTTACTGAGGAGTTCATAGGGTTCACAGGACAATTTCAGTGACAGATGATTGTGTTTATTAGCAATTTAGGACTAGGAAGATTGTTTTAAACTGAAAGAGAGTAAGTTTAGATTGGCTATTAGGAAGACATTGTTCCCTGTGAGGGTGGTGAGGCCCTGGCACAGGTTGCCCACCATCCAACCACTACATCTGTAGTGGTTGCTCCATCCCTGGAAGTCTCCAAGGCCAGGCTGGATGTGGCTTGGAGCAACCTGGGACAGTGGAAGGTGTCCCTGACCATGGTAGGGGGTGGAAACTGGATGATCTTTAAGGTCCCTTCCAACCCACACCAGCCTATGGTTCTATAATTTACAGAAACAAGTCTCAGCCAAACATGAAGATGTGTGAGCACTCCTCAGTGAGAGACCAGAGCAGAGTAGAATACCAAGACTTCTGAATAGGAACCTCAGCTAGAAATGGTTTCCAGTTAACAATTTACACTAGTGCATGATTTCACAGCTGTAGCATGATGAGAAAGAATAATTTTGGCAGGAGAAAGAAACAGCTGTGATTTTTGAGTGGGCTGAGGCTTAATTTTTATTTGGGATAAAATTTGGAAAGTCTGGGGTAAAACATCTCCAGCGGGCACCCGAGACACCAAGGTTTATTGGGCCAAATCCTACATTGGTTTAAGTCTGCAGTTCTCCTTGCATTAAAGTTAAGCACAATGTCACACTGCAGGACTGTTGTATCACTTAGAGATGTTAAATCCTGAGTCATAAGCCCTCTTTAAAAGAGTTACACAACAGCATTTATAAAACTTGAAGTCTCCCTTTCTCGGTGTCTTCCTTGTATGTGTGTGGGCAAGTGGTTTAATTACAGTGCATAAAATGGAATGGCAGACAGAGACATCCAAATCAAAGAGCAAGCCCTGGCTGAACTTCATTAGTAAACATAAATGCAAATAGGCACATCTTGTTTGTGACATGCCACAGTACTTTCTGCCTTGGGTAATTTTACTCTATTCTCTGACATTTGCATAAATGTAAATCAAACCATAATGACTCGAGCAGGTTTGTGATAAGGGAATCACATGCAAAACTTCTTTCCATTAAATAATTCCCTTCATGCAGCCTTACAATGTTACTATGAAAACTGGGGAGAGCTGGATCTCAGACAGTGAGAGCCTTTATTTAAGAACAGTGGAGGGAGCCCTGCTCTTTAAATAAGAGACATTCTTGGATCAGACACTGGCTGGCAGGATGGAAAAAAGGATGTAGCATTAACTTTCATTCCATTCCAAATAACCTGGAACCCATAAACTACCAATATTCTCTAATTTTGAATCTGCTCCTTCTCTCCCTGTCTCTTCTTTCCATTTTATTTGGAAAATGTTAACTTGAAATTTCATTAGCTTGCCATAATATCAAACAGGTCACCCTGGACAGATTCATAACTCTTTGTACATAAAAACATTCAGATTAAAATGCCTATGATTAAAAGGTTGCTCCTCTAATTTATCCCAGCCTGAAGAGACAAACCACATGCAAAGTGTCAGCTTATTTAGAGATTAAAATAATAATTAGTTTAAGAGGCAAAGTATAAGCATCATTGTTTGAAAAAGAAAATCCATGTGTTGTTTAGAACGAATTGCTTCTGTTTAAGTTTAAATAAATTTGTGTGGATATAAAGTGTCTTTATCAAAAGTGCATCCATGTTACAAAAGAAATATAATGGATAATTCTCCCTCCAATTTAGAACAATAGCACTGAAGGCTCTAATTCCACACACCCATCTTTAATCAGTAGCCAAAGCACAGACATCTGATATAATTCAAAAGATGAGGGAGCGTGTTATATAAGTATCTTGTACATGGTCAGTAATAAATAACACACTCCAAATATGTATCTATGGACACCCAGGTTTAGCACGTTACAGACTTGTGTGATGCTCTGGCTGATCTGCCCTGCTGTCTCCATGAAATCTCATGGATTTCATTTATGATGAGCCCAGACCAATGTGCTGAGAGTACAGCATCCATTTATCCATACCATAACAGTCCCTCTGGAAGCACAACCACATTGGTGCTTACACTAGATCCCAGGAAACCATTTGTGAGGATTGAGTGACATGGACTCTGTTTATGCCAGCAAAGCAGAGACAGTTTATGAAACCAGTTTACCAGTATTTATAGGTCACTACATTCAAACAAAATTTTCCACTCTGACCTCTTTGTCCCGGTCCCCATTAGAAAAACAATCTTCTGATTATTCTTCTTACACTATTAATGGCCTTTGTTATCTCTTTCACCAGCAAAGTCCTTGTTTCTTCTTCCTTTGTCAGGATGGTCAGAGTGACCAGACATGATGTCTTCACTTCTGTTCTTGCCTTGAGTCTATCTGTCCCTCAGCTTTCACTGTACCAGGTGTAAGAAAACCAACAGCTGTATTCCTCAGGTCTGTTCCCCAAGTCCTCAGCCTGGTGACACACCAGGGACAGCAGCTGCGTCCATGCCAAGAGTCCCTGCCCTCAGGAAGGGGCCGGAGAACACAAGAACACTTCATGTAGGCACCCATGGACATCACACATTGATAAAAGCACTACTCCAATAAACCACCCATCAACAAAATGTTTCCCAGCAAAGTCAGCTCTGGGCTTTGGTTGACCTTTTATCTGCCAGTGGCATACACTTAAATAATATCGTAACACTGGGCTGCTGTGTACAGGAATGGGACATATCCAGGACATATCATCCAAGTCTGTTAAAGAACATAGTCTAGATCTCAACTATCCAACCTTTTTATTGTTGTTTTCTGCTTCTGGGATAAATGACATTCTCAAGGCTGATGGAAATGTAGGATCACTGGAAAAAAGGACCATATTATTTTCTCAGACACCCAGTGCAGTACCAGCAGTGGTTGGAGAACAAAATGCAGGGTTTGTACTGCTGTCCTCCAGTGTATTTGGCCAAAACTGCAATGCTGCAGTTAACCAGAAAATGCTGCTCTCAGGGCTGGGCTGGTATTGTAAAAAAGAAAAACAAGGCAAAAGGATCATGGCTTCTGTTGCAGCAAGAACTGGGGTGTGGGAGTGGGGTACCAATGTCTGCCAAGAGAAAAAAGAACAAAATTGGTGGGGAGAGAAGGATCATTTTAAGTCTCTCAGAGGGTACTGTAAACAGTGGAGAAAGAAGGAAAAACCGGAACTATAAAACAATACTTGGCAGCCAGCTTTGCAAAACAAACATATTTTCACAAAGTCTTTCCCATCACTGCCACCAGCTTTAATGGGCTTTATTTGTCTGAGAGAAAGAAACCCTTTTTAATTGTCAGAGGAAAGGCGACACTGCTTTGTGCACTGATAGAAATTCCTGTTCTGAGCCCTGCTTCAACCACACACTGCCTTCCACTCACAGTCAGGGAGAGGAATCCCTTCCCCCAGGCTGCACAACCTGTAGCAGAGCTCCATCACCCCTCTTCCCTGGACAGCATCAGCTGCTTCTCCTGTGGAGAAAGTTGAAATCCAGCAAGTTCCTCTTGCGGTGGGTCTAACGGCCCATAACTGTCTGCCCAGGACACACTGCTGGCAAAGCACACAGCAGGTCTCCACGAGGCACCAGACCTCGGTGGATATGACCTGTTGGAATCCAGCATAATTAGGAGAGCTCAATTCCCTCACCCACTGGAAATGCAGTGGCTCCTGAGTGTCCCTGATCTCCTCACGAACAGTGCAATTAGTTCACTTGTATTTTTACTGCCTCACGTCAAACTGGTCAAAACACCTGGAGTTGCTCAAGGGTCAAACTCGCCTTTCCTGACGTGCCTCAACTCGCTGCTTTAGCTGCATGGCAACAATAATGTACACAGGGAACTTTATTATGTCCGAGAATTAAATTAAAACCGGAATCTTGAGACTTTAGGTATGACTGGACACTGAAACCTCTGGTTTATGACTCAGGGCACTGCACAGCCACAGCACTCCCATGTGAAAATACACCACTAACAATAAAAACTCATTCAGCCTGAGAGCAATTCAGCACCAACCAACCTGGATGGCTCCCTGTCTCCAGGGATGACTTTATTCGATCTTTTAAGGTTTACTTCTACTACTGTAGAAGCTCAGAGTTTTTTCTGTAGGAAGTTATAGAAGAGGTTAAATTCTCCCTCTGTGTCACCACTGCTCATGACCTCAGCATAGGAGCTAAAGAGCAAATTTATTTGGAAACAATATGGTGTGGTACAGTCTCCGAGTACAAGGGCAGGAGCCAGGGCTGGGCTCTGCTCCCAGCTCTGACACTTACTTGCTGTGTGGCCTCAGACAAACCACTTAGTGCCTCTGAGCTTCCATTTCCCCTGCCTTTGAAACAGAAATACTATCACTCACTAAAAATCTTTTTTTGAGGATTGCTTGATTACAGAGCTAATGCACAACACTTTGAATGCATTGTATACTATGCTATAATTATTATTTTCATTGCATTTTATCTTCCATTGTAGTGGCTAAAATACTAGATGTATAGAAAAGGATATTGAATTTGGCAGCTATTGCATAGGAGGAGTGGGCATTACTTTGAAATTAAATTATTTGGGCAAACCAACAGAGCTCACCTACATTTTCCCCTTAAAACTGTTGAAATTGTAACAAAAAGCAGCATCTAACGACATCTTGTAACACACTTCTCCCCTTCCTCCTGAAAGCATCTTGCAAACGCTCTCTGCAGAGGGCAGAGCACCCCTATTCTCTCTGATTCAACAGAGCATTTCAGTGGGGAGATGAGAGCCCAACCAACAGCTCAGGTCTGTGAAGAGAGGAATTTTCTCAGGCTCTGAGGCCCTTTGCTGGTGGCAGCACTGGGGTGTGGCCACTTCTTGCCCTGCTCAGCCCTGACTGATGTGCTCTGTCTGCAGAGGGGCGCTGGCGCACCGGAGCAGTGGGAGGTAAGAGGAATTAAGGTAATGCATCAGTGGTTGTCAGTGAAGGGGATGGGGGGGGGGGGAGGGAGGGGAAGAGAAAAAAAAAGAGGTAAAAGAAATATACTATTTCAATCAAAGTCTGAAATTTGTAGAGGTGGTTTTGGTCTCAATATAGAAAAAATATTTATCCAAGAAACTCCTACTCGGGTGCGAACATCCTACTTCTAGTGGGATTTTGCTTGGCAAAGTGCTGTGAAAGAGTGGAAGCTAATACAGAACATGTCTATAAACAAATATATTTATTTAGTACAGATTGACACATTCACTAGAGTATTTCAGTGATTACACATGTAAAACTATTTCCTATAGTGGTTTCCTTTTGTGATTCTGCTAATTTATTCAATCCACCCCATTTTCATGCATTGAATGTTATGAGCCATTTCAGCCACCCAGACTGAAACGTGTTTGGAGACTACATGCCTGTTTTTTCATTTCATCATCTACACATAATTATTTGGTGATATTAGGAATTTGAGCTCAAATGGAAGCCAACCAACATTTTAATAGCTTAAAAATCACACAAAATGAAGTCTGCCCTGAGGTTAATGAATAAGAGCCAAATCTTGAGGCTCTTGCTCAGTTTTTACTCACTCCTTATTCAGGCAAAAGTTGAATCAATTGTAGTTAGACTGATTAAAACCAGAAGAATATATATATTTGGACCTTTCTCTCAGGTAAAACTGAATAAATTACCTAGGATTAGGCTGCAGAATGGCATCCAATCGATCTTTCACATGTATTTCTGCAACAGGCTGGAGAAAAAATCCAAGTGCTGAGGCAGTTTAACCAGTTAAACCAATATTTTAGCAGCAGAATAAATTATTATGCACTACCAGGTTTTATGACATTTATATTAGAAATAGCCCTGAATCAAAATAGGTTTCCTGGTCCCTCCTGAACTTCTGAAAATCGGGATCAAATCCAAACTTAAAAAATGGTTCACTAAGTATGAAAGCCAAATGCCCCTATCCTTCAAAACAAAGCTCCATCCTTAATTAAAACATTATTCCAGGCATGTATTGATACAGGTATTTGATTTTTGATGATGACAAGCATTTGTAATTTAGGAAATTAAAGCTTATTCTTTAATTACATGCAGGATGTCCTACTCCTTATGCAAAGAATGCAATATGCCTGTAAAAAATACAAAGCAGAGTAGTGAATTGCTTTGGACAGTTAACACTTCATTAGTAATTGGTGATAATCACAGAAGGATGCTTCTCTCTTAAGTCACAACCCATTTAAGTATTGGGCCAGCCTCAGCAAAGTAATGGCATATTTATCCCATTCAAGCCAGACTTAAGCATGAGGATTTGGAAAAGAAAGGGGTATGAATGACTGATTTCTTCAATATATGCAAAGCAAATAGAAGAAGAAACAATGGGTAACAAGAATTAAGAAGTCAAAATGTAGATGTGGCACTTGGGGACTGGTTTTAGGGCTGGGCTTGGCAGTGGTGGGTTAATGGATTCAGTTGGATTGAAGGATCTTAGAGAGCTTTTCCAACCTAAAGGATTCTGTGATTTGTGAGAAACACTAGATCCTGATCTGGGTGATTGTAGCCCTGCTCACTAACTCCTGCAATTTGATCTCAGTGCTGAAATATGCTGAGCACATGAGGAGCTGGACTTGGGAATGGCTTTGCTTGTAAAGGAGTGAGTTAGGACACATCCCCTCCTGATCACCACTCACACTGCATGGCCTGGTCCTGCTCTGCCCAGCACTTCCTACCTGCAGGACAGACAAACTCCTTCCTGTGTTTAGCAGGGTCTGAAGAGCACAAACCATGCCAGTGGCACGTTGGGAGTGTGGGAACACTGCCCAAAGCCTCGCAGGATCCTGAGCTGGGCAGCCTGCACAGAGGAGAGCCCTCATTGCACTTTCGGAGAGTTGTGGGCAAGTTATGAGCTGCAAGAATGAGCCAAGGAACTTGGGATCCCAAGGAAAGAAAAGCTTTTCATTACATTATACTTTTTAAATTATATTACATTCACAATCATATGTTGGAAAAGCTGTTCACAAGTGGACATAGACTTCAAGACTCTCTAATGTACAGCTCAAATTATCTTTAACCTTTCTAAATGTCTTTTTGTCCATCTGTTTCTTACCTGCCTAACATCATGGGCAAATGGATAATCCCAGGGACACTGGATGGTTGCTGAGAATAACAGAATTCCAAAATGTCCTTCCGAGAAGTGACTAAAAATTCCTTTTGGTTTTCTGACTGATTGGTTGTGGGTGGGGACTGGGCAAATAATATTTACTTTGTGAAGCAAATGAAATAACTCGGCAGACTCAGAACCTTTATATTATACCCTCCCCTCTACAGACCTAATTTCACATGACACTTCCTATGGCATATGTTACTTAAATGAAACTTATTTTGAAATGCAAGGACAGACCAATGCCATCAGCAACATCTCAGTGGTCTGACCCATCAAATCAAACTCTCTTCTTTACCGCATCTCATCTTTTTCCCTCATATCCAGTTTAAGAGACACACATTTATATGCACATCTATAGAAGTGATACTTGTCTGAAAACAAACTGGCCAGGCCATGAGATTCTTCTGGCTGATTGCCATTTAGTTCAGTCACTAAATATGAGTTTAGGAATAGGGAGATGGATTACTTGCTTGTAACCCCACCATGGGCATTTCATGATATCACAGCCCATATTTTTTTAATAACATCGAAGAATATTTAAATCCTGTATGCAAGTTTTTTCATACATACTTCTTTGATGTTAGAACATTTTGATTTGTTTGCATGCTGACACCAGAACATCACGATTACTGCATGCTCATTTATCAGAGAGTGCAAGGTTGATCCCATTTGGATGTGCAATTTTTGCATCAAATAGATAACATGAGCTACAGCAACATTCCCACTTCCAGTGGCTGGAAATGAAAGAACACTAAATAATTGCTATAAATGAAGAATTAGGTAGGTCTCGTTAAATGTTATTGCTAACTAAAACAATAAAGGAGTTTATATTTTAAAAAAGCAGAAAGGTGGTAGGGAAGTAACTCAGCCCCAAACCTAGAACACATTGCAGTTCCTGGATTTACAGCTAATGGGACCCAGTGGATTCAGGCTTTGGCAAAGAGAGAACTGTTGTCTCCATCACGTTATTTATTGTAATGGTGTAACTCATTTCTCCTTTGTTTCTCCTTTTCCCCCCAGCAGAACGGCTGTTGGTAAGATGGGAATGTGAAATCCAGGTTTTTGTCTCTCTAGTAGCTCTGAATTTTCTGGCTTTTGTGGACTGAAATCAGACCCTGAAGTCACTTATGTGCATTTTGTTTTGGGTAATTGACATGAATTTTTAGGTTGCATCACTAACATCAATCAGCGCTGCTCTCAGAGGACTAGAGTTAAGGGGCCACAATAAAAGAGCATGATATTGTTTCTTTTGTTTTATTTTTGGAGCACTTTGACTACTCTATACTTTTCTTGTGGATGTTACTTTTTTTTGGGGTGAGACAGTTTAAAACATTACTGACTGTCTCATTTAAAAGAATACTTTGGCTTTACTGTGAATGCCTTGCTCCAGAGGCTGGGACAGTCAAGGCTGGTAAAAATTCAAGCTGATACCTTTTGTCTATGTAACACTTTGAAGAAACTATGAAATGACAACACATTTCTTTAGAGAGAGCCCTGTTGCCCATTACAGATGTTTCCCATATGGCAAGGGAAAGGTTGGTCCCTTCCCTCTCCACTCATCAGTGTTCTCACATCGTAGCAGGAATCTACAAAGACAACACAGCTGTAAATGACACCGCACAGAAGCCTCCAGTAGCACGTACTGCCAGGGAAGGAGTTGGTTTTCATTGTCAGGGAATGAATACACTCCATTGCACCCATTGATGGGGAGCATTTTGACTCCTCAGCTTCCTGTTTCACCAGTGCACTGGCACAAAAACCCTGGAGTAAGTGGACAAGAGAAACCGGACTAGGTTTTAGATGCTAAAATGATGAAATGGAGATGATAGATTAAATCAATAGAGATTACTGCAGATTATCGTCCTGTATCAACTGGTGGGCTCAACACCTTCTCCCTTAAATCCTAATGGGTGGGAAGAAAAATTCTTTCTAACATAAGATCATGATTTTTGGGGAAGAAGAATCTGAGGAACTTTAGTGGGACTAAGACCTATTTTTTTGACACCAGGACATGGTTGCACACACCTGTTTTCAAGACCTACCTATGAACCTCATAGGTAGGTCTTGAAAACAGACAGCCCTGGGTAGAGAATTGGCCTGTTGCCCCCTGTTTTGCCAAGGAATCCATCACCCTAGCTGTAATTAAGATGTTCATGAATCCCAATACGTTTTTGGATACTGGAGCTATTCTAACACTCAAGTCTTGAATGCAGGTGTGACTTCCTAAGATTTTAATGTGTAATTGAGACATTTTGTCTTCTTATCCACTCATTTCTCAAACCATTAAGTTATCTTACTTCAAAAGTAAACTTCAAAGTAAATAAGAACCTGAACATACATGGAGTTTGTGATTAAAAAAAAATCCTTTTTGCCTATTTCCCTATGCCTTTGGTTTTAGAGAAGGTATGGGGCCATCTGGGCAAGTCTATATTTAATTTATAATGGGTCATTGTTTTTTCATGCCAACCAATCTTAGTAATATACATATATACTAGTTGGTATATTTTGCCATTGGTTATTATATATTATTGCACAATAGTAACATAATATCTAGCATTTCTACAAAATAAACTCTAATGCTGAGATATTTAAAACCAGATACTGATCTTAGCTGGCCATTTCAGCAGTAGCTATGTGGCTAAAACCTTACACAGACTAAAAAATAAACTTTAAATAATATCTAATTAAATGCTTCTTCATTGCTTTTTCACTATTACTTCCTCCTCAGCTTTCTAAAAGGTGCACCACTATTAAATAATTTTTTGAAACTACAAGATAGTTCCCAATAAATGGAATAATTTTCATTTTTTAATCTCATCGTATTTTCCTGTTCACCTTTTCCCGTTCCTCACAACAGCATTTTTCCTAGTTCTTTATTACCAATGCTGCTTAACTTTAATTAAATCTATCCTTCTATTTATCTGTCTTTACCCTCTAGTTCAGCTTATCCACCCTTTGGTTTCCAGCCTATTCTCCCAACTTTCCATAACTCATTATTTCCACTCCCTTTTGACCAGCCTATCTCTGTCTCTGCTGTTTTTCTTTCCAACCTGATTTCTGCAGACCCTTGTCTCTTACCATCATCTCCTCTGTGCAGAAGCTAAGGGCTTCTCTGTCTTAAAATAATTCCATCCAAAATTCACTTCATCCTCTCCCAACCACATTAGGGGTCTACAAATGTATCTGCAGTTGTTGCAGAAACTGTCGAAAACCAGATCTACTTCTTGTTGTAGGACACATGAAGAATTCTGGCATTACCAAAGAGGGCATTACCCACACAAGAGAGAAACTCAGTGCTTGGGAATAGGAGCAGAAGAATCCTAAACACAATTTGGACCAGCCAGCAGTTGTCACTCAGGGCACAAGAGAGCCCTCAAAAACTTGGGGGAGCTTTCATACTTCCCACAAGCTAAAGTCCAGTCTTGGATATTAAATACAAAGGAAGCATATAGTTCTCTCTCTCTCTCTCTTTTTTTTTCCCTTTAATTATTCAGTTTGCTTAAGGAGAAAAAAGTAAGAAAGAAAGAGGAAAAAAAAGGCCACTCGCCACCTTGGTGTCAGAGAGAAGTGACTGGTGTCCAGTCCATTGAAGAAATTGCTCACAACCACTTCACCTTTGTGGGAACATTGTCCTGCTGAAAGGCTGGGCTCTCTATCCCAGAAATGGTGACGTGAGGTTTCCTGAGACTGGATGAACTGGCAAGCCATCTTTACCACCAAACTTTTATTTATTCTTGATAAATTGGTGTCACTTAGTGTCACTTAATTGCTCCATATTTCCTTCATCTGTCTTTAGCTGGGCATGATTCACCTGGAAAGCATGACTGAGTCTCACAGAGCCCTCAGCAAATGAAGAGATATTGCAGCAGAGTGTGTTTTGGGGTGATATTTATTCCTCCAGGGGTGCTCTTGATGGGGTCAATCATTGATCCTGACCCACTGTGAACCACTGATCTCTATTGGGGGAGGAAATTCTTTCATCCTCAAGAAAACCATCCTTTTTTTGGCTGTGTTCCATGCAGTACTTCCAACAGGTGTTACAGAGGAAAACAAGGGGACAACAAAATATAACAAATAAACAAATTAATATATAAAAAGATACATGAGTAAAACATCTTGGTCCTCATCTGGAAGAAAAGGCAGCTGCAGATTCAGCTTTGGCTTTTGAAATGTTTGGCCAGGGAGCCAAACGGGGACAATTTTGACTTGTGGGCAAATTTTACCAGGCACCAGGCAGAGTCAACCAACCACTTACTCACAGGCCACTTGCCCAGTTTGAAAAAGGAACAATTTTCAGTCTTTGACAGATTGGACTTGAACAGGCACCAGAAGTGAAAGCATCTATTGTCCATTATCCTTCCCAGCCCTGAGACTTCCAATTTCTCATTTACCATGCAGCCTGTTCAGAAAAGGTTTGTCAAGCAACAGCCTCTCCAAACAAATTACATTGAAATTCCTTATACTGTGCCACATACTTGACTTGCTGTTCCAGAAAGAGCCACATAATAAGTTTCTAACAAGGACACTGGTTATTAAAGCACTCTCAATTTTCTAGGTCAAAGAGGTGAAAGGCAAAGTCAAAATAATTGAAACAAAATATTCTATAAATCATGGGTGTTTACTTACAAAAAAAAAGAGAAAAAAAAAAAGATATGAAGAGATCTGCTGCTACACTAACCAAAACTCAGCTAGCTATTTTGAATTACCACGTTCTTGATGAAAGCAAAATTTAAGGCACCAGAGGTGGCTTTTGGAAATACCCAAACAGTTCAAAACCAAACAGAGCTTAGCAGCAACTGGATCCTTCTTTCTTTTCCCACTTCTTCCTCCAAAATGTGGAAGACAGACGTGGCAAAGAAATACATTGGTAATGCATGCTGTTCCTTTTTTATCCACGTAAATGTGAAAAGTAGGTACCTTTTTAAACATATATGTTTGTTGAGGGAACCCAGAGATTTAAACTGCGAAGTGCAAAAGTTCTTAATGCATTTTGTGAAGAGGAAACTTTTTAGCATTGCCATCTGTATCTCCTACTTTCGAGAAACATTAAGATCTGAGCTTTCTGAAAATAACCTTGCATCACCTCAGTATATTTTGAGACATTCTTTTTCACAGTGTTGCATCTTTGTATTAGTACACAAATACAAATTTTGCTGCAGTTTTCTTCTTTAGGAGACACACCTTATTTATCAACTTCTCAAATGTGTTTGAATCCATATTTACTGTGAAGACTAACCCAGTTTATCCATTTTTTCAAGGAACATGCTTTATCAAGAATACAGTTAGAGACACCTTCCATTTCTCAGTTTTCTAAGTTTTTATCTGTGATAAAATGATGACTTTTCAGTGGTTGAGTAAAACTCATTTAGAATGCACATGCACTTAGGTAATAAAATCATAGAATCAGCAAATGGTTTGGGTTGGAAAGGACCTTAAAGATGATCCCATTCCAGCCCCTTGCCATGGGCAGGGACACCTTCCACTAGACCAGGTTGCTTGTTGATTTAACAATAAAAAGAAAAAATGAAGGGGCAGATTGAGGATCTAGAAGGAGGGTGAAGGAGCTGCAATTTGCCTTCTGATTTGGGGCATGGACCAGGCCAATAGAAGTGACAGATTGAAATCAGAAGGAAGTGGGTAAGAAGAGCCGTGGATGCACCCATCCCATCAAGACTCAGAGCAGTCACTGTTGGTGGGCTCCAGGGACCCTCAGATGTGATCCTGCCCCACCCCACACTTCCTGGCAAAAAAAAAAAAAAGAAGAAGAAAAAAAGAAAACAGTCAGAGTTGGCTGTGGTACCACTTGTCTTCCTTCTGGGTGAATCCAGAGGAGGAAGGGATCAGGATAAATTATAGGTCTCCGTAAGAGCTCTGTGTGTTTCTGTTGACGCCATCTGGAAGCAGTGATAATGCCACTATTAGTGGGGGCGTTACTACAGAGGATCTGCTGCCTCTATTGAAACCAGCCATGCTGTGTGCTGGCTCATGATGCATGTTTGCTCTAATTTCCTCCCTGACATTTCATTCCTAAAGCTGTCAATATCCCGTTAACCTTCCTGGCACTGAAACTCTAAAACCAAGTCCTATTTCAGCTCTGATTTTGAATCTCAGCTGTGAAAAGCAATACCAAAGGCTAAGTTTACAATACACTTTTGGCCTAATCTAAATCATGCTATAGGTAGGGGGGATTTTTTTCTTGCTTATACACATCATAAAGCAGGATACAACAATGTGATATCCTAAAATTAATTCCGTGATTTGATGGCAAAATAGCAAATGTTCTTTACTCGTAACTGACAGATACTGCAGATTTCAAAGGCCAGAAGTGTCCTGTAATCAGGGGAATTGCTCACATTCAGTTCATATAGTTTAAAGTCAGAAGGGAAAATTAGATCATCTAGTCTGACCTCTCACATACCACAGACCACAGAATTTCAGCCAGTTGCCCTTATTTTGGGCCAGTAACCAGTTTAACAAAAGCATATTTTCCAGCAATTCATTTGACCTCCACTTGGAGTCATCAAGAACATGACAATGCAGAACTTCACTTGGTACTTTGTTCCACTGTTAATTGGCTCATGCCTTATTTCTAAGTTGAATTTCTCTGGTATTACTTTTCTACATAAATACAAGTTGCAAGAACAGCAATTACAACTGTCTCCCCAATAATGGTGACATTAATGTGAAAAGAGCATGTCCAAGTGGGATGTTAAGAAGCATTTTGGCCACATACACAGAAATATTTAAGTACCATCTGATACAGATGAGCCCACTGTTGGATTTACTGAGATGTCTGAACCAAGTACAAAAGGATCCATGTGTGGGAATGCTTTAGTTTGGATCAGGGGAGTGCTTTTGAAACAAATCTCCCATTCACCCTCACTTACTGCACATTGTTTTGTACTGTAGAATGATTTCAGAGCATGCTACCTGGTCTTTTTTTTGGTAAAAGAAAATCAAAAGATGCACTCCAAACAGGCATTCAGTCAACAAGGCCAGACTGGACCTAGTGCTAGACTGAAAGTACACCCCACTGAAATGCTCACTGTGTGCATGGAGGGTGAGCACCAACTATTTGTCTTTTACACATCTGCTCCTACTTGTACTGCTGGTAAAAACACAGAATCGTGGAATCATAGACTGGCTTGGGATGGAAATGACTTTTAAGTTCCAACCCCTCTGCCATAGGCAAGAATACTTTCCACTAGATCACATCACTCAGTAACAGCCTGATTCCTAAAATTTCTAAAGCAGTCAAAATCTAATTCCCCTCAGCTTTAAGGAACCTCATGCCAGTAGCAGCAGAGAATAGAAAATCAAGATTTAGCAAATAATTTCAGAAGAACAGTAATTGGTGGAATTAATTTTGCTGAACAATAGCTGGGTATTAATCCATAATCTGAACAACAATGGCAGTGATCAAAAGCTACTACAGTCAACAGAGTTTCTTCTTATTTTTCCAGTGGTATCCTTACTTCTAGAAAATAACAAATATTGTAGACAAATTCACCTGGCTCATCCTCAAAAAGATCAAGTCAAAAACTAAGGAGTTCTACGAGGACCACCAGGAAAAGATAATGGGAGACACTGACATGGAAAGAGGACAACAAATCTGACCTAATAAATCACAGAATTCATGATGGCTATTCCACAATATTTTAGAGATAATTTGGCTAGTTGTTCTAACTCTTTGTTACCAGTCAATTACCTTCAATATACTCTCTGAGGGAAGAACAAAGTAACATCTTCAGAACTTGCATTCATTTACCCAGTCCAGAGACACAGGCTAATTAAGCATTTTATACTGAGGGAGGCTTAAAATGACACATGCAATTCCACACAAGACCACTTAAAGAAGTTGTTTTTTGTGGCTGCCAGACCAGCAGTGCTATTGTCAGCAGTAAGTGTTCCTGCGTGGGGCAGAAACTACCAAGAAATGATCTAAGAGAAGCAAGAAGATGGACAGATCAATGGCCTTCAAAATATTTTTTAAATTTTTTTTGATGAAACATCCTGGAGAGGGTATAAAAGCCAATGCATGAGTGACCACGGCAAACCAAAATTTATTATGGAGCTCTTGAGGGAAGTGATTGGCACAGCAGAAGTAAGTCTTAGTTCACCACAGTTTTCTCCATTTTTCAAATTACAATTCCTGTAAGTATTTCTTTGCAAGAATTGAAAGGCAAAAGAGGTACAGATTGGCCAGTACAATCCCTTCTGTATCTCAATTCCTAATTTTCCCATCTTTTCAGAACACAATAACAGTATATAACTTCTATAAAGGAAATCAATAGAAATTTCAGCCTGCATTTTCAGAAGAGCACAACTTCTCATTAGCTTAATTAAAGAAGAAAAATCTTCTATTTTCTTCTAATATTTTTAATTTTCCAAATAATTGATCTCTTTCTCATTTCTTTTATTTTTGGGGTTTCTCCTTTCTGGGATGAAGAAATAAAGCATTGAAATATTCCAAAAACAATGAAAGTACTTGTTCCAGCTAAGGCCAAGTACCAAGACAAAACACACAAAAGCTTTGCTCTCAGCCTCCCAGCAAAGGTCTGTCCATCCCCAAGTCTGAAATACACTTCAGAAAAGTGCAAATAGAGTTCATGCTGATCTAATCAAGGACTTTTTTGGATATCCAGGACAGGAAATAGGTGCTAATTTAAAATGAGATTTTATGTTTTCGACTGTCTGTGAAGGTAATTAATATCTACAACTACTTTTCAAAATATAAACTTGGCCTTTGAATACTGATACAACTGAAAGAGCAAAGAATTTCCCAACAAAATGGGGAATCTGAAAAGAATAACAAGGTGATTTTGAAATCCTTGTAAGGTTCCGAGAAGTCTCTTTGGTCTTTGACTCTTTGGCTGGTGATGCTGGATATATGCAAACAGTAATCAGTTCCAGGCCTGCAGTAGCACTGCTCACTCATAATAGAATAAAATTATAGCTTACATAGGAACTCAGAACTGAGAGAAATCTCTGACTATTTGGCAAAGAAAAGTATCAGGAAAGCAGAGGGGTGGAGAGTAAAGGTTGCATGGAATAAGAAAAGAAAATTATACTGTTCAGACTAATCACACAAAATAGAAGAGAAGAAGAGCAGAAGGACAGCAGCAGCAGAAGGATTACAAAGCAAGCTCAGGAATAAATGGATGTGGCACAAATCAATTAATTTGACAACGGGGACATTCAGGGATCCTGGTCCACACATCATGACCCATGGAGAAATGTCCCTGCCACTGCAGTTACATTTTCACCGACAGATCAACACATTGTCTGATGGACTGGCACATGTAATGGCAGTCTTCAAAATGAAATTCAATATACTCCTGTTGCCACTGGAAACCTCACCTTCTTACCCAGTCCCTGCTAATGCAACCAGTTGGTCTGGAAGGACGCCATGTGTGATCATCTCCTGCATTACAGCTTTCTTTGTTAATGCTGGAAATGAAACCTCAGGCACGATAATACCAAGAGTTAACACACACCAGCACATCTATGCCAGCTCAAACCAGTTACATTTTTCTGACTCTGTGGTGGTTTTGAGTTTTCCTTCTCTCCTTCCACCTCCTCTGATCAAGGACACACATGGATACCCAAAAGCAGCAAAGCCTTTCTACCAAAATTACTCTCCTTTAGTAATGAGACCACAAAAGGCTGAAACAACACAACACTGTTTGCCACCACCCTACTCTGGCTGATTGTCTTTTAATAGCTACAATAACATTGTGCAAAGGAATAATATTCCCCATCCTCAACTCACTGGGGAAGGGTCTGGAGCACAGGTCTGATGAGGAGCAGCTGAGGGAGCTGGGAAAGGGGCTCAGCCTGGAGAAAAGGAGGCTCAGGGGGGACCTTCTCACTCTCTACATCTCCCTGACAGGAGAGTGGAGCCAGGTGAGGGTTGGGCTCTTCTCCCGGGTAATAAGTGACAGGACAAAAGGAAATGGCCTCGAGTTGCACCAGGGGAGATTTAGCTTGGACATTAGGAAAAATTTTGTCATGGAAAGTGCAAAGTATTGGAGCAGGCTGCTCAGGGCTGTGGTGGAGTCACCATCTCTGGATGTATTTAAAAGATGTGTAATGTGGCACTGAAGAACAGGGTTTAGTGATGGACTGACAGTGCTGGGCTCTTGGTTGGATTCAATTATTTTTGGGGTCTTTTCCAATGGAAATGATTCTTTCACTCTCCCAGGCAGTACATGGACAATTCCAAAGGAAAGTGTGCATTAGCTGAATCTGCTTCTTTATGACTAAAACAGGAAGTTCAGTCCCCTTTTATCGTACCTTTTTATTTTTGAAAGGCTGCCCAAACTGTTCCAAGTTGAGCCGAAGCAAAGTTATTGATGTCAAGAAGCCAAGATCTTTCGCCACGCCTTGCTGAATGAGGAAGGAAGAAACTGTTTGTGCTCAGTTGTCCTTTGCCTCTCCAGGCTAACTTTGAGCCAAAGAAGCAGGAAGAGGAGAAAGATGAATAAGTGAAAAGGGATAATGTTTATCTTTTAACAAAATCACAATGTTCTGCTCCTAGCTCTAGCAGCCAAGACTCACTGTTGCATCTTTAAGACAGATAGTCTCTTCTCTGAGAGACGACAGGCTAATTATAGCCCTCCTGCCAGAAGGAACTCACACATGCAAACCATTATGTAAAATATAATTTTTTTCTTTAAGAATACTCAAGATCATTAGACATGGTTTTTTCAATGCTAGAAAATCAAGCCAAAAATGAAAATAAACAGTTTCAAGTATTCGCAACATAATTCCCTCATGCATTTATGGAAATATAGTAAAAAGCGCCTTAAAAATGTGGTTTGACATTTCATGCTGCTCTGTTTTTCTGTTTTTCCAGTTCTCAACATTTGCCCTCTTGTCCTGTATCATTTCAGTTCCATGACAGTTTGAAAGAGATGATGATGGCAGCCTTTGTCATTTCTACTGTGCTTTTCAGCATTGTTTCAATGGGTGGGTGACAGGAAACGTCCCAAGGACTTGGCATAGATGACAAAAATGCCTTATAAATTCTACTTTGCATAAACCAAATGTGAATTCATTGTATGCAAACATGGTAGCACCATTCACTGAGATAATTACAGGTACAGCATTGCTTCCCTAACAATGTGCTTTGGTAAATTCAGGTCAAAGAGATGATCAACTTAATTTAACAGGGAAATACCATCCTTTTTATTTTTTTTTTGAGCTCCCCTTCCTCCAGAAGGTTTTCTGAGTACCACCTCAAGAACACTTTCAGACAAACATGGAAAAGTATGGAAAAAAATCCCCAAGTCTGGCTATGATGATGTGACATGGCTTCATCTCTTTTTTATGCAGGGAGAACTGAACTCCTGCCTATCTAAACTAGTTGGTATTTTAAAGGTTTTGTCCAGTTTATAAAGCACAGGACTATTGACAAACCAAACACCATGGTCTAATGGACTAAGCAAGCAACTGCATGCCACAAATTCCTGAGTTTTAATCCAGACTCTCTTGGTGCTCACCTTCTTGTCCATAAAATTGAGATAATATTTATCCTCTACTTCACGAGGGTGTTGTGGAGTGAGTAAATGTTTGGACAGCTCTTCAAAAGGTCAAGTTCTAACTAGGCACCTGTATTTTACTGAAGTAAACTCTTTCCTCAGATTCCCATGATATGATCACAGCACCTTCTCCAGAGCTTCTCAGATCACTGAAGAATTACCATCCACATTCATAACCATCCACATGCATAAATCACAGAATGGTTTGGGTTGGAAAAGACCTTGAAGATCATCTCATTCCAGTCACTCTGTCATGGGCAGCCACCAAGTTATGCACTGATCTAGGACTTAAGAGTGATCTCACCTGTGAAGTCATGTATATAAATTATGCCCTTGCCACAAAAATAATTCAGAAAGACTACATGCTAAGAAACTTTTAATTCATTACTGAAGCAGAAGTGCCACGTCCCAAGGCATTGCTAATGCCAGTTGATTTTAAAATTGTCATTCAATATCTGAATTGCATAAAAATATAGAGTAGAAAAATAATTTATTTTTAAGAAAATCTTTTAAGAACCACTAGATATGTCAGCAACTGATGCTCTGTAAAGATGTAAAATAAAAGCTTTAAAAAATCTCCTGCTTTATTAGAAGGGGAATTCCAGAGACTTGACACACTGTATAATCCCATCAGTGGTTAGTTTTCAACAAACAAGTCACACATATAGAAAAAATACTCTAGACCAAGGCAGGAGGCAAAAAGAGGTTAAATCGGTCACAAGCCAGGTTTTTCCTCAGTTTTAACTCATAAGTGATGACATAAAACCCAGAAAAAACCCAGCTCCAACTTGAAAATGATTTAAATTTGCCAGCTCCAGCCATTTCTGGAAGCAAGCCAGACTTAATTTGGATGTAGGCTTCTCAAAATTTGCACAGCTCTAACTTTAACCTGCTGCAGCCTAAAAAGTGGACCTGGTGAAGAAACACACAAAAAATATTCCACATCATTCTACACAAGTATGGTCTGTTCTCTCCACGTACCCGAGCTCAGGATCAGCTGCTTCGTTCCAGGAGCGGACGGTGCTGTGTCTTTATAAGCAAAACTGTCCTCCTTCAGAATTCCTTCTGTACCAATCTAATGCTGCATGAGGATAATGCTCACAAGAGGGAATAGGACTTGCTTTCCAGGAGGGAATATTTTCAGAGTCGAGCTTGTAATTTCTATTTGCAAATCTCCAAATTCAACAATTTCTCAGCCTCTATAAACTCGCAAATGGAAAGATCCTGTATTTGGAATAAATAATGTCTGAGCTTCACCTTCATTACAGGGCATTTTCTGTTAGAAGAGCGCTACATCCTGACTCCTGGAATACACAGGAGCCCTTTGTGGTAAAGCTATCACACTGGGCTGCTCCAAGTGTGCAGCTAGGAGGTTCATATTAGTAGTACCATGGAAGGACTTGGGGGAAAAAGAAAAAAGAAAATATCATGACAAGCATCAATTGGGAATCCTGATAGCTCTCTCAGGATCTTGCCTAAAAATCAAGGGTAGTTTTTTATTTTAATATGTCTAAATGAACTTTTGTACTTGTTAAAAAAATCTCAACTTCGAAACATAAGTCCATTTAACATTTTACTATTTTTCCAGTCCTTTCCCCAAAATCTGCTGGTTATTAAAACATTGCTGCACAAATGAAAGTGGTTCTGCTTCGTAACTTCCCTTCTCTTTTCCTTGTGTACACACACAATGAGATCATTATTTGCTCGTTATGTTCATTCTCACTGGGACAGGCTTTGATGTCAAACAGCAAGTGCTGTGACTTCACTGTTGGTATCCAGACCACAGAAGGACTGTGTGAAAACATTACCAGTCC
Source organism: Camarhynchus parvulus (assembly GCF_901933205.1). Lineage (NCBI taxonomy): Eukaryota > Metazoa > Chordata > Aves > Passeriformes > Thraupidae > Camarhynchus > Camarhynchus parvulus. The sequence continues at coordinate 107,805,264 of NC_044573.1, read as the reverse complement.
ACACGAGAGATATCCAGTGCCTGGACCAAAAGCCAACAGGAGCTTTGGAGCAGGTCTCTGGCCACCAGGAACATATAACAAACAGAGAGAGCACACTGGGGTCCACAAGAACATCCATTAAAGCCACAGAGTGTTTGATCAGAGGGTCTCAAAGCATGGTTTGACATCAATCCTCCCACTTATGGAATCACAGAATGCTTTGGGTTGCAAGGGACTTTAAAGGTCATTTATTTCCAACCTCTGCCATGGACAGAGATACCTTCCACTAGATCAGGTTGCTTAGGGCCCCATCAACCTGGCCTTTAATGAAATTAAAGAAGACAAAAGATGTTCTTATAAGAAAGCAAAAAGGAAAAAAAAAAATGTATCATCAACATCTGCAATTCAGACAACCCTGAGTTAAGCAGCCCTGATGTCTGAAGTGTGCACTAACTACTATTGTTAATAAACATCACATGGAAACAGACTCAATTTGTCCCAGGACAAGTCTAGATACTAGGAAAAAACTCTTCACAGAGAGAGTTGAGGAAGATGCTGCTCAGGGAAGTGATGTAGTTACCATCCCTGGAAGTCTTCAAAAAATGTGTGACTATGGCACTAGAGGACATGGTTTAATGTCGAAAATGGTCATGCTGGTAGGTGGACAGCTGGATTTGACGATCTTAAAGCTTTTTCCAACATCAACAATTCTGTGATTCTATATAACAAGATGCATTAGATACTGATGTTGTTGAAGAGGATCTGACATGCCAGTTCTTCAAGACAACTGGAATGTCTATATTTCAGTAGTTAAGAATGACTTACTTATAAAATAGAATTGACCCCATAAAGCCACTGAGGCAAAGGTACCATTTTTTATAACTCAAACAGCATGTGGTAACCCCATGAAACTATGCCTATGGCTTCTCTGAGGGCCAAGGTTTAAGACTTCAGCTTTAGAGCAGTCAACATATTAAGACTTGACCTCAAGTTCAAACAGACTCAGGGAATATTCCTGGACCCTCAAAAAAACCCTTTACACTTAAACCACTTTACTAGCCCCAGGAATGCAGCTACCATTTCCCAATGCCACGACACAGTTCAGAGGTATTTGGAGGCCAGAAGCCATTCTCAAAAGGCAGCCTGGAGATGGCCACCCTACTTTGGAGAATAAGAAAATGGAATAATATGAGCATGGGTAATGCCATGCTTGTTAGCCTGAGTGTCAGAGAGCACAGACACAGTTAATCACCTGGTACAGACATAGCTTTATGCAGTCAGCTCCTCTGAAAAACCTCAGCCCAGATAGCTGGAGAAGTGTCCTAATTGAGTAGCTAATAATCACAGTGTCAGCCAGCAGACTTTTTACCTTAAAAGCTTTTATTTTAATAGCCATACTAGAAATATGCTTTGGAGCAGGAGTTGAATGTGAGGCAAAACAGGTATCTTTGTGTTGCCATGCAGGCTGTGTTTCTATGCTGATAAGGTCTTGTTTCACTAATGATGGGGAAAAAATAGCCTGCATTTCCAGAAAAGCTAAGGGCTTTATCTGACACAGCCTCCCAGGAAAGCAGTGTCCTTGTGCCTCAGGATGGGCAGCCAGCCAGCTTGGGCTAAACTGCCTACAAGGCAGAAGACATAATATTACAATTCATATCAGAAAACACTGTAATTTGCTTTTTGCTTACAATTTTATCTGACAAAAACAAGGCAGCTGAGGAAAAAGAAACAACAGAAGGTGTGCCTGGCTGTTGGCTACTCCTTTGGCCTGTCTAGCGGGGAATGCTCTGCTTGATTCAGAGCAAACTATCACAAGGTTGATAAGGACAAGAACAACAAAAACACTGGGCTAAGACAGCTGCTCATCAGGATGAGACAGAGAAGAGCCCAGCATGACAGAGCCTAGAGGGAATAGCACCAAAAGTTAAAGAGAAGGTAAACAGGGTTCTATTGTTTCATGTAAGAGAAGACAAGAAAAAAAAAGATAACGACATTTCACAGAATATAGAGTTGTTAGGAATGGAAGGAACCTCTAGAGATTATCCAGTCCAACACCCCTGCCAAGGAACCCCTCCACCACCTGGAGCAGGTGACACAGGAACTTGTCCAGGTGTGTTTGGAATGTTTCCAAAGGGGCACTCCAGAACCTCCCTGGGCAGCTGTCCCAGTACTCTGCCACCCTCTATGGAAAGAAGTCGTTCCTCAGGTTGGAAGCTAAACTTCTTGTGTTTCACTTGATAGCCATTGCTCCCCATCCTGTTACTGGGCACCACTGAAAAGAGTCTGGCACCACCCTCTGACACCCTCCTTGGAGATATTTATATGGATTGCTGAGATCCCTCTAAGTCTTTTCTTCTCCAGCCCAATCAGGCCCAGCTCCTGCAGTCTCTCCTCATAAGAGATGTTCCAGACCCCTTGCATCTTCGTATTAATTATTTAATCCTATCACTGAGAAAGGATTCATTAATACATGAATACTTAGATCAGATAGAGTTCTGTTACAGGAAAACCTCTTCCTGGGAAGCATAACTTAGAGAAAAATCACAGTGATAATGGTAGACATTTAGTAATTATTTATTCTTTCATTTTTTCCTGTTCAGTCTCAAATGCTATGAGTGACATTCTTTACACTTCACTGCTATATTCGCATCCTCTACTTGAGTGTCTCAAAGCATAAGAGACACTTCTGGGATGCAACACTGCGCTGAATAACCAAATCCAAAAAGAAGGGAAAAGAGAGAAAAGTCAAAGATCATGATAATAAGATCACTAAACACAGAAGCAAATGATACTGCAAGCTACCAAAGACTTTTTGGAGCTATTCTGGATGAGTGGCAAATTCTCTCTCTGACTTGTGGAAAAGCATATTGAACTCTATATTTAGATTTTTTTTTTTTTTTCTTTTTAAACAGGCACATCACATAACCTGGTTAAATCATCTACTTTGAGTATATGTGTAATGTACTGAATATTTCACTTTAAGCTGTAATTCACAACAGGCAGGGCATTTCTGGACAATTATAACATGTCTCTGGTAGCATTTTAAGGCATGAAGCCAAAAGGCTGGATCAGCTGAAATACCTGAGATGTGCAATAATCACTTGGAAATGCTCTGGATTGTCTTACAGCTACTACACAATGTCATACTTACATAATGTGTATAAAACCCAAAAGTTTGGCTGTGCATTTAGTAAGTTTTATTCACAGCATTCAGCTGCTTTGGATATGGTCAGTCATATATGGAACAAACTGTATGAGAGCCTGTTGTGATAGGACAAGTTATAGGGCAAAACAAACTTCTCTATTTGTTTTAGAGTAAAAGAGGGTTGATTTAGATTAGATATAAGGCAGAAGTTTTTCACAATGGAGGTAATAAAACAATGTCACAGGTCTGGATGATCCATCCCTGTAAACACCCAGGGTCAGTAGTGAAAGGGCTCAGAGCAACCTGATACAGGGGAAGGTGTTCCTGCTCATTGCAGGAAGTTTGGATTAGGTAACTTTTAAAGGTTCCTTTCCACACAAAACTATTCTATGATTATATATCCTTAAATCCCCAGCCACATTTAGCAGCTGTGACTGTCTCCTCTCCCCCCTTTGCGATCCACTTCTTGTCATCACTTTAGGACTTCCCTTTAAAAAAACTTGCTTCTTTGTTTTTTGTTTTGTTTTGTTTTGTTTTTTTTCCCCTGGGATGTACAATAATTCAGTCTTCTTCTACTTATCTATTTTTACATAGTTTCTGTGCTGGTTTTAGCTAGTGACATGTGTATCAATTGTGCTTACGCCTGTCTTCAGACTGCTCACTCCTCTCTTCTGCCTGAGCCTCCCTCTCCATCACCATCCTTGGCAGCTCCAACCAAATATTTCTCCTTTTAACACTTTTAACTTCACAAACCTCAGTAATGAGAGTTGCATTCATACTCTGCTCAGCTCAGTGAGGTTGTAACTAAGGGCCCTGGGGTGTGATTTTAACAAATGTGACAACAAATGAGATAAATCACCAACAGTACCATGGATTTTCAAATACCACATTTTTCTATATTTGGGTAGTTGCCATGCAAGTAAATACCTGTCAATCCATAACATTGAATCCAATTACTATAAAGCACACTATCTAATTCTTCTAGTTTTTATCTATTATGCTGTCTAATTCTTGACACGTAACTTGTTTAAAGGCCTAGGATGTACTGACATTACATAAAAAAACAACTGAAAAGAATCCATACAAAATAATTAGAAACAAAATATTCTGTCTGTGTAGAGTTTTCAACAGTTACTACTAACATGACATGGAAAAGCCCAAGAGAAAAAAATCAACTTTTACCTAAAAGTATTTTTATTAATTACTTTTATAAGCGAGAGCTCCTGTAACTGCAATTGAAAGAAAGAAAATATATTCATGAAATTAGCACAATAGGATTACAAAATTGGTAAGGAAATGCAGAGCCAGAACGGATACCAAACTCACCTTTCAAATGACTTACAATCACTGAGATATGAAACAAAAAATCAGAAAATAGTATTTTAAATATAAAAATGACTTGCATTATAAGTATTTTAGGCTTCACAAAACAAAATTTGTATTGTATCTAGCCATCCTATCACAAACACCTTACAGTGCTGTCTAATATCACATTCTATATCAAACTAAATTAAGACATTCCAAAATCCTTTTCACTCATTTAATGTGCATTGATATAAATTAACTTTTTTCAGTTTTGACCACAGGTATCTCTCAGTCTGAGCTAAATCACCCCCCTTCACTTACAGTTAGTGCTGAGAAACAACTTGTTTAGCAGGATATGCAGATCTGAATATAGATGCTCTCTGTATTCAGATCTCCTCTCCTGCATGCCTGCATTTGGCAAGATGAAATCCAAACTCCTTTTTCTGGAAAATCTGAACTACTTTATTTTAACCATATGAAACTCCACAATTTATTTGGTTGTAGATGTTATTTGAACCCTGTTAACCCTATGAAGTTTTGCTTGCTGAAAAAAAGAGTGGCTAATCATGAACACTTTCCTCAAATGATGCATTATTACTGTTTTCCTTTAAATATCAAGCCAGTTGTCAGCAAATCAGACTGTTAATTGAAACTCCTGCAATTGCACTTCCTGTTTTTTCAATGACTGACAGAGAGCAGGGTTTGTTTAGGCATTAGACAGAAATCCTTCTCTGGGAGAGTGGTGAAGTCCTGGCAGAGGTTGCCCAGAGAAGCTGCGGCTGTCCCATCCCTGGAAATGTTCAAGGCCAGGTTGGATGGAGTGTGGAGCAATCTGGGATAGGGGAAAGGGGTTGGAATGAGATAATCTTTAAGGTCCCTTCAAACCCAAACCATTACATTACTCTGTAATTCTAGACTTTACAAACAGCCCTTCCAGCTTACTGCACCTTAAAGACAGCAGTTCTTCATATGGAAACAAGACTGCACTGATCTATTTTTACAAACAGCAGGAATTCAGGTCCCAGAGCATGAACTTCTGAATTTATACTCCTTACAAACTGGAAAGTGAACAGTTCAGAAAAGCAAACACCTTTCATTCATATGTAGGATGACAAAATCATTGCATTTATAAAATCTGAGGCTATAACAAGGATTCAGAGAACAATCCTTGTGACTTGCTTAGACTCCACCACCACAGTATATTCAAGTTGAGGTACTGGACTGCACCCTCTGCAAGTGCATCCCACAATACTCACCAGCCCTCAAATACTGCTGTATTTATAAACATATGTAAGATTTAAATGAGCTGCAGCATGAGATGCCCTCCTACACCAGGAGACATCTGGTACAGCCACAGCCACCTGGGTCCCTGCTGGGTGACAGCAGCTGGGTGGCCCTGCAGCCTGGTCCAGTTCGGGACACGCCTCTCTGCACCACCTAGGGATGTGTCTCGTGCCTTTGCAGGATAAACAACACCTTAAAGTCCCTTTTTCAGCATTCTCGTCTGCCAGTCCTAGCACTGGCATTAGTAGAGTGTAAAGGGAAAAACTTAGCATGGCTTTGCAGCAGAGAAAAGCAATGTTCAGATAGAATCAATAATAATAATAGTGATAGTAACAGTAATATGGAGACATTATTATATTTTTTTTTAACATTTTCTGGGAAGGGCAGACACACAAGATATATTTCATTAACAAACACTCTGTCCAGAAAAGTGCACAACTAAGTGTTAAAGCCTTTTAGTTTGGCTTAGAAAGAAGCGACAAGCAGATAACCAAATTGGTCTTGAAATATTTAATCCCGGAAATTGTATCTCAAAAAATAACCTTGAAGCCATAAAATAACTGTTTACCAGGGCTTGCTCCACTTTGTTATGAACACTTTGAGTCGGTGCTAAATTAAGAAAGCGCCTCAACAAGGCACAGTCCATAAGATACGTTATCGGGTTTTAGGGCAAAAACAGGCATATCTTGCCACCAGGAACAACAACCTCATATGAAACCCTCTCAGAAAAATGTCTCCAGCTTTTAGTTTTGTAAAGGCTTGTTTTCCTATAAAACACTCTCAGAAAAAAACACCTATGGCTTTTAGTTTTGTAAAGGCTACTTTCTGACTGACCTTTTCTGAAGCACAAACTCCTGCAGAAGGGCCAGCTAAAGTCCTTGCTGCCCAAGGATCCCTGATATTGAAATCATGGTGTATTTTGTGCTGCCTCTATAGAATCTACTTCATAAACATGAATGACATCCAGGACACTCCAGTAACTTGAAAAGTAGAATATGACAGCAAATTCAGCCTCTTGCACATCAGTTTGAATTCCAGGCTTCATAAAAACCTACAGTTCTGGAAGGGGAGGATCATCTTTAGCACATTTTGAGACCAGATGATGACAGACTGGCTGAGCTTCTGGAGAAGTTCTATCAACACTTTGGAGGCTGGCAGCACAGCCACTGGGACCAATTAGGTTAACTAAAACTACATGGCATGCAGGCTCCATGTGCAATTCCTAACATGGTTAGAAGGGAGACAAATATGCCACAGCACAATTTTGACTATAATGGGTACATCCATAAAGCCTTTGGAATGCAGGCCTTGAATCCAGGGAATGGTGAGAAGACAGAAAACCTGAATTTACACAATCTCTAAATAGGCACCCAACAGCACTGTGAATCTCAGACTCACTGGGGCTGGAAGGCCACTCTAGAGATTGCCTAATCGCACCTGAGCAGCTTGCTGAGGGATGTGTCCACTCAGACAAATGGCCAAACAATGCCACAGTAACTGCCAGAATAAAACACAAACAATCTATGCAATCCTGTCTCCCTTATATACCAAAATAATACCGTACATAGAATTTCCTATATAGATAAATTATTAAGGGAAGGGTGGGGGTGTGTGTGTGTGTGTGTGTGGGTGTGGGTGTGTGTGTGTGTGTGAAAGAGGTCTCTATTAATTCATTTCCATCATTGCCACACATTTGGTCTACACTTTAATCACATTTTTGTGATCATTAAAGGCTTCCATCAAAGGAGACATGGAGTCTGAGGTTCAGCAACATCTTTGACAACTGGTCTATCCACTTCAAATTATGGCAAACTTTGCAAATCACAGAATCACAGAATCATTTAGGTTGGAAAAATCCTTCTGGTTGTACCATTTCTGGGGATCTCAGGGCAAAAGAGATATGGAGGTACTGGAATGGGTTCAGCAGAGGCTGCAAAGATGATGGAGGGACTGGAGCATCTCCCTGGCCATGGAAGGCTGAGGGAGCTGGGGCTGTTCAGCCTGGAGAGGAGACACAGCTGAGAGGGGCCCTCATCCCTGGGTGTCCCTGTGTGCAGGGAGGGTCAGAGCAGGGCCCAGGCTCTGCTCCAGGGCCCAGCAATGGCACCAGAAGAACGGGCAGGGACTGATCCCAGCAAGTTCCACCTGGACAGGAGGCAGAACTTCTTTCCTGTACAGTGACCGAGCACTGATCAGATTGTCCAGGAAGGGGGTGCAGTCTCCCTCACTGGGGATATTGCAGAACTGTCTGGAGACAATCCTGTGCCCTGTGTGCCATGTGCTCTGGGTAGTTCTGCTTGACTACCCAGAGAGGTAGTCAAGAGGTGGGAGTAATGATCCACTGTGCTTCCTCTAACCTGAACCATTCTGAGATTCTGTGATTTCCTAAAGCAGCCATGATCACTATGCTACCTTCAAAAACCAAGTGCTTGAATTTCTCCTCCTCCTCCTCTGCTACCACGAATCCATTCCAGCATGATTAGCATGAAGACAAAATGAGGTTTAACAAAGACATTGTCTTGACACTGCTCCTTGTACAGAAATTCCTGCAATTTGTGCAGAAACACAGCATACAATTGCTGATGTTGCAACTGAATGCTGTTCATACCTGAGCTTTAGATACAGTTCCTCAATTTGTGTATGTGGCTGCTGTCAGGATTTGGATTTTTTATCACAGTAAAAATGAATGTACATGCTCAGTTTATTTAGCATTTACATGTATTCATAAAATAATAATGTATATTAGAAAGTAATACTGAGCCAAAATGTTCATGTAGTCTCTTCCATGTGCCAAAAACTCATGTGGGCATGTGCATAAAGAATGTACATACTCAGAGAGACACTAACATCTTGTAATGCAATATGTTTCTGTTATGCACACTCCAGACTTCCTAACAGCTGCATATTTTAATATACATAAACCTATACTTGAAAAATAATAAAATGTATTAGTTTTCCACATTAGGCATTTATGACCTAATTTAGGAGAGTATTACATCTTTATAACTTTTAAAAGACCCATTTTGATAAAACATCCCCATAAACAGACTGAGAAAATCAGGGTAACAAGCATCTGTTGCTGCATTGTTTTCCTAATGGGGTAATAAACTAATAACACATTTTTATAACATTTCACAAGAATATAAAGTATTAAAATTGAAGCTGATATTGAAAAATGTTCTCATGGTCCATTTTATTTTATTTTTCCACTATGTAAAGTTACAGTACTTACCAGATTAATATTAATATATCTTAATTATGTTGCCAAAATGGAAATTTGCCAAAGACATTCAAAGAATGGAAATAACTTGTTATTTCCACTACTCTAATTAAGGTGGTGTATTTAGCCCATTTTATTCATAATATAGGAGTAATATGAATATTTATAAGAATGTATAGAGATGCCACATACAGAAATAATGACCCAAATTTTTGGAGGGTTCTAAAAAAGGGCAATTCCATTGGCTTTTAAAAGCAATTTTGATTTTTTCTTTCTAATCTACCTGTTTTAATAATTAATTACCAAAACTTTACTTCTAAAAACAAATGTCAAAAATTACAAAATCAATATCTACTTTCTAAAAGCTTATGTTACATTGTTGGGATGTTTACTTTTCCTTTTAGAAAAAAAGGTCAATGTTGTGTAAGACAAAACTAATGAAAAGATATTGAAAATTGTAACTCTGAAGTGAAATTGCTATATTTAGGAAGGCAAATTTCGACTTATTTCCTTTGAAACTATTAATGCGAACATCAGGAATTCAAACCAAATAAGCTACTGACCTTCATTCAAAGTGGATTTTCACATTTACAGTTTACCAAAGCACCAGCAAAGGATGATTCATAGCTCTTAGGGATGGAAAGGACCATCTAACCTCACTGTGCTTATAACACAGCCCACACAATTTTCTTGAATTGACTCTCCAGAACCAATAGCTGTGGTTGAACTTAAGCATGGCTTTTACAGAAACATCTCCTCTTGATTTTAAATTTTCCAGTCATGGATAATCTGTCACAATCATTGGCTAAGTTATTTCAGCACTTAGTTATGTTGTTAAAAATATATATGCCTTATTTCTAGTTTGAATTTGTCTTGCTTAAATGTCAAGCTGCACTAGAAGGACTCCTCACACACATCATCCTGTCAAGGTAGAGAAAAAGGCACTTCCACAGCATGGTCCATTTGACCCCTTTTAAACAGCTACCTTAGGAAGAGATAAATTACAGCCCAGAACTGCTTGTTCCTCTCAATTGACTATAAAGGAAATCAGAGAATCATGGAGTGGTTTGCATTGGAAGGGACCTTAAAAACCATCTAATTCCAACCTCTGCCGCTGGCAGGGACAACTTCTGTTATCCCAATTTGCTCCAAGCCCTGTCCAAGCTGGCCTTGAACAATTCCAGGGATGGGCAGCCACAGCTTTTCTGTGCAACCTGTCTAGTTGGGTTCACAGGTGTTTGTCATTGTGCTCAAATACAAATATTTCTATCTATCCAGGGGAATCCCACCCTGAATATCCCCATAGGTTTGCATGGAAGGACTGAAAAACCCTAAGACATTACATTTTTCCTTTTTATGGGTCCTTAATGACTGGTTACACAACACACTCTCCAGTTTGATGCACTCCTGTCTCCGTGTTGGCATTTTCTAGTATTTTACCCAATTGTTGAGGTTCTCACTAAAACACAAGCACACATTTTAGCTGTGCTTGCCCCAGCACAGCAGAAAACTCTTATATTTCCTATTTCCCTTCCTGCCCACCCAAGGACTGCCTGAGGACTGCCTCAGCCCCTTCAGCTACAGCACTGGATTGGCCCCACTGCACTCAAGTGACTCCTCAAGACTCCAGGACACTCTTTTAAAATCCCTACTTTGCAAGATACCAGCCCCAGGGACTGTAAACGTTGCCCATTTGCTTAATTTGCAGATGAAATACTTAACATCTGGCTCCTCTGGAACGAAAAGAACTTGCTTACACTTCATTTATCAAATGGTAACTCAGTAACTCTTTGTCACTACCTTGTCCTCTTCATTATTTTACAATCCTCAATTAACTTCACTCCAAAAATATTTGACAAGGAAACTAGACTCTGAGTAAACTATTTTTGGAGAAATGGAAAGTTGAAGAGTTTGCAATGTAAATTTTCCAAACCTGCAACACTCACTATGAAAGCAGAGCTCCAGCCACTCTGCCTATATCATAAAATGCAGCAGCATAGGGGATTTCTCAGAGCAACCAGCAAAGACTCATTCATAGAATCTTGGAATTGTTTAGGCTGGAAAAGACCTCTGAGATCATCATATCCAACCATTAACCCAGCACTCACCATGAACCATGTCCCCAGGTGCCACATCCACACATTTATTCAACACTTCCAGGGATGGTGATTCCACCACTGCCCTGGGCAGCTCCCTGACCACCCCTTCAGGAAAAGAATTTTGCCAATATTCAACCTCAACTTCCCCTGGGGTACTTCGAGGCCATTTCCTTTTGTCCTGTCACTTGTTACCTGAGAGAAGAGCCCGACCTCCACCTGGCCACAAACTCCTTTCAGTGAATTTTATAGAGAGGGGTAAGGTGCCCCTTCATTGCCTTTACATTGGTGTTACAAAGGCAGCCTCAGTTAAAATGGTGACAGGCAGAACTTCCCAGTATCTAGGGCTTTTCTTGGGATTTATGTCAGTAAGTACCAAAGCCAAACAGTTGCTGCTGACTTCAGGCAGCTGAATGGTGCCACATCACTTTAACATAAAATACTACTTTTTTTTGGAAAAAGACATTAGTAGAAATTTTTAATCCATAATTTCTTGAAAATAAACTTTATTAAGCTGGGAATGAATTCTTTCCATGAAAAAATAAGAAATATAAGGGTTTGCTTCATCAACCTAAAAGGAAATTGTTCTTTGATGAATTGGGAAGTATGTAATAAATTAGGGGAAGCAAATAATACTCTGCATTGTAACCTTTGCTTGCAGACATGGCTGTAGGTGTTCCTTACCCGAAAGTACAACCGATAAATGTTCCAGGCCAAATAACTCAGGACTAGGTAGATTTTTATGTCCCTCTGAGAGCTCTCATGTCAAGCTGCCAGCTCAGGCTGAATGTGGATAAACTGGAATTCCTCATCTCCCACCTAGTCCAAATCCTCCATTTCTGTCCATCAATAACCCCACATACCCCACCATCATCAAGGTGTGTAACATGGGTTTTATCTCTGAGATTGGATACTCTGTTCACTCCAGGATTGCAGCTGCATTTTGTATTTTTCTTTCCTGATAACAATCCTAGTGGCATGTAACAGCCCTCCTTACCCTCCATCCAGATTCCAATCTGCAGAAGTCACAGAAACACTGAGGAATCTAGCTTCAAAAACCAACATTTTCTTCTTTGTACCAAGTCATAAGAATCATGCCAGGCTCATTTCTCCCACCCATCACTTTGATTTTCCTCTCAGCCACATGCATCACAAGCTGCTTTCCATTTCCCCTCGTGACACATCCTCCTCCTGTGCAGCAGCACATCTCCCATCAAATGTCACATTCCAACCTGGATCACCTCACTTGCCACTCTTTGCTGTGCACACACCAAACATTCACGCCACCACATCTCCTGCAGCATCTTTTTGGTAGGAAAAAATCAAACAGCAGATGAACCTCATCACCCACCGTCACTTCATTCTTAAATCTCTTCTGTGCTGTGACTCGAACAGGAAAAAATCTCTTACTGACTGGATAATTTATATACTGGGACCACTTCCTCCCCAGCTGAACAACACTATCTCCTTTCACTCTTCTGTTTATCTTATCAAATCTTATAATTTGTCATGTCTCTATATTGCAAAAACTATTGAGCCATCATTAACTTCTGTTCTGCATTCATGTAAGATGAATAATACAGAAATACAGAGGAATCCTGGATCTTGCCTCATGTTCTTACACTGAAAAGCATTACTAATGAGATTGTCTTCCCCCCTTTTTAAAGATAAATGACAGTTACTTCTGTTATGGAAGTTGAGACTCCAAAAAAAATAAAATCCAATTTTAAAGAAATAGTATCATGCATCTTTAAAAACTACAATAAAACGCAGTATTTTTTTTTTGTATTTCAGCTTTAGCATTCAAAATGTCTCATTACTTCTGATGATTTAGAACTGACTATAAAATTGTCTCAAAATTAGTCTTGCTTGATCACATGAAAGGCTTTCAACATATTCTAAAGAGCCATAATTAGTAGCTTTTTATCTATTTGTTGAGCTATTTAATTTCTCTCTTTTGTACCTAGTTAACTATTTTTATAATCTAAATATGACTGTAATAAATTATGGACAAAGATGAGCCTTATCTACCCCATGGGATATAAAATCCCAAGCTCCCTAACGTGGCAGAAGCATATACCTTCCTTCTTTACCATCTGCTCCTTTTTTTAGGAAAAAACCTCCATGCACAATGGTGAGATTGTTTTAAGTTTCTTGTTAACAGATGCAGAAACAGCTGAATGCTTTTTCTCAGAAGCACTTAATCCACACCCCAAACCTCCACTATATCTTCTGAGGGTAATTTAAGCATCATATCTAAACACCAATTAGAACTAGAGTTTTCTTGATGGTAAATATTAATAACCTGTCCTTCTTGCAAGGAAAAAAAAATACCCAAACCCCAAACCCTTCACCACTGACAAAATTACCTCATGAAATTACTGTTTCTCACTTCCAGGCCGTTTGCATTGCAATAATTCTGCATGGAGACTGCTTGCTTCCAGCAGTTTTAGCACCTTCTGCAGTAAAACTAACACATGTGGATCTCTGGAGAGTCTTATTTTTTTCCTGTTGTCCCAATTCTTTGCCATCAAAAATGACAATCCTGTCAGCACATCAACACATTTTAAGACTGACCTGTGCCAGTACACAGCCTGGAATATTGCATTAGTGCAATTCCTCCCCAACCTTTTCCCCATCAACCAGTGTTAGGACCCTATGCAAATATTTATTATGTGATTTTTCTTCTTATTTTTATTGGTTTTTTCCCTTATTATTTCTTACTGTTACTCATTTTTTCTCCTAGCATTATTGGAATTTAAATTATGTGAAATTAGAGGCATGTAATTCTTAGACAGCTCCTGGCTGTGGAATTCATTCCAAATTAGTAAAACAGAAGTGGATGTGTTTTAATCACTCAGGTACACTCCAGATTCCATGGTCATTCCACAATTGAGGCCTGAAGGAAACCACTTATTTCATACATGTTCTCAGGGCTTTGCAGAAAAGCTCAGGGTCTTTATGAAAGCCCAATATCTTATATTTTTGTCCATGTGCACATTAAGTATCACAAATACCCCCAGAGACAGAAAAGTGTCTTATCAAGGCAAAATCCCTTCTCATATCCCCTCTCCAGAGACTGTCATGGAGGAAAGGGTGTAACTTCTACCAATAAGCAGCTAAAGAATTTAATTGCTGTGAAGGGAACTGAATTGTACAGGGGATATAACTGAGAGGAAGAGGTTTGGCTTAAAAGCAAGAAAACCATCTTGATTGTGCAATTTTGTCACTGTAGAACAGCAGATATAAGAGATGTACCAGAAAGCCTTGGTTGAAGCTTAATCCTAAACTGGAAACCACAGTCACAAATATAAGTACAGCAGCACACAGCACTAAAAAAAATGAATGGTACTTGTTTAACTGTTTTCATTTTCTGAAGTCTGATATCCCTTTCTAGAATTTTCCTTCATTTTGTGATTTTTTTTCCTTAGCTCTGCTAACTCCAAAATAGTGACAAGTGCTGTATCTTATTTAAGTTTAAAGTCTTTAAGTATCTTCCAGAACTTTCCAGTGAGCAAATACTACAAGGTGAGAAAAAGAATCTGATCTTAATTTCATCCCATTTAATATCCTTCAAGTATCTCCTTTTCTCATATGTGCAATAAATTAAAAAAAAACAAAAAACAAAAAACCACAAACAAACAAAAAAAACCCCAACAACAAACCAAAACTGAAATAATACATGAATCAAAACTTACTTTACTAATAATACCAGAAGCCTCAATTTAGCCCATGTTTTTGTCAGACTGTAGGTATAGTTTGAAAATTAAGCAGATGACTGCTTTGCTGAATTGAGGTTTACACAACCTTGAAGCTAAAGTCAGAAAGCTGGAAAAATACAAAACCTCAGGGAAGGAACACAAAAAGCCCAAAATAAAATTAATAAAATGTGTTTGGTTGCCTCAAGCCTGGTGTTTTCACTTGATTTTCCTAGAGAAATATTTCCAAGCAGTACCAAGTGTGCAGCCAGACTCCCTGAAATGGGTCTGGTTTGGAGAAAAGTAAAACTTTAGTGTTAAAGAGATTTTCTAGCAATCAAATCAGTGTTGCCTTCAGATGCCTGGAGATGTATCAGAAGGATGAGGGAAGAATGAGCACCTTTGCCCCAGGGCATGCAGAGGACAGGGACAAAAATGAGAGGCAACCAAATATCATTTGTACTGCTGCACATTCAGTAATTTCTTTTGTTGCTAGTGGTATCAAAGATTTAAATGAGAAGTGACACCTCACTGAGTGGGACATGATAAATGGAGTGAAACGAAACACAAAACCCCAGCTTTTATTCAGGAATCTTTTGTCTTTTCTTGTGCCAAGCTGAACAAGTAATTGAGTTTGAGTACTAGTGTAGGACTTAAGGAACAAGAGTAGGCAACTAAAATGGAAAATAACAGATGATAAGAGTTATAAAAAATATCTTCACTTGATTTTGGTGCTCCCATATTATTATCTACCCCTTTCCAGATTTACTCTGCTATTCTAGAGGTTCTACATTCTTTATTTGCAAAGTGACAAGTCAGGGATGCCAGAGATGTCCACAGGTAAGAGCTCTATCATGGAATCTCAGAATCCCAGAATGGTTTGGGTTAGAAGGGACCTTTGAGACCATCTGGTTCCATCTCCACAGGCAGGATGACCAGCCACCAGACCAGTTTGCTCCAAGCCCCATCCAGCCTGTCCTTCTATCCAAGCTCAATACAACAGGACACATCTGTCAATTATCAGTTGTAGAGCAGCACCTAAAATGAAGATCCTGATCACAAGAAATTATGTTTCATGCAATTTTTCTCCAACTGTAGGTTAACTCCAAGTCAAACAGCCTTATTACATGCTCCTAAAGTTCTCATAATGCTACAACCAGACAGCTCACATCCTGTGCTACAGAGCTGGGCAGCCCTGCTGCTGAATCACAGCTGCTGCACCTCAGTCTGAGCTGGCTCAGAGCAGCACTGAGAGTGAACTGACAGCTACGAGCAGCTCCAGCTCATAAAGCACTTTCAAATCTTTCAAGGAGAAAAATGTGAATGAATGCTCATGTTTGAGGGAAACCTGAAAGAATGGTATAAGATACAACTGCAACTGATCTTGCATTATATAATCATATAAGTACATGATATTGTCTATTATCTAACAAAATCACAAAAGCATGAATCCTGCAGGGAGCTAAACTGTAATTCTGTGCAAAGACAAATAAAACAATACACTTCCCTTTTAAGAGTCTTCCATTTTGTTCTTAGGATTCTTCAACAACCAAGTTTCTATTTAGTAACTTTTGCACCAGAATATACCTGCTGCATGGATACAATGCCACTGTCTTTACAAAAATTAATGCAAATTCTGGAAGAAGGACATATTTATTTTTGTGAAATATCTTGGAGCACTAAATTAAGTTACCTTTTTGTCACAGTCTCTGCTCTAGAATTATAGTTCTCACCTTACCCTTGAAATTCATATTTATGTATTACACGTTAGATTGCCTTGAGCAGAGTACAAGAAGTCAGATTCTCATCCATACTAAGGTTTTTTAAGCCTCTCAGGAGGCACATAAGAACATACACTTTTGGAAAGTAACATATTCTAACCCTCAGATTATTTTGCAGCAGTACAACTGTGCTTGAAATGCTAGTATGTATTTGAATCTGGCCATACAGTTAGAAAAAAAAAAGGTTTATGAGACTAGGAGTTGCTTTGGTTTATATGACAGATTCAGGTGATTGCAAACCTTATAGTTCATTTATCTTCTCACTAACGGAGCTAGCAAATTTGTTTGACAAATCAGATTTTTTTAAGCATTAGACATGAAAAAATGATAAAATTTTGCAGTGTGAGCTCCTCTGTTGAGCAAGACAGGTTTTGTTCAGCACTTCCAGCACAGCAGGTTTGAACAGGCAGTGACACAATGGAGCACAACCCTCCATGTGGGTGTACAAACTGCATTAGCAGAGTCACTCCATGCCAGTGTCTCCTGCCTCAACAGAACCACATCTATGCTGCCTGAAAGCCTCACGTGCTGCTTGCAACAATTCATGCACTGTGTTGTGTAGTAGGACACTGATGTATGTGCTATCCAAGAATTTTAAATATCCCCACAGGATATCAAATACTATCCAGACCGTTTGTAAATACTTTCCTAGTGCTCCACAGAAAGGGAGTCAGTTCTTTTCAAATCTACTTCAATGACATTTTTGTCTTATCTAAAAATCTATGTTCCTGTTCAATAAAATCATCTGGGCAACTTACTGCTTCATCAGTCCTGTGAGCTTGTGTCCTCATTAATAAATTCTGTTGGAGCGTTAAGACTACCCCCAGTAGGGACAGCTGGGAAACTGCAATATAAAGTCAAGCAGCACATTTAATGACCAATGAACTTCTGGAAACTTACTCTAAAACGATACATCATTGTGTCAGACACTTTTAAGCATTATGCAGCTTGGTCTCCCTCTTTAGAAACATGAAACCCGCTGAAACTGCTACCACAAATTGGGAACCTTTTAAATTATTGCCAAGCCACCTGCTTTTCTCCAAGAAACTTCATAAAACTCTCCAAATTAGTAATGTCATTAAGTAAAGCTTACAGAACTGTTGTTATTCTGAAGGAGTATTAGCTGTTTAGCTTAAGGAAACCAACAGGGATTTTTATAATGGAAAGAACTGTCATATATATTATATAATCTATTCCAAATGAAATGCTTTAATATATTCTTGAATATGCTATTCTTTAACAGTTTAATCTTTCTGGGATAAAACCCTATTAAACATATTATCAGGGTTAAATTTATCTAATGAAGTTTAGTTCAGGAGAGGACATGTGCAAGATTCTCCATCAGTTTATGGGTCTTCAGATGGTATTAAGAGCCATATAAATCAAATGTCCCATTTTATATTTCTGAACAGCACTGGAAGAAATAGTGCTGGAATCAAAGAGGGAGCCTCATTTCCCTGTTCCTTCTCTTTTTTGAATGGCCCTACAGAGAGCAGGCAAGCACAGATTATAGGAATGCCTTCTGTTGAGGAGTCAGCCAAAACTGTGCCATCTCATCTTGGAGCAATTTATCCAATAAGATGATTTAGAGGACAGTTCAGTGGCACCATTTTTGGAGGCAAAAGCAGAAGGGAAGGAATATAAATCAAAGGTGACTGGCAGGTAAAGGATATATGCAGCAATCAGCCAAACCATGTGCACATTGGCACAAATTCAACAAGATCATTTATAAAAATTTTAAGTCAGGAGTACACAAAAGGGGGTCTGGTGCTAACTAAATCCACAGATAGATTACACGCCACTGAAATAAACACTTCCAGATGCTGGCATACAAAAACCTTTTACAGAAAGAAATGTTTTCTTTCATAAATCTGAAAGGAGGAACCTTGGGATGGGGGTTGGTAGAGAAGGGAACAAGATTTCCAAACTGAGATTTGACTTCCTACTGGTTTTATAGAATAATAACTCATCTTTTTCAAACACAAAGTGTTAACACTGTAGAATTACAAATAACTGCAGACAACAGCTTGAAGTATAGACAAGGACATCATAAATATGTAACTGTTTAATGAAATAAAATGCCTCTTTTTTTTGCTTTCAAAATGAGAAGAAAGCAGGAAAATGTCAATGTGACTCTTTCTATATCAGAAAATGAATGTGTAACAGAAGGGAAAGTTTTCAAATACCTTTTGACATAAATACATACATTTCATTTTTGAGAAGTGATTAAGAATGAAATCCTGACTTCTTCAAAATCAGTATCAATTGATTCAGAATATCAATATGGGCAGTCTATATTTTACAGGACCCTAAGTATCAGAGATATTTTATTTGGTTTCCATGTAACTAATTTCTTTCGGAAACAGCATTCAAAACTTTTTATCATTCAAGTGCTTTAGAAAAATTCAGCTGTACGGTATGCACATTGTGTCTATTGAAGCAATTATTGAAGATTATATTCCAGAACTTCTTCTCACTACTACTTTGATCTGAAACATGCAAAAAGAAATTTCTTTCAGTTAAGAGGACTAAGTTGCAGACCAAATCCTCTGGGTGACAATTCCAGGTTGTGGAGCCTCCTTCTCTGGAGATACTCAGAAGCCTCATGGACATGAGCCTGTGCCCTGGGCTCTGGGGGACCCTGCTTGAGCAGGGAGCTTGGACCAGAAGACCTCCAGTGGTCCGTTCCAACTGACCCATTCTGTGACTCGGTGAATGTGAAGCTGAATTTTTCTTGAAGCACCTTTTAAAGCACCTAAACCATACTTGCTTTCCAAAATGTCCTCTTAGACAAATATCATATTGCCACACTATCCCTTGTATTTTAAAAGCTTCCCTCTCTTCTTTCTACTCCCTGAATCTGCTGGTTTAGTCTCTCATAAGCTCAACTTTGCCAGGTCACCTGCTGCTATTCCACATATTTAGTTTTTAGGGGAAATTAATAGAGTCAAAACCATCTTTATTATATTGGAATTATTAAAGATCCGTGATGAACCTCAATGTTTTTCACTACAGAAATTGATTTAAGCATTTACATAAAAGCTGTGCTCAATCAGGATCAATAAAAAGCACTTTAAAAACATCAGAAGTAGAAGACCTTGACTAAATGTATAATTTGATTGTGAAACTATGATTACCATGTACATGTACCCTACTGAAGTCCACATGGGATACTTGCATTTATTATTTAAGAACCCCTAAGAGTATGGGCAGGGCTCTGTAAGGCCCAAATAATTCAAGTCTCTGCCAAATCACATTCTCTGCTATTACATGCTCTTCATGCAGGGAATGTCACAAGCAATATTATAAATATAGGTTTGTAAATACTCTTTTTTTATGCTGCATAGGCAATTTTATGAGACTGAAATATTTAACAAGAGAAGGTTTAGACTAGCAAGCCTTTTCATACTGAAATGCCTGGGAGGCTGAAGGAACATTCTCCCCAAAATACAAATACCCAAGGAACTGTTGGCTATACCTCTGTTAATTCAATACACCCCATTTACACATGTACAAGCTGCTGAATAATGGCCATGGTCTGCCATGAGCCTGTGCAGGATTACAATTTACATTTGTGAACTCATTTTCTCTTAACTAAACATCTGAAGCACTTCATTTCAGAGTTGGCATAAACTAAAGACAAAGAAGCTGCTTTGGAAACATTTTCTTGTTCTTTTTGCCTGTGGTCTTCCACTATTGTAGCTGACCACTTTGCTTTTCATTTCAGAGTAAAGGATCTCAGCTGTCCTTTTTGCTGGAGCTGCTCTCTTTGCTACAGCTGCTCTTGTGGTCACAAGCACTGCTTACAGGCTGTTCATGCACCACTTACAGCTGCCCCTATCAAGACTCCAGGTAAGCACTGTGTGTTGTTCACAGAATAAATACTCTTTAAAGAATTATTTTTTTGCTACCCCAACTGTCTGAAATACAATCAAATCAAGTAACTTAAAACAATTTCTCTATAGACATTATGCTCGTGTTCATGGTAGGAAATATCCACCTAATATTTTTGTGAACACCTTGGCATAATAAACACTGTTATTTGGAAGACTATTAAGATTATTCCTACAGGTCCAGTCAAGACTGGACATAATTTCACTATGCACTTCCTTAACTTAAATGTGCACAGAAATACACACAGGTCCAGCACACGGAATTGCTTTATCTCATATGATGGAGAGTTCAATACTTCCCATTCCTGTCTTGCAAAATTACATGGTGCTGTTGCTTAGTATTTCTCTGATTTTTGGAAGTCTAGACCATGCTTTAAAGTAGGCAACACTGACCACCACCCAATATTGTTTATAGAAAATATTTAGATAAAACATATGTCTAAATTACCTTAGACATGATACAATGCAGAAGAATCCAGAGTACACTTGCTGCTTTCCATTGTGGCTTGCACTTGGAGACAAAACCTAAATGCTCTAATTATTTTAGTCATTCTGACATAACTATTAAGGTCAAAATAAATGCAAAGGGATCATTTTCACTGGTTTAATGTTAGTTCTCATTTACCATATGATTATAAAACTTTCAAAGTGTTGTTTCCATCCAAACCGACATTCATCAAATGTTGCTAAAGAATAAATTGTATCGCTAACTCTTCTTCCAAAACCAACTCCTTAGGAACACTTATCACCAAATCAGATGGAAGAGAGTGACAATCATGATGAAACAGCAAAACAGAGAAAGATGCGAAAAAATATCACTGTTTGTGCTCTACAAATACATAAGAATTATCTTAAGAAAACAGAAGTACATGTACTTTTTTTAAAAACAAAACATTCTCCTATGTTTTCTTCTTACAGAAATTAAATCTAAATTCTATGTTTGGGCCTGAGCTATTCAGTAGCTTGAAAAAGCATGAAGCTTTTTCACTCCTCAACTGTGTTTTTTAAAAAGTGGCTTTCCATAAGAACTGCTGGGAAGCAATTGGCAGCTCTCTTTCCACATCATCCATCCTTGTGTAGGACAACACAACTGTTAAATTTCATTTTTCCTGTTAAAAACCCATCCCCTGGTGGTTTGGGTTCAGATATGAACTTTCTGAATGCAGCAGCCTCTTGACAACTGCCAGTCTGTTGGTTATTGCACTGATCCATAAAAATATCCCTTCTAGCTGCTTCAAAGAGTTCAGGCAGGGTTTAGATCCTTCTGATACAATTTTCCCCTCAGACACTGCAGAGAGCAGCTCAGACTTCTAATATTTTACCAAGGTTTTGCACTGCCTACATGGGCCCTGTCACACAGGTCCTGCTGCTGAGATCTGAGGAAATGGCCATGCCTGATTACATAAAAATCTGCATCACTTCTGTTAATTCTTTTCCTCAGGTTTGGTTACACACACATCACCAGATCTGGCCATCATTAAATTGTATTTGCGCTGGAAATCTGCATTAATGCAGATTGCAGAGGGTACTCAGTGCTCCATCCACATTTGTGTCAAATTAAGACCCAGAGTTTCTGTTTGCTGCATGGACAATTGTCATTGCCAGGTCTCTCCCCAAAACTCCAATGAGGGCACTCACAGGGGAAAGGACCTAAATGCAGACTCTGCAATACCTCTCAAAATACTTTTCCTGAGCCTTCTCATTAAAAGCAGAATCATGTTACAGCTCTACAACATCTGTAGGCATCCAGAAGCTGACCCAAGATTCCCTCTTATTCTTGGCTTGTTCAGAGGGAACAAGATCTGCTCCTCTCATCAACCACGTTGACTGTAGGTAATGTTAACAAATTAAATTGTTCAGTTGCACTGTTTGGGAAGTTCACAAGAGTGGAGGACATAAAAAAACCCCAACCCAAACCAGGGTATTTTATTATACCTTGTGGTTGAAGAAAAAATTTGAACTTTGGTTAATAATTGACCAAAGCACTTTTAGTGAGGGTCAGAGATGGAAGATTCACCTTTCTGCAGCTGTTTATGTGAGTGCTGTACTTTTTAAAAATAAAGTTAAATACATTCTCTGCTTTCAGAAGCTATTGCCATATCCTTAACTACCACTACTACTTAGCAAACTTCTGCTAAAGACATTTTTCTGTTTTGGACTGGAAATTCTATCCAACACTTTACATGATATTAATCTAGCATTTCTGTGTGGCAAAAGAGAAAGGCAAGGTTACATAAAGACAATTCATTGCAATTGTGTATTGACCATCATTAATAAATCAAACTTTCACTGCCATCTATAAAACCACTGATTAGTTTTGGCACTAGGAAAATTATAACTAATAAAATTATAACTTTTCTCTTCTCTTGTTCCTTGCTTCTGAAATCCCACTATTTCCTTTATACTTATGGCCTTCATATACTTCTGCATCGCTTTTATGTAAATTAATTAATCCAAATTTAGAATAAATTTCCTTTCCTAAAATCTCTCAGAAATTGGACAATTTCTTCCTGATTTTTAGGAGCTGAGGTCCTGTTTGGTGGATTCTGTTTGTTTTTTTCTATAATTATTTCTTTGACATTTATTATTTTCTAAATGCAGATATTCTGAGGTAAGCAGGATAAATGCCAAAAAGAACAGTAGATGAGAAGAAAATGACCCCAATTTATGACACTGGAGATGGACTGCTTTTGCACTTTCATCAGCTGAGAATAAAGAATTTATTTGGCTGCTCTGAACAATGGGCTTGCAATTTGCATAGAAAAAATGATGGCAAAACCTCAGAACCCATCAGTGTTTTACCACAAGATCAGTTCTATTACATTTCAGTGGAGGTTCAAAGTTGTCTAAAAAAACCCATTCTTTTCTTTCCCCAACCGTAAATGTGTCACTTGAGAGTTCAACATCCAATAGGAGCAGTATCTGACACCAAACTAATTTTAGAATATAAAGTGCTCTTCACCATATTGGAATACATATAATTTAAAAAACTGTAAACCTAAACTCTGGAAAAACAGAAAATTCAAACACTAACAAAAAAGCATAATTTGTAATTGAAAGAAAATAATATTTGAAAGGAAAAAAACCTTTTTTTTTTTGTCTTTCCAAAAAGAGACAGAAATTACTAAGTTTTATTTCCCAAGAGAATTATGCCACTTTTATAAAGAAAATTACAGTCACCACAAATTGCTCTCAACAATTCCAAAGCTTCTTCATTTGACCACTTGAAAATCAGAGTTCTTTAAGATTATAAATATAACTTTTTATAACTCTGTTATTACGTACTGTGAATGGGGAAAGGGGGCCAATCTTGTGGCTGTAGCGTCGAATGGCCTCTCTGATGTGGCTGGGCTGGATGGCATCACTTTGAGCCTCCATCCCACAGGCTGCAGCGCTCTGCAACAGAAAAACACATAAATTGTTACTAAATCAAAAACACACAACAGACCTACAGTGCATAAAGTATGAAAATAAACCTTTATAAAATGGACCAATTTTTTTTTTCCTGAGGATACACATCATTGGTGCCACACACTACATCAGAGAAAAAAAGCTATTAACAAATTAAAGAGGACTTTTACATGAACTTTGCTCAAGAGACCCAAAGAACACCATGTTAGTCCTTTTAAATCTTTCACCTAGTGCTGTTCTATGTTGCAATTGCAAAGAGCAGAAAATGTTCAAACTAAAATGAAAGGGTCATATAAGTCATACTGCAATAACCACAGAAACTATTTTTAAAACATTTCAGGCTCTTATTATGATGTCAAGGGGTGGGGAAAATATTGAACAAGCACCTGAAGGGGAAAGCAATCTGACACCAAAATCACCATTGAAGAGTATCAACTAGAAATTTGAATCTGAAACATGTGACATAAGGGCGTTAGAAGGATACAAAACTTTTTTAATTACCTCAAACTGGAAAGTTTTAAAATTTCAAGTGACTTTTTTTGTTTATGGACCCTGAATATGTAACAATAAGAATTCACTGGTATTGGCAGATTGTACAACAATTTTCCTGGGATTTTAGAAGAAAAAGTTATTCTTTTCTCCTTGCTAGCCAACTTGAAATATTGACTTAGGCTCCACCTAGACACAGCTGCTTCCAGAATTCAGATGATTTATCTAATGATGACTGCTTGGCAATAAATGAATGAAAATTGTATTAGTGAGTGTACTGAGAATGACAAAAACTTTAATTATACACTGAAGTTTAATGTACACACATCCATGGCCCCCTCATACATTCACATCATATCCTAATGCTCTCAAACTTGGGAAGTTTTTTACAAAACGTTTTATTTTCTAGAGTGCTGAGTCCACTGGAGCCTGTGAGTACACACAGAATTATTCATTATATGATGGCAGATTTTTCTCCTGGTGATTGACATCCCTAAAGGGAATATGAAACTCAAATATTTTCTGCTGGACTGGGCCTTCATGGCCTAAAAATAGTATTTTTCACCAAGTTAACTTGTTTGCCACATTTATATCCAGTAGATACCTAACCAAATTGAGCAAGTCATGAGAATGTTTAATTAAAACTGTGCACTTCTTGGAATATAATTATTTTCAAAGGCAGTTAGTCAAACACTAAGAACTTAAAATAAAATCTTGGCATCAATAAAATATAATGCATCAAAAACTACACCTCCAACTAAATTTCTGTTCCTAGGAATTATAATGAATATCAGCCACAGAAACAAAACAACCAAATGTAACATAAAAAAGGAAGAGGAAAAAGCAGAAGTCTTTCCAGGATTCACTAAAATCTTTCTAACCACTGTATAATAAGGACAGGAGGAAGCTGAACACTTCAGGACTATCCACAGCACTGATGACATCAGAAGGAGAAAACACATTTTTTCCATCTTATCACTGTAGAAATCACCAGTTTTACCCTGAAAAGTGAGTATTTTTTAATAAAGCACTTGATAAAATCCCAAGCCATTTCACTGCTTTTCAGCAAAATGAGCACTGCCATCACATTTCTTCAAAACAGCCCCAAGTGACCAGCACAAGTTTTCCTATCCGGTTTTTTTAATCACATTGATTTCTCTTGTGGGTTTTAGGTACATATATCCCTCTCAGAACACCAAGACTCTGCAACAGCAGAAAAGAACTGTAACACATATTGCACACTCTGAATATGAGACATCCCTGTTTTATGCAAAGCTAACAAATATTTAGCTTGAATGCAAACAACTGATAGAAAAAAGAAGCAAGTCAGGCAAAGTTAAAAGCAAGGGTGGCAGTCACTTCAGGCTGCTGGGATCAGGAAGATGACAAGCACCTCTTCACCTATTTTGCTTGTATTTTATTAAAACCTGTGCTTGCTGCCCCTGTCAGAGAAGGGGATTGATCATTTGGGGTGGTGCCAAATGCTGTGCCTGTAGAGGAGCAGGTTATCTTAGAAGCAGCAGTTATCACCTTAATAAAATTCAGTTTGCAGACATTATTAGAAAAATTTAGCATAATTCTGATAGAAAAAAACCACCAAACAACACATTTGGCCCTACAATGACAATGGCCATTAATATGTGATATAGGTTTAAATTAATATTTAAGACAAGACACATTATGTACTGTGAGGATGGTGAAGCCCTGGCACAGGTTGCCCAGAGAAGCTGTGGATATCCATCCCTGGAAGTGATCAAGGCCAAGCTGGATGGGGCTTGGAGCAACCTGGGATAGTGGAAGGTGTCCCTGCCCATGGTAGGGGGTGGGAACTGGATGATCTTTAAGGTCCCTTCCAACCCAAACATTCCGTGATTCTTCAATGATTTCCTGAGAATGTTTTGGGGTTCTTTTCCTTTTTTATTTTTTTTTCCTCCAAGATTGTGCACCAAATACCTTTTTTCTTTTCCTTTGTTTGGATTTGGTGGAGTCCTGTCCAATTCCACCGTTCCCCAAGGCTCCTGAGGGGGTTTTCCCAAGGTGCTGCTGCCCTGCTGATGCTGGTGGGGTGGGTGTAGGGGGTGGTGTGTTCTCAGGGGAGTCAAGACTGGTCTTCACACTCGTAGACTGCCCTAAGAGATGTGGCTGTAAAAGCAAGATGTCAAACACCCACAATATAATCAAATCACAAATAAACCCCACCCCATCTGTTTCCTTCTCAGATTCCCTGTTGGATGAGATGCAGTACAGAATTTGTTTTTTTCATTCTAGAAGTTACTCTAATATCTGTGTAATATCAATGCGTGCAACACAGTACTTAGTGCACTTGCCAATTTTGAAAACTTTAATCTCCAAATCTGCAACAGAGCCTTGAACACAGAGAGATAAAATTTTCACCCAAGAAAAGAGGATTTTTATTTAATTTTAAAAATGCTGCTAAGAATTTATCATTTAGAATTATAATTTAATATCTTTCTATCTAAATCCATAGCCAAAGTTCATAAACTCCATAACAGAAGTCTGTATCAATACCACATTCAATACTGACAACTCTGGAAGAAAATATGTTTACAAGCAAAACATAAAATGCATTCATATGTGAAAAAGCAAGTTTTACCTCAGTAGAGTTGTGGTACTGTATGAAGGTGGCAGATATGGCATGACTGAATGGGTCACCAGCTTTGGGAGTCATGTCCTGTTTAACCAAAAGGGCCAAGTCCACCAGCTGGAGGGGCAAAACAGGTGGGGTTACTGAAGTGGGACTAAAATGACATTGTAACAATGAGAGAGTGAGGGTTGTGGGTTGAAGCAGAATATTCTCAGTGTTTCTCCGATGAAAATAAAATTATTCACATATTTCAGCCTAAAGAGCCTTTCTCTTCCACTTCTGTAAATATATGGAGCAATCTATCTACCCAAGAGGGCTCGGCTTGGCACTAAGGTAACATTTTGTTTTCCAGGAAATCCTTCTTTCTAATCCAGTTGTGCAATGGGATTGAATGAGCCTCAGTGCACTGCCAAAGGTCACATAGCAAAGTGTGTGGTTTCAGTTTGGACTTGAAAAAGGTTCGTGCTGGACTCCCCTCTCTCCTGCAGCCATTATAAAACATTTCTGTTTGTGCAGGAGATGGATGAATACAGCACAGCACACATCTGTCACACAGCAAATTGGAAGACAGCCTGGATTTTTGAGCTGGTCTCATGGAAGGTATCCCTGCCCATGGCTGGAGGCTGGAACTGGATGAGTCTTAAGGTCCCTTCCAACCCAAACCACCCCATGACTCCATGAACTCAGTGAGCCTGGAGAGCTGAAGCAGTGACTGTATTTCTGAAGGGGCTGACAACCCAGACCCTGAGGCTGCAGTACCTCCAAGAGTAATTAATTCATTTTCACTAGAGTTCCATCAGTCCCTTACCTGGGCCACAGTCTCATATGCTAAATATGCCAAAATCTCCATTGCAACTGCATTTGGCTTTATTTCCATACTGCTACAGTCCAGCCAGTCACGGAACTTGGATGCTTTCTTTGCTGTCAAAAGTTAAACCATAAGGGGAAAAAGAAAAGTTAATGGTAGACCAAAACAATCCATTTTTTTGGGTCACAGAAATACTGCAAAACTCAAGCAATTAGTGTGAATGTGATTTGATTGGCCAAAGAAGGAATTATCAAAATAGAACCAGTGGGGAAAGACTGTTATTTCATACATTTTGGAGACCCATAAGCATATGGAATAAAGAGAAAAAAACAAGATAATTGATCACACAGGAGATTTCAGAACAAGGAAGGGTCAACCTCAGAGAAGCATGGACCAGACAAACTTGCTTTAGAATATATTACTGTAAAATAAATAAAATTATTCCATCACATCTTTGATGAATTAAAACACATTAGAAGAAATCAACACAAATATGAGTCCAGATAAAATTGATATAATTGTATTAACAATAGCAAAGACAAATGATGGACAGAAGAACTTGGAAGTTCTGGTGTTAACTTTACAGGGCAGAGGTGCTGACGAGTGAGCCAAAATTATTTGTACAAGAGTGTTTTTTAAGTGCACTTCGGATACACATAAATAAGGATAGATGTAAAATCAACATTCATACAAGAACTTCACACTGGTGACGGGTGAGATTGATTCAGAAAAAGGGCAGCAAAAAATATGGGATACTGAAATTTAATATTTGCTTGGAGAGTAAGAGAAGGGAAAAAAGAAGGTGATCTTACTTAGGTCAGTGGTGGACAAGATGATAATAGAAATCTGTGAACATAAAGGAGCTACTGAGACAGAGATCTTAAAAAGGGGCTGTTTGCAAGACAGGACAACCAAAACAAAGCAAATACAAGGTGGAAAAATCATCTGAAGGAACAGGAAAAAACTCTTTGAAAAAGAGTTTCCAATCAGGACTAAAAAGCTACAGACAAGTCAGGTGTTAAACAGAAAAAAGATCAATGGAAGGCTACATTGCATCACTAAAGAAAGAAAAACAAACAAACAAACAAACAAAAAAAAAAGGAAGAAACACAAGTGTGAAGGTGATAAAAGGATCACAAAATGTTCCGTAGAATTTAAGTTCGCAATTCTATAGTACTTGATCCTTTGAGGGACCTTTTCTTTTGCCTGTCTTTAAAAGTGTAGAAATATCTGGAGCTGTGATTATTTATATATATTTTTAGAACAGGTTTCTTGAAGTCCCTTCCAGGTTCATTCTCTTGTGACATGGTTTTTATGGGCTTATATTACAGCAATACACTTTGTTAAACGTAGTAACACAATCAATTTTTACTGAAATAAACAAGTAAAAAAAGCCTTTGGACAAATATTCTCCATGGCCTTCAGTATGTTCTGTCTAATTGAGCTCATTTTGTGGAATTGAATTTGTGCCCATGTCTCTCTTGGTACTATTTTCTAACCACTGTAATTCTCTTTTTCTCTAATGACATTAAATGTCAGGGAAAAAGAACTGTATAGACATGGTCATTTAAAAACACTGTGAAAATAACACTGAGATATTTTTATAGATCACAATCTCTTGGTCAGCAACATTCTATTTTATTTTGAAAATTTAAGATTTTTACTTGTTTTGTCTCCAGATGGCAATTTTGGGGTTTTAAAAATGACTTTATCACAAACCTCTCATTTCCTGAAGTCACCCTAATCTGAAGTACCATTTATCTAATGGTTCACAGATGTGTGATGCCAAATTATAACTAAACATAAAAAACATATTGAATTAGAAAAAGAAATGCTTACAAAACATGTTTTCCTATGTTTGCTGACGTTTGCTGATGGAGAACAGTATCTCAAATGCGTCATTTATTTGCCATCAATGAGTCATTTTTTCTTTGAATTTAAAAGGAAGAATAAGATAAGGTCTCCTTTAATAACACCACTGTGTTCAAGTCTGTGTTGTAGGATCATGTGCTGTTTTGTCATGATTTTTACTGGCTCATTCACCTCCTTTTCTCTGACATTTGACCTAAAACCTTAGTCATCACTTAACCACTTCTGTAATGATGTTTTACTACATGATCAAGCCCATTAATTTACAGCTCATTATAGTTGTGGCTCACAAGTACTTCTAGTAAGTTGGTTTTCAGTGCTAGTAAAGCCCTAATTCTGTCATCGTGTTATTAGTGTTGGAATGGCGTATACTGATGAACTTGGCTAATGGTGAATAAATTCCACAGCAGGAGCTTACAGCTTAAAATAGAAAAGACTCTTTAGTAAGTTCTTTGTGTCTCTGTGGATCAGGAAATAAAAGCAAAACTTGCTGCTCTTCTCTAATTTTAGAGGCACTCCAAAAAACCTGCAGCCACGAAACTTTGCTAATGTGCTGACTTTAGCACCACCACGACAGACTTTGGGCAAGTGTGGTTTTAATCCATTAGCTCCTCACCAGTCCTGTCTTTGCAGTCATCCCCATCAGCTCAGTATTTGAGCACATAGAAAGCTTGGTAAATATTCAAATAAAATACTCAGCCTGACAGCCTGAAACTGTGCTAAATTAACTGTTCCCAGGAGTTACACAGACAAAGAATTTAAAGTTTTATTACTGTGGATGAAACAAAAGCGCTTTCAAAAAACATGAGGTTCTGGTGTGCTCTCTATTAAATGAAATAATAATCAAACATCTTAATATAGTGCAGCCATTATAATACTTACAAAAACTCAATTGCCGACTTTCACAGAATTCTGCGTACTGGACTGAGTCCATGGCTCGTGTTTGTCTTTCTGCTCTCTGACAAAACAGTAAAAGTACATGATGTACCTTATTCCAACAAGACTGCATTCCACAACAGAAATTATAGCACCAAAGAGCCCTTTCCGCAACCTTGAAGCAACCCTCCCAAATTAAACATGCATTGAACAAGTCAAGATGCAGAAATATAAACCACAGATGGGTTATTAGTCTTGTGAGTTAAATTTCCCAGAGGAGAGTGTCAATTCCTATTTTCAAAACCTGCCTGCAAACTGCTCACCCAACCCAGTGGAGAGGGCTGAGAGGAGAGAGGTGCTGAGCACTGCTGCCCTGACCAAGATGCACATTTAAACTGAAGCACATGAGTATTCTGCCTGTGTTTACAGATAACCAGAAAAGTAAAATGTTCTCCTGGACTGGGGCCAACACGTTCTGCACTGAGCAGAACTGAACCTGTGTGCCTCTAAATTGCGAAATTAATAAATTCCATCACACTGATGTGTCAGACAGAGAGGGGCATTGAAGTGTCCCTTCCCACCCTCAATACACAGCAATAAATAAATAAATGGTGCACATTTCTGTTTCTTTTTTTTTTCCCTCTCAATTTATGCTTCAATTTTTATACTTCTGAACACTTCAGGAAAAGAAAGGAAATTAGATTGAATTAGAGCTTGTGTGAGAAAAAATATCTTCAAATGTTCACTACTGCATTTAAGAATGTATTTCACATGGAGTCCAGTGACAGGCAAAAGAATGCATCTCAAAAGAGTCAAGTTACAAAGCCAAAAACACTATGCACACTCTCCCCTCTACATATACAGAATGCTGTAATTGAATCATGGTTGAAGCAGCACTGAAGTCCATGGTTAGGTCTGAGCAGGTGCTTGAGTTCTGTTTACTTCAACAGAGCAGGGGTGATTTTCACAAGGTAAAAATCTGGTCTCCATAAGAGATTAAACCCTTCATGCATCAGAGGCAGGAAGCTGTAGTTAAGATTAAAATGAAGGATTGTCCCTTTCAGAAGCAGACAACTTAGTCCAATTTCTCAATCAAGCAGACTGTTTTAAACAACAAGGAAAGGAATACAAGTGTCTGCCAAATTAATTCAATTAATAAACCATCAAACCTGAGCTATCACTACAGATACAAAGTGGTGTCAGGAGGGGCTGATGGCACTGTGCTTGTGCAGTGAGGCCATGAAGCTCAAGAAATCACATACAAAGAGTGAAAAGTACAGGTGTGCTCACACTCAGGACAAAAAACAAAGGAAAAACCACACACATAGACACGAATTTTGACACCCTGAACAATTTTATAGCTGATGAAATCAAAATTGCAGAGTTCTGAGATCTTCAATCTGATTTAATAGAAGACAATAGGGCTATTGGTAAGTAAGTGTGTGTGTGTGTGTACATATATATATATATATATATATATATATATATATATATGGCTCCATGCTATACAACCTGAGTTTGGCTTTAGCAGCTCTCAAATCAGGAGAAAAAGCAATTAAATAAAATTAGCACTTCAAATTCACACTTTCTCTGTCTATTCTATGCCTTTTAGGCCACTCTCCTACAACCACCCAACCCTTCACTTATGAGATTGGCTTCACAGCCAACATGATCAATTTAGCTGTAAACTAAACCCTAAGCTGACCAGGAATACACCTGGATTGTCCTTTCTTTTCTTCTCTACCCAGTCAATCATTTCAACTATATTTGGGCCTTTAGTCACCATGGTAGAAATTTTTCTACTCAGGCATTTTCCACTTCTCCTATGCATAGCTCTGGCAAGCTGACTACATCTTGAGGAGCTGCCATTTCATATTAGAAAAAATTTTCAGTTAATCCATTCCAACAAGATGTTAAGTCTAAATTGAGTTTTTATTCCTTTAAAAATAATTTTCACAATCCATGCTGTAACTTCAACCCATTACAGAACTCAATTTTGCCCCTGAATTAATTCAGCTATACTTTTGAAAACAGAAGGCATCACAGAGATAATCTAATCTGAACTTCTGCATAGCACAGGACACTTCTCACATAATATATCCTAGAAAGAGCAGTCCTAGAATTCCTCATGTAATTTTACTTTATGCTTTATAAAAGCCTCTAATTTGGGGTTTAATTTTTCACATGTTTAAGAGATATCTTCTTCAATTAATTTTAAAAGCTAGGTTTTTTTGCAATGTGGTTTAAATTCTGTAATCCTTTTTTTTTCCTGTTCCCACCTACATGTTAAGCCATTAGCTATTACCCTTCACATCCAGCCCTCCCAGGGATTTAAAACCCCTTGAAACAAACAGGAAGACATGGAAAAACAAAATCACATGACATGGTAATGTGAGGAATTATTCTTCAAAGTCTTACCTGAGATGATAAAAAAAGCCCAACATGTACAAATTTGACAAGGATACTTTAACTTTCACAGGCATCCCATAATGCAATATGGAAATAGCAAAACCAGATTAATCCCAAAAGCAGTTATGTCAAATTAAATGATTCAGCAATGGCTACTCTCAGCAAATAGACCACAGAGCTCTGAAAAAGCAGACTGTCAAAGGCTACAGGTTTCATTATAAGTATTACAAGTTTCGTTTTAAGTGAAGAATCTCAAAGGTTTATTAAAAGAAAGGTGCTGCTGAGGGATTTTTCCAACAGGAACTTAATTTCTCTCTACAAATTGTATACAGTAGTTGTCTAAACACTGGATTTAATGATGTTCTTATATACTAAATAAATACTTTCAATTGCTTTCTCTCTGTAAAAATATTTTTATTTAGCAAAATTACTTACATATATGTGAAATATAATTCTTTTCTTCCTTCAATTCTCTCTCTAAAATAATTCTTTCTTAAAGGTGGATTCCAGTATGATGCTTGAAACCGCCACCAAATAAAATAGTGTTTGTCATAAATAACTGGACTTTACTTTCTTTCCTAATTCACTTTAACAAAAGAACCTTCACATGATGTCATGGAACCTCACAGTTTGAAGGATAAAGACAGACATTCCTTTAGTCCTCCCAGTTTTAGAATAGTCTATAAATAACCATCAAATGCAGCAGAAATGAACAGATGAGTGGCACAGCTGGGTCATCTTTAAGGAAACACCAACCCAAAGACAACATCTTTTTCCTCTTCATTTCTCAAGACCACAAGCAGTATTTTTTTTTCTTCTGTATCATCCCTGCTTCGAAAAATGAAGCAGATACAACAAATGGCAGCAATGACACTGCTCAACTGGATCATCAAAAGAATTAAAAATAGATAGTTTTTACTCCCTCTCCAGTAGTACTAGTCACTCTAAGCAGTTAAGAGGCTGAGTTATGTGCTGTACTGCAGAGTTAAAATACTTTGCATGCTTTCCTTGGAACATGCTGAAGGATGTAGTAGATAGGACCTGGCATAGTAAACGTCTGCTTAGTCTTCCAAAAATGTGGTGCATTGTATCTTTCTTTCAGCATAGAGAACTAAAAAGGGAAAGGAAAGAAAAAGGTAAAGAGTTGCACGTTGTCACCTACCATCCAGGATGAAAAATAATCTTATTTTTATTCCATTTTGAAGCTTTCACACTTGACATACAAAGCTCTTTGTGTGGGGGGAAGAAGGCAGGAGGCCAAATGTTAACTTGCTCACTGACTGCTCTGTGTTTGGAGGAATTGTGCCCAGGAGCTGCTAAGCTGGAACATTTGAAAAACATATGTGGCACGGCTGGACACCCCTGTGCTTGGCAGCAGTGCTGGGATGAAGGTGCTGGCTTCCCAAACCCTCACATACTCATCTTGTGGAGTGATTTCCTGGTGCCCTCTGCTCAAGAACTCTCACTGTGGGCCAATCAGGGTTTCAAAGGAGCCAGGTCGCTACCGCAGAGAAAACCAAAGCTGCCCTGCAAGGGCTGATATTGTCAGAATAGAATGCTAAATAATTTATTTTTTTATTTAGACTAGAGAATAACAGGGCACTGTGTGCTTGCCTGACAGCTCTGGGGTGGAAGGATAAAAACTGCAGGGTGGTCAAGGCCTGAATTGTTGTAGGGCAATGGAGATGCTCCAAGGGCTGGAGCACCTTTCCTATGGAGCCAGGCTGGGAGAGCTGGGGGTGTTCAGCCTGGAGCAGAAGGATCCAGGGAGACCTTAGAGCCCTCTCCAGGGCCTAAAGGGGCTCCAAGAGAGCTGAAGAGGGACTTGGAACAAGGGATGGAGTCACAGGACAAGGGAGAATGGCTCACACTGACACAGAGGTATTGGGAAGGAATTCCTCCCTGTGAGGGTGGGGAGGCCCTGGCACAGGGTGCCCAGAGAAGCTGTGGCTGCCCCATCCCTGGAAATGTTCAAGGCCACTTTGAGCAGCCTGGGAAGAGGTCCCTGCCCATGGCAGAGGGTTGGAATGAGATGATATTTTAAGACCTCTTCCAACCCAAACCATTCTGTGATTCTGTGAAAAACTATTGAGATAAAAAAAACCCAAAAAAAACCCAAAACACCAAACCCGCCCCCTCCCAAAAAAAACCCACCAAAAAAACCCACAACCCCAAAAGCTGAGAAATCAAGAACAAGGTAGCTCAACATTGAAGTATTTAAAAAATATGCTGAAAACACATTTTTAGTTTTCTGAATTTTGACATTATCTGAGGATTATCACTATCTGAAGGCTTCCGTTACATAGAGGAAAAAAGGTATTTACTGTTCTGAGAATCCCTTGAATTGGTAAGCAAAGAAAAAAAAATGAGAGGTTTAAGAGTAAGCATTTTTGAAGTCTAAGCTTACTCAGAGTTTTATACATAAAATAAAAATGTCATTTGGGGAAAGATCAATAGGTTTTGTAATGTAATACTTGATTTGGTTATAAAGTACACACATCCAGGGGTTTTTTTTTTGTCCCCCTCTTATAGAACACACCATACATTCTGTAGCAGCTGGACAAATCTGCATAGCAACTTAGGGCCTTTGATTTAATAAAGGCTTTGAGTGCTCATGTGATTAGAAAAATGTTCCCAATATTAGAAGAAAAGATGAGATCTTTTGCTGGTAGACCAAGCTGATCGCAATTTTAATGTATTTTCACAGTAAAAACAGTTTTCTTTTTTCTCCGCAGTATTATTAGTATAATTCCCCATAATAATCAGAGTTTAAGACCTTAAACAACCTTAAAAATCTCAAATTTTACACAGATTTTAAGGATCTACAACTGCAAATGACAAGAAGAAAAGAGTGAATTATTAAATACTAAATAGTAATTGAAATATACTTTAAAATTTTAATCTTCCTTATAGAATTTCTGTCCAGAGACAAAAGATGGAATTTACTTGAAGAACTGAAGACCTAATTAGTCATCTAAAGTCTTTTTATTGAAAAAGACATTAGACACTTTCAGTGAGCAACTTCACCCTGAACTCAGCATTTAAAATGTTGAATGAATGACATCTATGAATTTGTCTGAAGTTCATCAGCTGTGGCCATCAGCAATGGAGCCCAAGGGATGCTGGATTAGCTCGACTCTGCACAGCTCAGGCATCCTCAGAAAGCCAAATGAATCCTGCTGTGATGAGTGAGGGGTGAACACCACCAGCACCAACAGGGCAACACCTTCCATTTCAGGGCCAAGTGAGGGCCAAGAGTAAAGAATGACTCAGTAAATTCAGCTCCTGCTCTGATCTCCAAGCAATTCAAGAATAAACAAGGGCAGGTTTATGCCCAGCTGAAAGTTAACTCCATTCATCTCCCTGGAACTATGGAACATGTAATCCAGCAAAGTATGTGCAGATAAGTGGGGGGAAGGGATCTGGCAGGACTATTCAGGATTATGTAAAAATTTCAAGGGAATTATAAAGAAAGAAAGCAAGTGAAATTGCACAGACAATAACAAAATGAATGGATTCATTCCCAGCAGTCATGATCTTATTGCTTAAGGAATAAATAAAACTGACCTCCTGATAGGGACTCACTGCCCCTGTAATACTTTGCCCTTGAACATATGCAAAATCTACACATGCAGTATTTATTTGAACCAGTTCCATATCATATCCAAATTCCTTGTCTAAATTTATTACTGATAGTCTGAAATGCGGGGCAGGAACCTGGAAACAAAACATTTCCATTTCTGGAATACCTTTGATTTTTACAGGAAAATATTTTTTTCTTCTATAATATGCATCATCATGAATTTTGTAAAACTATGTGTTAAATTTATGGTTATCTTCTGTCAGTGCCTTCCAAAAAACATAAAATAATTTTGGATAAACTATGCTACCAAATGAAAAAAGTTATGTGGGATATATTGATATATTAATATATCAAGACTACTGACTTCCCTCACTTTTCTGGTTGAGGACATTGTAGCACTTTCCTGTGGTTTCCATCTGGCTGTACATCAAAAACTTTACATACCATGTTAATATGAGGATACCTTTATATCTTCTGGATAGCATTCCTCTGAAACCTTACCCTGCCTCTGTATCCATTCATGAATGAGGTTCATATAAACAGCTTTAGCACCTCACCAATAAATCTTGTAGCCACCAAAACAGGGATCACTGCAAGGCGTGGGAGACACAGACAGCAAAGCGGCCTCTTTTGCATCTTGAACTCTAAATTTTTTCTCTTAGTGGCAGCCAAAATCAGCCATCACATTCTATTTTTTTAATATTTCCTTTAGCTGACACACTGTTTGGACTTGTGGCCAGAAACTCAAGGAGTGGCTTTTGTCCAAGGCTGTTTATGGGGCAAAATACAGGCAAAACACACCTCACACACTTCCTCACCATCCTCGGTGTGGGAGAGATCTGTGAGATCCAGTCCTGCTCCTACTGATCCAAATGGAATGGCAGGAGGTGAAGAGGGTTGTTTCAGCCCCAAGTTAACCTGGCAATCAATCCTAGACATGCTCAGTTTAAGTGAAACTCAATTCCCAGACATATTCTATCTGTTCACCCAGCTACAACACGGCCAGAATTACTCAGTGTAGAGCCACGACTTGTTCAGAAACACATTCAGTAAAGTTTGTAAACTGAGCAGTAGGGAAGTTTGGGAACAGCTGGGGACCACCTCTCTCTCACTCACTGGCTTTAAGTGGTAAATGCAAATAAAAGAATAAAACTAAATAAAAAAAGAAGCATGCCAAAACTCTACCTTGTTAATAGCCACTATCAATACATCTTTCTAAAAAGACTTCAGATAGTTTCACTAATGTTAAATTATAAATGAAAGGAATTCTTCAAGAGAATTGTTCTCACACTCTTCAAGTTGAAAAGGACATGAACCCAAGGTACATGCTAGTAAGAAACACTTGTGATGTAAGGTTTACTCTGTTAATCAGGTCTGTTGACAGAGACTGTGAAATACCCTCCTCAATCTTCACTTTAAAAAGACGATCATAAGAATAAGGAAAATTTTGACTGGTAGAAAGCAGAGTAAGTTTCAGAACATATGAAAAATACATATTATTTTGAATCATTTTAATAATTATAATTCTGTCTTTTCCCTTGGTCTTAATAAAACAGGCTTGTCTTGTATTCATTCCCAATTGAATAGCCAGTTCTCACAGTGCCTGCCTTTCTTTCATCATCCTGCACAAGAATAATTGTAATTATTCTTGTGCAGGAGATTCACAAGCAATATAATGCTACAGGCATATCCATGCAGGCATGCTTGGCAGGTGATGCTCTTTCAGTCAGAGAATGAAAAAGGTTTCTAATTAATGGAGGGTTTTTTTGAGTTAGGTTGCATCTCAATTTTTTTTTAAAGACTGATTTCCAAAATAATGGCAAAACATACACACACAAATTAAAAAGACACAAAACTTTTGCTATATTTATAACTAATTAGGTGTGCAGTACAGCAATCCACTTGTTAAGCCAAGATTGGGTCTTAGGATTTAGAGGTGAAGTCTTGATTCTGTAGTGTCCCCTGCAATGTTTCATTTAACATCAATATCGGTAGGGTGCCACCCTACAAACATCTCCCCCAATTTAAGGTTGCACCTAGAATACATGAATAAACAGTTTAGCTCGGCCATTTTCCATGACAAGTTCAAATCTATCAACTTTTATAATGAAATTGTGTAAGTGTATTCATGAATGTCTGAGAGAAAAACATAAAAATTATTAATTAAACCTAAAACACATGGTACTAAATACTTATAGATGTTCTCTCCTTGGCATATGACTGGAGAATGCAAAATTACTCAGATTTATTTTGTGTGGTAGAGTCTGGTGTAACCAGAGAACAATACAGAGTGGTACTCAAAAATGTATTGCTTCCTTAACACCAGAAGCACAGAGACATTTCTCAACTTGTGGTATTTACACCACTGACTCTAATTCTGTGGTTGGGGCTTGAGTCTTTTGGAAAAGCCTTTCTAATTTGATAATTGCAAGACATGGAACTCCAGATAAAAATCACATCACAAAATTCAGGGAATAAGTGAGTCATACACTGAGCTTAAGAGGAAATGCTTCCCTTAGAAAAACAGTGACCAGGAGGAATTGCTTGAGATGTGCATGTCTCCAATAAAAGGAGGATGTGGACTTGCTGGAACAGTTCCAGATGAAGACATGAAGATGCTCAGAGGGCTGGAGCACATTTCCTAGGGAGCCAGGGTGGGAGAGCTGGGGGTGTCCAGCCT
This sequence comes from Camarhynchus parvulus, assembly GCF_901933205.1. NCBI lineage: Eukaryota > Metazoa > Chordata > Aves > Passeriformes > Thraupidae > Camarhynchus > Camarhynchus parvulus. The sequence continues at coordinate 107,766,133 of NC_044573.1, read as the reverse complement.
GGAGAAGAGAAGGCTCCAGGGAGACCTTAGAGCCTCTTCCAGAGCCTAAAGGGGCTCCAAGAGAGCTGGAAAGGGACTTGGGACAAGGGTGGAGGAACAGGACAAGGAGGAATGGCATCCTACTGCCAGAGTTAAGGGTAAGATTGGATATTAGGATGGAATTATTCCCTGTGAGAGTGGTGAGGCATTGGTATAGGCTGTCCAGAGAAGCTGTGGCTGCCCCATCCATTGAAGTGTCCAAGGCCAAGGTTGAATGGGCCTTGGAGCAACCTGGGATAGTGGAATGTGTCCCTGCCATGGCAGGGGGTTGGAAATGGAAGATCTTTAAGATCCCTTCCAACTCAAGCTGTTCTGTGATTCTGTGATTTCTCAAAGCAATTTATAACAGAAAGATGTCTCAGCTCTACTGGCTGAAATTGGCTGCTCTTTGAACAGCCTTTTGAACAGTCCACACCTCCTGACCTAAAAGAGAACCAGACTCAAAATTCAGAACTCCTTCCGGGGTTCTGCTACTAATTTGACATCCAAGTAGGTCTGAGTGCAAATGAAGGCTGAATTAATAATATTTAAGGGTCATTTCAATGGTTTTGTTTTATTTGATTGATCATAAAGTAGCACAAAGCTTATGTGTGGTGATGCCACGATGCAGCATAGCTGTGTGTTCCCAGCTTGCACAGGCTGGGGGAGAAAAAAAGCACAGTCAAACCTCACAATGTGCCATGTATGATGAGTAAGGAAAGGAGACACTAAAAATTGCTGTCTGAAGTGATGGGCTTTGAACAAAAGCATTATGCTCTTAATTGGGGCTCCCATCACTGAGAACAAAACTTGGCCCAACGTGAATATGTCCTTTGTCAAAAGTAAATTGAAATATTGAATATTGTTATTTTTTTAACTATGCAGAAAATTCTATACTACTATTCATTATTGTTTCTTAATTTCTTTAAATACAAATTTTTCTTCATAGTAGCCTTATGAGAATCATCTCCACTATATACATGAGAAACAGAATCATAATAATAAGATCATTTTCCCAAAGGCAGTTTGTTTAATTGGCAAATGCTTCTTTTTTTCACCCTACTTTCTCTTTTCTCTTTCTAATGTTAGAGAGAAAAAAGGAAAACATGAAGATTCTGGGGTTTAACAACATGCTTTAGTATTTGGAATTAAGCTAATTTAAACCATCAGCTAATTTGACTAATTTGGAACAATCTATTTTGTTAGTCTCTTATACCATGCCCATTGATAAATATACCACAAAATTATTAAGCGTTTACATAAAACCAAAGAAACATATGCTCTCATTAATTCAAAACAATCCCCACCATCCAAAGCCACTAAAGGAATTCTCTTATTAAGCATCCCTGTTCCCTTCTTTGGAAAAAAAACCAGAAAAACTAAAAGAAAAAAAAAATTAAGGCATGTAACTTTTACAGCAATACCTAAACCAGTTACATTCCATTTTGCATCAGAAGCAGAACTGAAGTTTTTCAATGAAACTTTAGTGATACATTATTTAAAAGCAGAAAATTCAAGATTTTAATTCATGAGCACAGATTTTATTAGTTTGGCTAAGATGGGAGGATGAAAGTCAAAGCAAAAACTGACTGGTGAAAAACTATGCAAGCGTAGGCTGACATTCTGTAACACAAAGAGTAAAGTAGCAAACACAGTTTTTTTAATAGTGACCTCCCCATGAATTATCTCTTAAATAATCTCACCCATTTCATGGCAAAACAAACCAAAAAGTTGTCTGGGGAGCCTCACTGAGGCATCCCAACTCACCTTTGAGAGAAGAAATGGTTCAGCATATCCTGGTCTCTTGCTCTGACCGGCCAGCAGCACTTCCTGCTACAGACTCTTCATGCATTTATTAAAAATGAAGTACCATGACAATAGTTTTGATGCAAATTTCTTTTTTTTAAATGCTGAGATGAGGGGAAGGAGAGCTAAGAGCATCTACTGTATATGGGTTCATTACCATTAGCTTCACTGATAGTTTATCCTGTTTCCTAATGAAAGCAAAAAACCCCCACCGTGTCTCTATTAAAAAGCCATCAGATTTGGTATCCTGGTGACACTTTAAAGAGCACATTATGTGGGAAAACAAAATAAACATTTACCCTGGCAAATGGAAGTGAATCTGGGTTTTGACATACTTGGCAGGAAGGCAGAATTATATTCATGTCAAGTATGCAGAAAAACTAATATAATATTTAAATATTTGCTTAAGTAATATAGAATTTAAACCAATATTACATTAGAAGTAACATTTTTGTAAAATATTTTAAAGTTTTTTAGTATTGGACATGCCATGAAAGTAATACTTTCAGCTGAAATTTCAGCCTTCTGCAGCCTTTGTTACACTCTCCCTTCACTTATAAGGTGGGAAAGAGCCCTCATCTTCCACTGACAAGTTTTTATTTATATTTCCAAGACAAAGGCAGTTCTTGTGCTGATGGTTTAAACTGATAATGAATATATGCAGCCTTCCAAAGAAACAACCCTGGAGAACTAGAATCTTACAAATATTGATATAATGAGCTAATGTTAACACCACCTCAGCTCAACCCTACAGCAGACTTCTACTGTTCCATACATGTGTGTGATTATTTGAAACATCCTTTACCTTCCAACAAGACTTGATTCAGAGAAGACAAATCTTCATATCCCTCAGAAAGTACCTGAATGCCAATGACCTCTGAAATTCTCAAATACACTCAATAACGTAGCACTAATTAATAAATAGAACTGGTTATGGGATGCTAATTTTAATTCCAAAAGTAAGGATTTTGGTGTACTGTCTAAATATACAACTACTGGACTTTCCGTTTTCTAAATCTGAATTCATATTATCTGCACATATCCACAAAAATAACTTTTATCAGTTCATCACAACTATAATTATGAAATTTCAGGTAGAATATTCTTATCTACTAAAAGTATTTAAAAATATTTATTTATGATTCTACAGTTTATTCTATTCCTTTCCTCTATTCTATCTATGTCTCCATAATTTAAGAAAAACTTTGCCTAATTTTACCTCATTTGGAGGCACATGCATAATTAGAAAATATCTTAAAACATTTTTAAGTTGCCATAATATTATAAAACTCAGAGCAACAGCATCAGTCTTCAGTGTAATTGCACACTGTAGAATTACATAAATTTAAATCACTTTAAAATAATTAATTTAAATGAAACCTGATTTGTAAATTTAATTATGAGCTATTAAACTAACTGCTGGGATTTTCAGTTTTCCTAAATCAGCACAGCCCCTCTGAGCCTCATCATAGGAGAGAAGTCACAGCTTTATTTCTGATCATCAATTAAAAGTGACTTAAAGAGTATTGAGATTGTCAGGAAAAAAAAAAGGAAATTTGGGGAATTTTAGTTTTTATCTTCATAATTTGCAGTGTCTGATACACAATTTTTCATGCTGCATTAATAATGGCTCTTGTATATAATATTCATGCAATCAGTCTGTTACAGAAATAAACATCAGGACACAATTCCCTGTGCACATTCTTAAAATTGCTTGCAGTGAAAAGAATCCCTTCCAAAGGAGCTAGCACCTTTCAATTCAGCATGCAAAATATTTAGTCAATTCCAGAAGGTGAAAAGAGATACCATATAGAAAGAATTCTTCTTTTTTATTTTGTGGTTCTACTTTTATGCTACAGTTGGTTTTTTAAAGATAGAAAGCTTTGAATTCAAGAACTTTGCAAGAGTTCCTCCTAAAAAAAGCCATGGCTTTAATTCCTGTTCAAAATCAGATATATAAATATTAAATATATGCCACAGTTAAGACTGATATTCCTATTGATGGTCACTGAAAGCTTTGTAAATTTAATGTGAAAACAAAAATTATTTCGTTTTTGAGATGTCAAAACCTGTTCACATTTCTAGGGATTTCTGACATCTATTTAGATTTTTCCTGGATGTCTAGGCTAACTGAAATGGAGGATTAGGGAGTTTTAGGGAGGTGGAGAGGTTCCAAAGTGAATCAAAGATCTATGAAAAAAAGAAAAAATTAAATAGCCCTACTCAGAAGAATGCAAAAAACATTTTCAGTTCAAAATATTACAATTAAAAATTAAACATTATTAGGATGCAAAGAACAGTATCTTTAATACCAAGATTCTGAGGCATAGCTTGGAAGGTTGAAGTGTATTTAGAATTAAAGGTTTAGCAACACAAACAGCCGTGGTCTGGCGTCAATTACTTGACTGTGCTGTTAGAAGCTGCTATAGACTGTCATGCCATCACACATCCTGGAGAAAAATTACTCTTCAATGGTGGTATCTTGAATTTCTCAGGGTTTCTGAATTTTTCTGACTTTTTTTGAGTCAAATTTAGCATCTCTCAAAGATGCCAATGCCTCTGCAGCATTTTTGTTTCTTCTTTTAAAATACAGCTCAGGGTACCAGGGCTGGCAAGGCACAAGAGCCATCTCACCAATGCATTCTTCTAAATTCTGGAAGCAGAAACCAGATCTCCAACCTTGAGGTACGTCAAGAGTTAACTCCCCTTTAAAGAAGAGTGTGATTAGTAGCTGGAAATCTGCCTGACTTCAGTAGATCTGAGGATGCCATTACAATTTTCAGATATAAAATAATTGGCTGATGATACAAGCTGACAGCTAATACATCTACAATAAACATAAAAAAAGTTATTTCCAAGCGGATGTAGGGAATGTGTTCCGTTTCCAGACTGTTTGATATGGTCTGTGTAAGGAGTGAGGGCTCAATACCAGATGCTGGATGTTCTACAAGCTTTTTCTGCAGATGTCTGCAGCCTGAGAAAATCAACAGTGCTTTGAATAACACCCCCAGTAAAAGCATCTTCTTGTCAGAGTCCCTGTATGATATAGGATATGGATCCCACACAAGTGGATGAACTGATTTTAAATAATACCATCTGACAATGGGGGAGAAAAAACTCTTAGTAGGTCTGACAAAGTCCTGGAAATGGCTGTTAGCCTTGGGAAATAAAATCCAGCCCCCTGACAGAGACTACCCGTCCTTCTTCTGTTTGATCAAATGGAAACCCAAACTTAATGATTGCTTCCGAAGTGCCGGAGGCAAAGTTTCAACAGCACTTAAACACTGCTACCAAGGAGTCCCTGTCCCTGCCCCTCACATGTGCCACTCAAAAGCAGAGTGAGGAAAAGATGTTAAGGAATTATCTGAGAATAAAATACATGCATCAGTGAATTTTTTGTATGACCACTTTGCATTGCTATCTTGTAGAAATGTCTTATACCACACCAGGAGTGCAGCACACACAATACAGACACCAAAGAAGATCCTGTGTTCTTCCTCATGCCAAAGAAATTCCAAAAGCCTGCCACTACCTGCATTAAAAAGTTAAAAGAGCTACCTCTGAACACATAAAACCACACATTCAACTTGGCCCCCTACTTCACCAAGATCTTACTGAATTCACATGAAATATTATCTAAAATTTCCTCTCTATCCAAAGTCAGTATTTTTGCTAGTGACAGTATATTATGGTCTTGTCCTCCATAAAAATTTAGGTCTAGTTGTACATGTACTTTGTCAAACCAAAGAGGGAGCAGTGGCTAATTTTTGTCATGTTTTAAAGTTATTTTAATGCAAATCCCAGATTATTAAAAGGCCCAAATGCTGATTACAAGAATGTCTGTAAGAATAAACTCTGCATATGCACTCCATGAGGACTTTATGTAAGGTAACAACCTGAAAATGAAATCTGCTGCTGTTTTTCCTGATTATCCAAATTAAAAGAACCTTTTCTGACCCATTTAATATAAGTGTATACTTGACTAGGTATCTTCAATTTTCACAAAGATGGGAGAGCAGAAAGAAAGAATAGAGAAGACAAAATTTAAAGTTTGAGGGGCTAAAGACCCAAATGGAATCATGCTGCCTTGGGTCAAGTGCATAAACTATGGCAGCATATTACTCATGCTGTTCTGCAGGAATGTTGTAGGTCCCGTTTCTGGTGGATTGGGAGTGGATGCATCTCCCATTTTGCAACATGCAGAGCTTAATTGTATTTTACCATTTCAACAGACATTTAGGAAGCTTAAATCTTGCTGCTCCTGGTTCCTTTGCTGCACCAGATGTGTGAAGCTCTCCCCAAGTGCAATTTTGCACAGCAGCCAGATCATATTCTTACGGAAGAATACAGCAAGTAACATTATAGATAAAATAAACCACAGCGACCGAGACAAAATGAAAGACAGAAAACCCTGTTCCTTATGTACATAAAACATCTATTCCAGGAAATACCAGCAGCTACAGATTACAGAAAGAGCAGAAGCTGGAAAGTCCAATTATATGCTACCTAGATTTTTAAACAGTTCTTAGAAATCTGAGATGGTTTGTCATCTATTTGCTTTATAAAAGCTCTTCTATTTCCACCCCACTGGCCATTTTAATATCTGAAATGGGAAACTTCAGTGCAGGACCACAGGATGGTAGAATAATTTAATCCAGAAAAGTTTTGGGCCTTCCAGAGATCTCTAGCTTGACTATGCTCAAAAAAGGTCCAATTAGATCAAGCGGCTCAGCACCTTGACCAGCCAAGTTTGAGGTACCTCCAAAGATGGAGACTTCCTCATCCTCTCTGGCCAACCAGTTCCAATCTTTAATCAGCTTTTCTCCTATTAGGTATCAGTTCAAGCTCTGTCCTTTACCATGCACATCCAAGCAGGTTCTGGTTCCATCTCCTCCTGTCATTAGTTGGAAACAGCAATGAAATTTCCCTTTTGCCTCCTCTTTTTCAGGCTGAGAAGCTTTTGTCTCCCAGTCTTTCATCAGATGTACCCCCTATATTTCTTGGTGACCCTCTGCTTCAGTATTTCAAAGTCCTTCTTGTACTTGGGAGCACAAAATAGGCCACAGATTCCAGATGTGGTCTCACAAGTGCCAGATCATGGGGAACCGTTGTTTCCTTTGACCTGCTGGTAACCTCTGCTGGCACAGCCCAGCACGTGGCTGCCCCACACGCTGTACCCTTGCATGGGGTTACAGCATCCACATTTACTATTGCTGACCTTCATGTCAGCCTATTTCTCCAGCCTGTCAACAAGGTCCTTGTGAATGCCAGGCCTGCTTTCCACACATTTGACTGCTCTGGATTGTGACTCAGTATTTATTTGCCATGAAATGAATTACTGCTTTTATTTAGTTTATACGATCCAGCAGCTAATCACGTCTGAGTTGAATGCATAAAGAGAATCACAGAATTATAGAATAGTTTGGTTTGAAAGGGACCTTAAAGATCCCTGGAGCCGATCCCCTGCCATGGGCAGGAACACCTTCCACTATCCCAGCCTGCTCAGAGCCCCATGCAACCTGGCCTTGGACACTTCCAGGGATAGGGATGACTTCTCTGGGCAACCTGTGCCAGTGTCTCACCACTCTCACAGTAAATAATTTTCTTTCTCATATCTAACCTTAATCTCACCTCTGTCAATGTATGCTTCACGAAAATGTAGTACAAGGAGAGGCAACTACTCTGGTTCTGAAATGTCCTGTGCTCACTTTAGTTCCTTCCTGTTAATTTATATAGAAAATTGATGAAAGTAAAATCACATTAACCTACATACCTTGTACTCTTCATTGAACTTGTGTTCTTATTCTTACTCTCAGTACTAAAATCACATGCCCTATGGAAAAATCTGCCAGAGGTTCCTATCTTAGGGATAGTCTGTAAGGTTACAAGTGCAGCTCATAGTTACAAGTCCTATCAGAATGAGCTTTAAAACAAAAAATGCTGACATTTCTCATTCCCTAAGGAAAAAATGTGTTTACTATTGGATTACCTTAATGACCTTCACCTTAGCAACAGATCCTTTGACTTTCCTCATGATATCTGAACTTGAATGTGAATATAAATGTGGGAAAGTTTGGCCCCTTGTTGCTTTGCAAATGTGAACAAAAAATGACAACACTTGACCATAGTAATTAGGTAATAGGTAATCAAATCTTGTGAAATGCTGGATTGTGGTCTGGAATTCACTGAAAGGAAGATGACAATATGGAGATAGAGACTATTGGGTGAATCAAGTGATTCCTAATTTTTTGCTTAAATGCCTGCGGTTCATGAAATCCTCTCTGACTTCAATGAAAGAGTAACATTCAAAAAATCCTATGTGAATGAAATCAAATACTATGGACAGCACAGCCCAGGAACCAGCAAACTGACCTCTTTATTTCCGGGGAGAAAAACTGCACTAGTCTTGGCTAATCCTGTGGTCAGATGGAAAAACAAAAAAATAAAATGCCAAACCAAAATTAAAAGCAGAAAAAGAAGAATTAAATATACAAAAGGAGAGACAGAACAAATCTCTGTTTTGCCCAGGTTCCAGCAGTAGAAAGCTATGATCAGTATAACTACAAAACTAGCTTATGATAATTATTTTCAACAGCCATACAGCACCCTGTGGCTCAAACACTTCTTTAACCAAACGAAACATCTTTGTATTCAATAACCCTCTATAGATTACTCCCCCCTTTAAGTGGTGCAATTCAATAGAACTGAGCTCATTTTGGCTATATTTAGCTGGAGTGCAGCCTGAAAACTACTTCCAATGCTCCTCTATGCTGTCTGTGTGCTGCAGACTGGCTGGAGAGTCTCTGATGACACACAGTTTGCTCAGTCTGCTGTTAGAGGGCAAATTCCAGTTAGAAAGAAAAGGATTCTCAGTCATTTTGTGGGAGGTATTTGCAGGGTAAACCCATGGGCCTGATTCAAAGCAGGTTTTAGTTCCTGGCTGGAGTTTAATACTGGGAAAGACAGTGCTAATCCCTTAGTGGATATACAGGGTAAGGAAATAGAAAAGGGCTTCTCTGCTCTGCCTGTGATGTCTAGAAATAGCAGATAAATTAACCTTCAGATAAATGAGCCTGGCACAGCCTTAGGCCAAGGGTCTTGCATCAGCCTCCTATGGATGAAGCAGAAAAAATTCCTTTCCTTTATATTGGCTTGTGAGTGTTCTCCCTTCTTTGCTGAGCCCAGGACCTTACCTGTTACACCTCAAAACCTTTCCTGCAGCAGTTGAAACAAAAGAACACCCTCAACTCCCTTCTATTTCACGCCATAGAGAGCCTTCCTCTATTGTCTTCATGTGTTAGAAGGTGCTATTTTCTTCCACAGACAGATTTTTGTGATTTGAAACTTTAAATGGAAGGAAAGAGAAATTCAGGGGTGTCCTGGAGCTTGGTCACACAGTGGCTGACAACCCAAGGTGCTCCTGTCTATGGAGTTTTCCAGATGGGAGTGAGAGAAGCAAGTGGTTGTGAAGATTTCTGCCAAAAATACAGGGTCTCTGTGCTGAGATTTTAGTCTCACTCTTCACAACAGTGTCAGAAAATCTCTTCCTTGCAACAAAGAAAAAGTAGGAATCTTACAGAATAATACTGTGTTTGAAATTCTTATATAATTTTAACTTGTGTTACAACTCCATGGGTTTTTGAGTTTTGTGAATCCTGTGCAAAACAGTCTCAAAAATGGTTTCATGCAAGTGATGAGTTCCTTCTGAAAAACTTGAGAGGACAGAAGTGTTCTCAGTGTAGACCTGGTTAACATCTTACCATAAGACATAAAGAGTTGTTGCTTCCTCCTCATTTAGAAAGGACCTCAATATTTAGGCTTAGTGAACTTAAAAGACAGCAATTTGCTACATAAAGGTTCAAAGATCTGAAAAAATAACTTCCACTCTAAAGTATCTGAGTTACAGCCTGTCTTGTAGACAAGATTTGCATTATTGCATCTCTAAACAACCTCAAAAATGCAAATGGCTATTAGCACAAATTTAATTACTTTAAATTACAACAAGAGTTTTCAATAACCTCCTACCAATGGGACCTTTGTCAGACTTCAGCATCAATCCTTGCTCCCAATTCTCCAAAGTTTACCTAAAAAATAACTCAGCTGTGAGTACCAATACAGGGTGATTAGTAAAGCTAAGCAACATGTTAAACATGTTAAAATACGTTCAGAAGAAAAATGCTTTGTTAGTCTTGTATTTGGCTCCTAATCAAATGCTCCATGGAAATACTGTTTATAAGCATGTGTGTCTACATTTAATCACAGATATAAATACTATATATATAAAGTTTCCTTCCACAATTTGAGACACAGTCATTTGGGTGTCAAAACTACAACAGCCTCAAATCTTCCTCTTCCTCAGAGAAAGCAAACAGTGGCAAAAAAATACTCAAAGAACTAAAAGACAGAAAAGCAAATAACACCTTGTCCTTCCAGCAAAGCTGCCTAGATTTGCAGTATGAGCAACATTCACTAAAATGCTCAAAAACCCCATGACTGAAGATCCAAACAAACAGGCCACTCTATGTAACCATAGCAAGCAACCCCAATGTGAGAAAAAGCCAATAACGTTAGATTTAGCAGTGGGAAAAGTTGATTGATACGGGCTGTGACAAGAAATCTTTTCCACTCAGGGGCTTTTTCCCATTCCAAAGAGAATGACACAACATTTACAGCCATATAGATAATAATGAAAAACTGTTCCTGTTTATTTTCTGTTTACTTTTAACCAATTCAATCACTGCCCAAGAGAAACAGTGCTTTCTCACTATGTCAAACATTCCCAAGCAATGTGTAATCAGAGAAACCATTAATACCACCAGGCTTATTTTTATACCAAATAATGCTTACAGATACTTTGATGCCAAAACAGCAAATTTAGAGTTGAGTTGCTACCAGTTGTGCTTTGCACTCATCTGGAAAAACTGGGTGGATTGATGCAATGGAATTAATTCTTTCTATATTTGCATTCCTAACTTCCATTTTGCAGTATTGAAAAAAACCCCCATTGCCTAGAGAATAAAGGTTTTTTTTGTTGATTGATGTTTCATCTAAGTTCTTTTTAATCTTGGCATCTGTGTAAATGAAAAGCAGTAGACAGTATATAGGGAGCTGGTGTGACCCTAAAGTCTATTTTATATCATCATTACAGGGTTTTTTTAATATCAAGGTCCCACAGCACACAGATTTAACCATCCTGGAGGCATTGGGAGTACTTTTCTTAACATCTGATGAAGTACATTTAAATGTAACTCAGACGTTTCAAGGAATAACAGTTGGAAAAAATAAAATTATTTCTACCTCTGATCTAAGAAATTAACTTCCCCCTGGATTTTTTCCTTCTCATTTCTGAGTACAGAAGCCAGCCTAAGTTTCTGGGATGTTTAAACTTTTAGGCAGGTACCACTAAGTGAAATTCAGCCCAACTTGTGAAAGTGATGAACAGAGCTCTCAAAACAGCTTAAGGGAGTGGGAAAATGAGATCCTGATCTTGCTTTCCTCACTGTACCAGGACTCTTGTGTCCTTGGACAGGAACTTTGAATATGTTATTTAGCCACTATAAATCCTTTTCTACTCTTGGCCAGGTGTTGACGGTGGTCACAAGGGTGTTTGGGATGAAGGAAGAGACGAGATCCTTGACTCATGATCAGAAGGCTTGATTTATTATTCTATGATACATGCATCTATTATACTATACTAAAAAGAAAAAGAGAGGAGAGTTTCCAGAAGCTACTAACCTAAGCTAAGAAAAGTAAAGAATGATAACACACAAGCTGGCTTTGACAGACTCCGCAAGCCAGCTCTGCTGTGACTGGTCACTGAACCAAAACTTCCCCAAGAGACCAATCACAGACCCACCTGTTGCATTCCACAGCAGCAGACAATCTATTGTTTACATCTTGTTTCTGGGGCCTCAGCTTCCCAGAAGGAAAAAATCCTAAAGAAAGGATTTTAGTGAAAAGAATGTCTACAACAGCCAGGACTCACAGGTGAGGATGATACTGGTTTGCATTTAGGGCTGCAATTATTTAGTCCATAAAAAATGTAAGATTTAAGGGATTTAATGTTATGGCTTGTCCTTCTGTCCTGCCACTGGCACTACTTTGTCCATTTTTGACAATGTTTGGTAAAGAACAGTACAAAAAACCCCGCAGGGATTACACTATCAAATCTTACCCAGGGATGCATTATTTCCTAAGGTGTAGCTGTTAAAATCAAAGAAGGTTTATGGTCAATAAACCATGACTCTAAAAAGTGAAAAATTTATTTGATTTGGGCACAATATTGTGAGATAACAGAAGCCAGCACTCAACTAAATCCAAAGAATTCTGTCCCAAAATATAGATACTGTCAACATGAATCTGATTTCAGCAAGGAAGTCAAAAATAATTCTTTGAAAAGAAAAATAGATATATTATCAAAATTGGAGAGCAAAAGAGACATGCACTGAGAATTGATGCTTAGTAAAAGAAAACGTCTTAGTTTGTCTTCCAGCATGCAGTTTCTATTAAGTGTGTGTTGTCTCTACTTTCCATATGGGCTTTAAATCAGATACTCCTTAAAGACTAATGACCTGCCCTCCCACACTGGCATAATTTTGGCCAGTGAAATGAGCATACTAAAAGGTTTCAGAGTTCTTCCTAAATCACTTCCTGATTATTTTCTCTGTACATCTTTTCCAAATTTGTACGATGAATTTGAGAACTTCAACACCATCTTTCAGATCCACCCTGAAAAGAAGAGCTTACAGTTGTTTACTTTTTTCTGATTTATGCACTTATGCCCTCCAATTTTCACTCTCTCAATTAAAAGACCCCAAGTCCATGCCCAGGGTCCAAGGACAATCATCACAGAGCAACCTCTGTCCATGCTAATGCTCTCCTAAGAGAGTGGTCACACCCAAACCGTGGTGGGGAGAGCTCCTGGCCTCTGCTGCCTCCCAGGAGTTTACAGTCATAGAATATTTTGGGTTGGAAGGGACCTTTAAAGGCCACCTAGTCCCTCTGCCCTGCAGAGAAAAGGGATATTTTCCATCAGATCAGATTGCTCAAAACTCCTTCCAACCTCACACTGAATGGTTCTGGGCAATCTGTGTCAGTGCCTCACATCCTCATTGTATAAAGCTTCTTCTTTATGTCTAAACTTAATCAACCTCCCTTTAGTTTAAAGCCATTCCCCCTTGTCCCAGCACTCCCCAAGTCCCTCTCCAGCTCTCCTGAAGCCCCTTCAGGCTCTGGAAGGGGCTTTAAGGTCTCCCTGGAGCTTTCTCCAGGCTGGACACCCCCAGCTCTCCCAGCCTGGCTCCATAGTAATGGTCTCCAGCCCTCTGAGCATCTTCATGGTCTCCTCTGGACCTGCCCCAACAGCTCCTTGTTTTCCTATGTTGAGGGCCCCAGAGTTGGACATTGTTTGGGACAACATGACCTGGTTCAGGTCAAAGTGTGATCACTCAAAAGCTGATGATGATACTCCAGCAGGAAGGAATCTTGTTCATGGTGTAGTTTAATAATTTACTGTAAGTCCAACCTATTTCTAAGACTGAAACAGAGTGAACTCCCAGAGCACGATTCCTTGTACCTCAAGATGCAGTTTGGTGTGTTCAGGGGTCTTGTTCAAATACAAATTAAGTCTGTCTCAAAAAAGACAAAATTAAACAGGAGCAATTAAAAAATGTAAAAAAACTATATATTCAACCTACACTTTAATGCCATCTACCATCTTTTGCACAGAGCCCATTGCATTGCTGTGAGCTTTAGAGATTTCTCACTAAGACAAGAATACTGGTGAGCAGCACTGAAAAAATGACATCCACAATGAACGTCCTAGAATAAAAATAGGTATCTATGGTTTTTAAATATCACTTCAGCAACTGAATTTATATTTAAATATCAATTCAGCAATTCATAGGACAGTAGACCTTAAATCATAGAATCATAGAATCATAGGATAGTTTGTGTTGGAAGGAACCCTAAAGATCATCTAGCTCCAACTCCCCACAAAAGAATCAGAAAGTAGGGATTGAACTTAGTTTTTTACCATTTGGTTGGCTTCAAGCTTGCTTTAAGGTAGTCTGTTCTTGTAGGGAAGTTATCTTCCCTCCACTGTTTATTCAAACTTGCAATGTACTATGAAAGCATTATGGTAGCTACTGCAACTGAATTATTGCCATATAACAAGTGAGTGTTGGAAATGTATCCTTAAACTAGCAGTCAGAGTGACAGATGAATGGTGTTTCCCCTAATCCTATGGGAACACAAGTGAAACAGAGCACTCACAGCATGATGCTCTATGAATTCTTTTGTGTGTCAGCCCAGACTTCTGATGGAAAGACTTTTTCTTGGGGGGGGGGGAGAGAGAATTAAAGCTATAAAACAAATGAAAAAAAGATGGGTATTTACAGAATGAGAGAGATGTCAGCTTTGCAGTGACGTTGAAGTTTTTAAATAGCTACACTTGATTTAATGGCATGACCTGGAGAATGTGATAGTGGTTCTCACAGGAAAAAAAGCAGCAGAACTGAAGTTACCATTCACAAAATCACAGCCAAACCTGCAGTTGGTTGAACTATGGTCAGGAACCTGAGAGGTTCAGAGGAGCAACGTAAGGACACAAGCACCTAAAACTCCAAGTCTACCCAAACTGCAAAATAAGGAAAAAGTCAAAGATTTTAAAGGAACAGGGACATTTTTGCACCACCAATTCAGTCACATCCCACAGAAATACCATCTCTCCTCTCTAAATGATTCTTAAGAGACACAGGAAAGCCAAATTGCCATCCTCTTGCAAGGTGTCAGTTACTGTGGATTCTGCCATATAACAGCCAAAGGAAGGGAAGTTGAATTCCTGAGAACCACCAGCTCTGGCTATTCCACAGCCCAACCTGTGCAATAAAAAAGGAGTTTTTGTGCAATAAAAAAGAGAATCACATGTGTTATTCTCAAGAGACTGGCACACGTTATGCAGACCAGTTCTATGATCCATCTCTTCTTCCCATGCGCAGTTCAGTTAGATCCAGGAATGAGAATCACTTTTTCCATCTATAAATGTTCTTACTCTGAGCAGCGTGTCACTGGTGCTTTACTGCTGTCTCAGGAGAGCAGGATAGGAACTGTTATGAAGTGAGACAGAGGTGCTATTCCAGTTTTTATTTTGTTTTGATTTTGCCAATACAGTTGGCTGGTTTGCGTCTACTTAATGCTATTATTGCAGTTTTTATAAAAAGTCATCAGAATGTATTGATAAAATAATCACGTGTTATGACAAAGTAGTGTGAAATATGTTCTTAATTCCTGCCCTGTAGAAAGAGTATTTTAATAGCATTCCACCTTGCATCAATGTCCCTTTGCACATTGCTGGTATTACTGTTCCAGAGACATTCCCTTTGTTTCAAATTAAAACCATGGGATACACCAGTAAATTCTATAGACAATCCTAGATGAGTGTCCTTTGCTTTTAATATGGCAGTGCTGGCGGCTGTATTTCAGTCAAAGAAGTGTAGAATTGTTTGCTCTCCTTTGGTAGAGTCCCAAAGTGGCTCAGAGCTTTCCTGACTCCTCTGTGGTGCAGATATGGAATGGACCCCACAGCACTGCAGGCAACAACATGAAGGCTTAGCTCTAATTTTATGAAATGCTTTAGAAGGAATGAGTATAAACAAGATTTGCATTTTGTATCATAACTGAAACCATACTGCTAAACAATCATATCCTGTTTAGCCCATAATGACATCAGAAATACATGTTTATCATCTACTGTGGACAGCTTAGCATGATTTTGGCCCAAGGCAAAGTGGAACTGAAATAATTTACGGTTGTCCAAACTAAGATAACCACACATTTCTGAGGTAATTGATACCTAAAAGGAACATTGCCCTTAGATTGAAGTTCATGATTTCAGTACACTAATTCCTTAACAAAACACTGTTAAATTGTCTATTGGATTTCCTCCAGAATTTAGTGTGGATTAAACAATCTACTGAAGACAGAAAATGTGATACAGGAGATTAGCCCATCCACTAACAACTCTTCCTTTAGGAATGGATCACATTTCCTACTATCTTTGCTTCCTTTCTACTCACCTCAAAGTGACAAGAAAATCCCAAACAAAACAAAGCCAAAAGCATGTTAAACATTTTGAGTAGCATGCTTCAAACTGTCTTTTGTATTTTGTCATTAGATTTAGAGACTAATAAGAAAGCAAGTAGATAGTACTGGCTTCATACCTGTATATAATTCCTTAATGTATTCTAAAATAAGACCTTGATTTTTCTTTTATTTTTTAACATAGAAACAGGTCAAGAGTTCACAAAATGTAATGAAGTCAAGCAAGAGAGAGAATAATTACTTTTTATATTTAATACACATACACACACACTACAGTTCATGGATTACATTCTAGTGACAAAACCCAAAACATATAGTCAGATCAAAGGCAAATATTTGATTATAGACACACATTCCCTGACAGACATAGATTCAGATATGTCATTGTATACAGCAGAGAACTTCATACTTTTATCAATTTGCATAGTTTTTTAGACCTGGAAAAAACTATACTGTAAGAACAGAAGAGAGTGCAAAGTAAAGCACATAACCCCCTCATTCAGAAGAATGCTGTCATCTATTTCTGTGTGTACAAGCTCAAAGGATTTGCCTGCCTTTACGTAAAACACAACATTTTGCATAAATAAATAAGTAAGAGGTTGAAGAAGATAAACCACCAGTTTCCAAAATACAAACAGTGGTTGGATACAACTGTTCAATGACACAAATTCTCAGCTGGGGGGAAATGGGACTTGTTCCTAATCAAATTCTTAGAAAGAAGTGGTTCTTCATTAGGTTTTGATTTCTTCCCATTGCAGGACAGAAAGGAGCAGAAAACAGATTGGAAATGCCAGAGGCTCCATTAAGAAGAAAGAAAGCAGAATGACAACTAGACCAGGAAAAAAAATCCATTATTTCTTATAATTTTCCATGAAATTCTGAAAGGGAAATGAAGCCCTAATAGCCAAATATTAAATACAAAAATATTACCAAACACATGAGCCACCTCAGCATTGAAAAGGAACTCAAACCAAAGCCCCCAGCTTCCAGCACTGAAAGGGTATAGAAATCACTCTACAAATATCAAATTTCCAACAGTTCTGTCCACTATGTTGATGTCTGAAAATTGATGGAAATTGGCTCAAATACTTCTCTGGAATTGTGAGTGTGCTCCCAGCACAATTTTGCCCTTGACATCCAGTTGCCTACAGAAAACATGAGGAAGAATTGAGCAACTGAGCATGAAGAAGGGTGAAGGACTCCTCTGCATTCACTGTGGGCCAGATTAGCAAAAAACCAGGGTAGTCCTGCCCACCCACAGAAAATTAGTCAAAACCACTTCCATGCTGACAGTTACACTGCTTCTCAATCCCACCTAGCTTTATGGAGGTCATGTAGCACTGCATTTTTTAATGTAGACAAAATTTTTCATAACTACATAGTACAGAAAATAGGACTCAAAAGGATGGAGATAAGAGTTTATACTCAAGCATGTTTGCACAGAATATTTTAACTTCATCTGTAAGCTGTGTTATATGAAAATTCTCAAATGCTATTGAAACCATTTGATAAGAAGATAAATAATGAGAAAGGAAAATACTGTTGTGAAAAATGTGCATGGAATGTTTATAAATAGAATTTGCTTTCTACAGGAAGGAAATACAAATACACAGCAGACAGAAAGATCCATAACTACCCTTCTGTAATCTTCCTTCTCAGCATGTGTGCTTAGATATGAAGAAACATTTGAAGGAATGGGAAAAATATGGAAATGGGATTTCTTTAGACCATCTGGCATGTATCAATGATTTAATGTGTAGCATGAAAAAGGCATCAGAGCAGCACGATGTATTAAATGTTTCACAGTTTCTCTGCTGGGTATCAGTAAAAGGAAAGAATTACCTCCATGCGCTCCTGCTTGACATCATCAATCTCATCATCCTCAAACATGGCCAAGAGCTCTCCAGTCTGGTCAATGGAGTTGAGGAAGTCCTGGGCCAGCTTCTGCCGCTTGTTGGTGTTATTGCTGTTGAATTTGTCTTCACAAAGACAAGCAAAGAACAACAAACTTAACTTATTTGGCGTCTCCAAACATTACTCAGAGTGACACGATTTAGAACCAGCACTGAGCAGAAAAGGCCTGCTCTTTATTGTGCCCCTCACACAAGCTGTGCTACCTGAACAAGGTGATGTCACTGCTCTGCTCCAGTAACAGAAAAACATCATCTTTAGTACTTTTTAGTATAAAAAAGTAATTTTTCATCATCTAGAGAAAACTAATCTGCTGCCCATATATCATTACTTCTCACCAAAGAATCCACAGTGGACACAGCTCTAGAGGAAACAATCCCTCTTTGGTAGAAAGAACTTGAGTCACAGAGCAGAATATATTGAGGAAATGTTCTTCCCTGAACACATGCAGAACATCCTCATTACCTACAGCCTCAAGCAAACTCTAACAGGACCACTTTGCAATTCCATAGGTGATGGACCATTGCTCTGCAGTAAAACCTGGAGAATGCTGGCAAGATGATCTCTGTTGTTCTAAACTGCAGAGCACCTATAAAGGCATTAAATTCACAAAAGAAAATTAATGGCTTTAATTATCAAAGCCTACTAGAAAAGGTATTCTTTAATTCCAGGATAAACTGCATTTAGGAAGCTTTTCATGAACATCTAAAAGGTTAAAGGGAATTGTTTATTTGCTTTAAGTAGTGACACAAGTTAAAGTATTAAAACCCCAAAGGTGCCAGGTAAGAATCTGTACTGCCACATTGCTTACACATACAATACATGAAAATAAAATGCCACAGGCAAATTAAATCTCAAATGAGCTGACAAAAACTTCTCCACTGCTTGATGAAGTCAAAGCAAGAGGTACAATGTTTACCTAGCATCAATGCGGACGCTCAGAGGAACCAAACACAAGGAATTCATTGTATGGGAAAAAAATAATAAAAGGCTCTGAGAAAGGAAGTTTAATACAGAAAGTTGTGTGTGGACATTGCTAGATGTTGTAATAGTATGGTAAGGTTTAGATTTGCCATGGTAAGTTTTAACTTAACTTTTTACAATGGAAATGTTAGTTCTAATATCAATATAAATCAAGAAAACTTTAAACCAGGAAACTATACAGCATAAATTAATATATTTTTAATTCAAAGTGCTTTTCCTTTAAATGTATTGGTAATAAAAACTGTGACTTCCTCATGGAATGCAGAAACAAAAGCGTTTCCCTTTATTTAAACTAGAGATTTAAAGTATAAAATGTTAAACCACACTGAAAAAACCCACCCACATCATATATTAGTGTTCAGTAACTTCAGATTATAAGAGTTTATTTTTTTAAAGCATGTCAAAAATACCAATATCAAAACCTTTTGATAATAATTTAACAAATGTCCATTCAATTGCAGGTGGTGCATTTAAAATACAGATGCTGAAATCAATAAGCCCTTTAATCAGGACCAGTTTCTTACTTCAACAGAGCTCTAACATTAAAGTCGTACTGTTCATGTGGATGGTAGATGCAAATGCTCACATATTTCAAATGGAAAAGCAGAGATTTTCAGCAAAATTCCTCTAAAGAGACTATTTTTGTGTCTCTATCAAGCAAGACATTAATCCTATGCATTGAACTGTTCAGCATTTTTACAAGACATCAAGCCTCTCCGAAATTAAGTAATTTCTTTTTTTCTACCTTCGAGGATGTCATCTTCTTCTATTCCTTTGACAATTTTAGATTTGTAGTCTCGAAAAAACAAGTATTTAAGTAGCCTTCGAAGCTTCTTCTATGAGAAAAAATACATTTATATTAATTACTATTACATAGTTATTTCTTATTTAATAAACTTTGTAACACACAAACATGCAAACGTGTAGCACATTACTCAGTAAATATAACCTTTAAAATATCTGTCATATTAAAGTCTGCAGAAAATCCATACATAGAAAGTACCTCAGGACAGTAGCAAATCCATATTGAATATTATTTATTTGAGCTCCTTGGTACTTTGCTGTGAGACAGAAATGAGTTTGACTTTCAGAAAGGAGAAATTCAGATATCGGGCTTCTTTATGGAACTCCAAAATGTTTGCTTACTTTGGAAACTCTAGGCTAGAAATGCACATTTCCATGAACTTCGACTCCATATCAACCACTGTTTTCAGAACAGCCTTACAGCTTTTATCAGATAAAGGAACTACAATTTATTTTCATGTTTTAGTGGGGTTTAATTTTGAAATAGTTTTGTTCATTAGGTTTCACCTGTCAAATGAGGAAAGGAAAAAAAAGAGAGAAAAGGGTGAGAGAAAGAGGGAAACTAAGGAAGAAAAGAACATAAAGGAAGAATAAATAATGTAATTAAAAAAATAGTTGACTTTTTTTTAATAATTATTAAATGTGAGGAGAGAAAATTATTTTTTTCCCTTGTCGATCTGCTCTACTTACTATCCAGAGAAAGCAAGGCCATATCTAAATTTGGAGATTTTAGTGGGATAGAACATAGGAAAAATATTATCAAATAAAACAAAGAGGATTTATAGATAGTCTAAATAACAAAACTATAATGATTACATTGTCAAACATCACATTGATACCCTTCATAAGCAGGGGGAAATCAGAATTATTGATTTTTAATTAAAGGGACATAAAGTATAGGGATCAATACTTATATCTTATTAAGAAATTGTTTTGAGCTCTAAGGCACATAATCTACACTAAAGCTTTAGGAAAAAAAAATCCATTGATAATTGAAGCTATAGGAAAAATACCAATTTTTATCTCAGATATTACAGAATGATTATAACATGCTTGATCACATATGATTGCAGAGCAGCTATACTTTCAAAATAAAGGTATTCATGATGATGGATTCCTTTACAAAGGTTAAGAAAGCACTTGAAAACACAAAAGCAGCTGACTACATAAAATAAGGAATTTCTGTCTAATTACTGTACCTTATCTTTGCGCATTAAGAATAGGAGATCTTCAGCAGAGATGACTCGAGCTCCTCTCATCTGAGAAACTTCAGCTGCTTGCTGCAACTAAAATAAATGAATAAATTAAATGGCCTTTTCAGTGTTAAAAACTTTATTCACTGGGGTTTGTTTTAAATAAATTCACATAATATTTTGCATGGTTGTCCATAGCAAAATACAAGCTGTGCACTAAAACACAAGCTGGGACTCTCAAAGGTGTCACTCACTCGAGTCTTGCTTGCCAAGAAGCGAATAACAATTTTATGAAAAGCCTGGAAGACCTTTGACAAATCTCAAGAAAAAGCTTTTTTGTTTATATTTAAAATGATTGCTTTTAAAAAGTCCTGCTGCCATTTTTTTTATTCTCTTAGCACAGAAAATGAACATCTAATTCTCTCAGGCAATGTAAAAATGCCAAATTCTTGCCATAGCACTTTATCTGCAACTGTGGAAAGGCGGCTGATCGCTCTCCCAATTTTTTAGAATAACAAATATTAATTTTAAACAGCTTACCTAAGTATTTTTTGAAAGAAACTCTACCCCTACTTGACTTAGCATTAGTACAAACCAGACTCACATGAAGAACTTTTTTAGGAATGCTCTTATTTCATTTGGGAGAAAGAAAATGAATTGATAGGCAACATCGACTCTATTAATGAAGGAATTGAAAAACTTTATTGAACAGAACAGGCCATTCAGCTGTGAAAATAATAAAGACGGGACTGAGCGAGGAATGACACAAAAACTGATAAGAGGGGGCCAAAGGATTGTGAAGCAATGGACTGCCCTCACATCCATTGTGACAGAGCCTACAAAGGCCCTGAACACCTCAAATTGTGCTGTGAAGAGCAAAAAATTTCTTTGTAAAGGACTAAGTACATCACCTTTCAGTAGGTGCAGGAAATTGGGGTTTTTACACAAAACCAGAACAGGGTTAGAAACCTGGTAACCTGGGTTATCTGCACAGCTGATGCTTATCACTAAGGAGGTTCAACCCAAATGCACAAAAAGAGTCAGTGGGATTTGCTCCTTTCAGCTCACGAGCCTTTGGTTCTGACTTGTGAGGTGAAAGGAGCAAATCCCATCATCATCATGGAATCACAGAATGGGCTGGAGGAATCTTTAAAGGTCATCTAGTCCAACCCCCAGTAACAAGCAGGGACCTTCAACTAGACCAGGCTGCTCAGAGCCCCATCCAGTCTGACCTTGAATTTTTTCAGGGATGGGGAATCCACCACCTCTGTGGACAAGCAATTTCAGCCTAAAACATAATGCTGTATTGACTGAGATAGAAGTGATGCTTCACACTTTATCCTCTAAATTAAAAAACATAATCCAAAAAGCAAGATTTAATGGTAAGCTTTTTTGCCCTTAGCTTTGTTAACTCTCTGATGGAAAACTGACAGTGAGCACAGGACAAAAGTCATCAAAAGAAGAGACACCTTCAAAAATTCTTGATATTAAAATTCATACACACCTGTAACATGATCAATACACAGCAATTTAATTTATGTTCAAATAGCTCTGTATTCTTCTTTAGAAATGCATGAATGCACCTGAAAATAATTTAAAGAAATCCTATCCTTCATACTCACACTAGCAATGGTTTCACTCAGTATCACTGGCTGAATAAGTATATTATTAATCTGAGCTCCCATGCTGCTATGACTTGAAATAGGCCTATTCAGGAGTTAAAAAGATCAACAAAAACAGTAGCTGTTTCTAATATCCAAAGAAGAGGAAGGGGGGGAGCTTTCATTTTGGCAAGTGTTCAGTGGGCAAAAGATTCAGTCCATAAATCATAATACTGGACTGCATTGATTTTTTTCCACACTAATCACATGAACACAAAACATTAACTGTATCTGGTACGCACAACACAAAAAATACTGCGTGAAGAGGTTCAGATTTTCCCCTTGCAACCCTCTCTTGGCTCTTGCAGTCACTGAGACCAGAGAGATTTCAGGAATTCAGAAGTCACAGTAACATAATCTCACTTGAAAAATGTAAGAATGTGAAAAATGATAGCTCTATTTTTTGGCATAAGCAAAACAGTTTCTTATTCTGATTAGTCTGAGGGCACGCAAGCTACTTATGTTTCTAACATAAAATATAAAGAGTTGGATAAAAAAAAATTTACCAAGAATGAGCCAATATTCCTCTCTGGTGTAAATCTATTGCAGCTAATGGATTTATGCCAAGGCTGACTTTGGCCCCACTGAGCTTAAAAGTGTTAGAAAACCTGACCTTAGCATGGTGATAACACAACACAGCTTTCCCAAATATCATGTAAAACAATGGCAGAAATATCCAAAGGGAAAGCACGCCCTAGAGTTCCCAAACATGCACAAGGATGATCTCTTGGCCCCTTCCAATCCAACCATTCCATGACTCTCTAAGACATAAAGTTTAGGTATGTTAATTTCCATGTGTAGCTGAAATATCTTATTTTTCCAAATTATAAACATGTGACAATGACATTTATAGCAATGGTTGTGTGTGAGCTGCTTGCAAGAGTCTTGTGATGAAGGAAGGGAGTGTAAGGAGCAAAGGCCAAATTCATGTCCCATTTGCATCTAAGTAAATCCTGAATAACACTGTTTACTTTAATGGAGTTATTCTGGGCTAAACACAAGATCAAAATCTGGAATAATATTCTCAGTTTCTACCAAAACAATGAAAACTTTATTCTCGTATTGCCTCGATTTCTGCATCTATTTTATTTTAAGGAATGGACACACAGCATTTAATTTCTTTGGCTTTAAGAAAGCAAAGTACGAAAATAATTACTTCCTGTACAGTTATAAAATATGGATTATTTATTCAAACAGACCATAATGAGTTATGCATTGGTACACGTATTTACCTGGGAAACCAGGGTATGCTCAGGTAAATATGTATCCAAGCAATTAAATAAAAATTACGTCCCACACAGCCGAGGCTGGGGGAAGATGTATTTATAGTTTAACACACACATAATTGACTCATTCAAACCACAACGTGAGTGCTTTGCTATAATTAGTATTATAACAAACTGTCTTATTTGACTGTCCCAGAGTTGCCATTAATATGCAATAAGCCCGATTCCTGAATTTCTGGAGCTGAAGGCCCTGTTGAGTCATTACGTGATGAAGGGGGATTTCAGGAAGCCGTGCCAAAGAACCCATCCATCTCCGAGCACCCGAGCATTTGTCATTCCAGAAAAGCCTTCTCAGCTCTCTGAAATCAGGAGGTGCCTCATCCCTGGCTGCAGTGGGAGCACGGAGGGTTTCATTCAGGGAGCAGCACTGCCCATGACTCCAGATGAGGGGTGGGATAGAAATCCTGCAGGAACTGCTCATACAGGAGGTTACCACACGGCAACAGAGCAGTTATAGCAAGAATTTCCCACCATCTCCTTCTCCAAGCCTCGGTGCCAGTCACACAATTTGGGGCTGCAGCAGTTCCAACATACTCACTTCTCTTAATTTTTTAAATTTTGAAATTAGGTCCACGTTACAAAATATTTTGTTTGGGATGATATTGAAGAACAGCAAACAATCTAAATTACTTAGCTTTTTTAAGAAAAACAGACTAAATTCCCTAATACCTGCAAACAATGTCTGAGACCTCAGAGTCTGAATATATTTTTTATTACAGCAGAATTATGAACCCCTAAAAGTGAAGTTTAAATAACGGAAGTGTTGAAATGATTTTAACTATAGGAGCGCAAATAGCTCTGTTAATAATTAGGAGTTTATGAAAAATAAGTGTATTTTACAATTTTTCCCATTACAAAGAAGGTAGTATATACAGTAACTATATTTTAAAGCCTAAGAAGAAATGGCTGGGGAATAATATTTTAAAATGTAATCATGGGTTTAATGACTTTATGAAGTTAACTTTCTTGGCAGGATGAACTGAAGTATGTTAACAGTCACCTTACGGCTATTTTCTTTTTGCAACTTCTGCAAATTATAGATTTGTTGAAAGGAGTATTCATTCTCCTGTGACAGAAGCACAGTTACTTCAATGGGACTCTGCTTTTTTTCTTTCTTCCAGAATTATTTTTTCTTCCACTACCTCCAAAGTCAACAATCACTGATACTTCTTCTACAAAACCTTCTTGATGGACAAACAGACAAGCTGGAAAACAAACATACCGTGTTGTGACATAATCCTTCCAGTTAAACTGCAGGACAGAGCTGGAATGGTGATGTTTGCATGCCTTGGAACTGCTGGGAGCCAAGAATAATGCTGCAGGAGCTACAGTTTTGTTTTCATTATACAAGAAAATTCACCTGGGTGAATTTTTTTTCAGAGGCAGGAAGGTTGTTGTGTTATTAAATGTGCATTAAAATGTACTATTTTCTCACCTATTTTTTCCTAGGTAAAAACCACACTCCTATAAAATTACCAAATAATATTCTGAATAAAGATAGAGTCCTGTAAACACATTCCAGACCATCCTGATACTTTTATGAAGGCAACTAAATAGAAAAGGTAAATACAGGTTTTCACGTCAATCTTTCCATGATACTAATTTCACATGATACTAATGGTGACCCCTGAGCTTCTTATTCTAACACACAGAGAGGGAAAACACAGAATTTATTTCCAAAACTCAGCAAAGGGATGTGCTTTATTCACTTAGCACATCCTGGGGAGATAATTACATTATGGAGCCCATTAGAGCACCCTCACAGGTAATGATTCAGGATCACTGCACAAGGGTTCACAAGCTGTCTAAAACAAAAAACGTCCATCTGCAGATTAAAAGACAATAAATTTTCTTTTTAATAGGTACTTCATTTCAAACGTATTTTTTTACTGAAGACCATTTAATATAACACCAGTTGATTATATGTGACCTCTAGAAAATGATGCTCTGTATCACATTTTGAGGCTTTAGAAAACAGAATTGTTTAAGTTGGAAAATACTTTTAGGATCAACCCTTCCCCCAGCACTGCAATGCCACCACTAAGCCATGTCTCCAAGTGCCACGTCCACACATCTGCTAAATCCCTCCAGGGATGGTGACTTCACCACTTCCCTGTACAGTTTGTCCCAATGTTTGACCACCCTTTCACTGCAGCAATTTTTTTCCTAATATCTAATCCAAACCTACTTTGGCACAACTTGAGGCCATTTCATCTTGTCCTATCACTTGTTACCTGGGAGAGGAGACCAAACTCCACCTGGCTTCAACCTCCTTTCAGGGAGCTGTAGAGACTGATAAGAGCTTTATTTTATGTTGGACATACAGTGAATCTCAGTCTATGCAGATCATGAAAATAGGAAAACATGAGTTCATACCCCCCAGCCCCTGCCTTCTACTGAGATCTTGGTTTCAAGGACATAATTTACTATATTTGTCCCTTTATGAAAACTGTACTCTTAAGTCCCTAAAGCAAGATTGACTGCTTCACCTCACCTTCCCTTGACCTCCAGGGCAGGCAGCCCAGACAGCTGGATCTGGATATAGATATGAAGTCCGCAGCCAGCTTCTCATAGCTGGAGAAGAATTACCTCAAAAGCATCTTTGGCAATAAACAGGTTAAAAAGCATAAAGAACACCTCTACAGGTTCAATACTCAATGGTTTCAAGGTCAGGGGTGACAAGCAGCTGATATAAAATCAAGAACACAGGTTTTTCCAGCCACAGGAGAGAACAGCCCTTCCTTCCGCTGCCTTCAGATTGAAATTGGGCGAAAGTCAGTCCCAGGAGCTCAAAATATAAGTCCCACACCTCAGCCTACAGGGTTTTTACCACACCACTACTATCCAAGAGCCCCACAGACCCTATGATGAATGTATTTTCTGAATATTCCCATCTGTTAAATTGAACATTTGATATGAATTTAGACATCATCATCTCTTTTCATTTGACTCACACCTCACATACTTATGATCATAGAAAAGGTCAGAGGGTTTTTCTTGGTTTGTTATTCATAGTTTTTAGCAACATATTCAATTCTATCAGAGTAGAAAAAATAGAAAAAAATAAGCTACATGCTCAGAGGGAGAAAAACACCAAAGGAAGAACACAGACAGCTTGTTTGAGTTTATGTTCTTCAAGTTACAAACAAGATCTTTCTAAAAATACCAAAGAAGAAAAAAAATTAGAGATATGTAAGTCTTTAGAAAACTACACGGAGCCAGCCTGTGTAATGGAGTGGGCCAAGTGGAAAATGCACCATGTTCCTGGGCTCTGTTATCTATTGGAGACAGAACGATTCCTTTAAAATTATATTAGATTACTGAGGAAAAAAAATCAAATAAATATGAAATTAATATATCTATTTTGCAAAAGACAAGCTTGAATCAAAGTACTTTTTAAAAAATACCTTCTTTTTAAATAATTAAAGCTTAACTTCTTAAATTAGAGCTTTTTCCCCCCATTTTCTGACACACAGGGAGAAGAATTTAATGCAGTTATGAAGAATTACCACATTTCAACTTTAGCTTCAGGCTTGACTTTTTCCTCTTTTTCCTTCTTTCAATTCAAATTCCAAAATCAACACTTTGGACCAACATTTTATAGCTGTAATTCTTCTACTCTCCAGGAAACAAAAGAAACCCTATTGCACACCTGACATTTATAGCAGGTAATACTGACCAAACTAAGTGAATTTATACCAACAATGTTAAAACCATAAAGTCTCTAGGTACAGAAAAGTATTCAGACTCACTGAACTCAGTTTTAATGTGGTCAAATTATTCACTGGCTACAGAGGTGTTAATTCAAGATTTGGTGTGTCACTGGGGATGGCCACAGCTGATGTTCTCTCCTGCTGCTGGTGGTAACAGCAGGCAAGAAAACAAACTTGGAAACTTCTACTGCATCTATTATTATTACAAGGGAGGAAAAAAGCTTGAAAAATATCATTCAAGTGGAAATGATGGAGTAGTGTTCTTTAGAATGAGCAAGAGACTGTGAAAAAAGCTTTGTGAAGTGTGAACTTGATAGATATGAAAGATTCATTAGCCAACCTGAAACTCAAAAATTCTCCCAGCCAAAAGGCCTCCAACCTCTGCAAACAGATTTCCTCACTTCTGAAGATGAGTGTAGATGTCCCCTTTATTGATTGTTCCTGTTCTAGGATTGTCAGGATATTCTAAATGCTGAGGTACGTGGATCCATTCCATTGTAAATCACTGGCATTAATTTTTCCTGTATCTAAACTATATAAACTATGAAGTTTTGGAGGAAATTATTGTAGAATGATTGAATAGTTGGAGCTGGAAGGGACCTTTAAAGGTCATCTAGTCCAAATTAAAATAAAACTAAAAGATTTGGTCTGAAATTTTCCCAAGGGGCTGCTTCTTTTTCACAGAAGTATCACTATAGATATTCCAAGCGGAGAATCTCAACAATAACTACTATTTCCATCTAAGTTACATCTTTGAATGCCTTTAGGCTACTAAATGGTACTTTTAAAAAATAAGAACATGCAAACTGTTTATCAATAAATGCATTCACATTTCCTTTAGTAAAAAAAAATCTATTAAAATTTAATATTCTTAAGAACTGAAGATCACATTATTTCTGAATATTTAGTTTATTAACTCAGATTTATTTCCTATCCATCAATTTTTCCTATTTCTTTTCTTTCTCTAATATTACTGTGGCATGTAAACCAGCAGAGGTTTATATTATCCCTCAGCTTCCTGTCCTTTGGTTTCAAATCCCAGAAGAAACCACCACTCAGGATTATTCTTACACAGATTCCAAGGCTGCAAGCAGAAAACCCCCTGTTCTCTGTTGATTGAGAGACCATCTAATATAAACAGGTTCCTTTCTCCCATTGCTGTTGAGAGCACCAATTGTTTAAATCATGTATCCTTACATTGCTCACACAGGAAAATAATCATTGCCCTATATTAGTTTCACCAGAACACTAAATAAATACTCTTCCTTTCCATATGACAGCAAATTGGAATCAGGCGTCACTGTCTGACACAGGGAAAATAAGACATGTATTTATCCACCCCAAGCTCAGAGATAAAGTGCTTTTAGAGGAAGCCTCAGGGTAATGAAGTATTGCTATGAAGAGCTGGCAACCATTAGTGCTCTGAATGTAGGGGACCTTGACACGTTGGAGAGACGGGCAGAGAAGAACTGTCTGAAATTCAACAAAGGCAAACACGGGAAGGAGGAAAAACCCCTGGAACTGGCACAGGCTGGGACTGACCTGCTGGAAAGCAGCTCTGCACAGAAGGACCTGGGGGTCCTGGGGGCAACAAACTGTCCATGAGGCCAAGGCCAATGGCGTCCTGGGGGCATCAGGAAGAGCATTCCCAGCAGATCCGGGAGATGATCCTGCCCCTCTGCTCAGCCCTGCTGAGGCACATCTGGGGTGCTGTGTCCAGTTCTGGGCTCCTCAGGACAACAGAGACATGGAGCTCCTGGAGTGGGTCCAGTGCTGGGTGGCAAAGATGATGGAGGGACTGGAGCATCTCCCTGACAGGGAAAGGCTGAGGGAGCTGGGGCTGTTCAGCCTGGAGAGGAGACACAGCTGAGAGGGGCCCTCATCCCTGGGTGTCCCTGCGTGCAGGGAGGGCTCAGAGCAGGGCCCAGGCTCTGCTCCAGGGTACCATGAAGGATAAAAACATACTTAAAAAATTTGAATCTCAGAACATACACAAGACAATGCTCTGAAGATTTAGAGTTGGAGACAAAAGGAGAAAAAAAAGGATTCATGTTCCAACAAAAATACAAACATCAAAAATACAAAATACAAAAATACCAACATCTTCTCTTAGCTCCAGAAGTTTTCACAGCCGCGGAGAGAGATGCAATCATGTTCATGCTAGCAAATACCATGGTAATGATGGAAGACTTTGAATGTTAAAAGATTTTACCTGAAATGATTCACACTGGACTTTCTTCTTACTTTTTAATTGTCATTTACTCAAGTGCATATGTCAACCAAGTGAGAGCTTCTAAGTCTGGATGGGCACTTCAAGTAAATGTTGTAGGATCTCTCAGATTAAACAGTGAGACATGTAAGAGATGTAGAGGACTATGGGTTTAAATGGTTTTGGATGCCAGAGAGACCACACAGGTGTCTTGGCTCCAGGTACATTATATTGCCTGCAAAATTTTGACACTCAGGTGTCACTTTGCAAGACTTATTCAAATTCTTTGTAGAAAAAGTCTATAAAAAAAATGCATTCAAATTATTAGTAGAAAAAAAAATCAAAACCATTTAGTTTTCATATTTTTTCAATCACAACATATACAGTGTATATTATAAGACTGGAGAAAGGCACATCCTTGTCCCGTAATCTTTAATGTCAATGAGGACAAGGTATTATCAGAATGCATCTCAATATAGGCAGTTCTGTGAACTTTTTTGTCTTATATCAAGAAATGTCTTTCCAGGACATTTAAAAATGGTTCCAATATTCTAAATCTGTAACTACTTTCTTCCAAGAATCTTCTAATCCAACAGAAAGGAAAAAATAGAGGGAAAACAGTAGTCCCAGTCCAAGGCATACCCATTTTCATGTAAAAAATGAGGAAAAGGAAGTCCAAAATTTTCTAATTATGTGTTGCTTCATTGTATTTTCTTACTCATTGGTATGAATTATAATTCTCAGAGCTTACAAAAAACCAACTAAGGTAAATTGTACAGGTAAGAGTGATGCCTTAAGTTTTAGTTTTTACGTTTTTCAGATTCTGTACTGTATTGGTGCGTGACTCTGAACTTCATATAAAGTTTAGCACGTTGTCTTCAAAGTTCACTCAGACAAAACAATCCTTTTCCAGCTTGAGAGCAAAGGACACCGTTGCAGCTTCAGGCCCAAAAAGTAAAACAACAGCAAATCGAGGAGAGCAGTCTGGGAGGATGGGACTCCATAACCTGGAGCTGTAATTGGACAATTAACCCCAATATGTAAATGGATCAAAACTTATACAAGTGTGAAAACTCATGACCAGTTGTCCATCTTGCATCCAAAGTGGATAGAGCCATGGCCAGGCTCTTGTACTGCCCAAGGAGTATCCTTGAAGGCCGTTCAATAAATACTTATTTTATTCTTTAATTTTGTCTTGCCTCTGTTCCAGGTAGCCTCTCTAGGCATCAATAGCATGAATGTGACAGATTTTGTCTTGGGAAAATCAAAGCAAAAAGGAGGGAGCTTTGCTCAGAGAGAGAAAAGAAAGCACCATGGAGGAGCATAAATGTAAAATCTGAACAACAGATATTTGTGTCTGAAAAAGGCCCTGATTTCCTAACTCCTATTTAATGTTCATTCTTTAATTAACATTCATTTCCCAAGGACATAAGTTTGAAAAGGCTGTTTCACATTACTTTAGCACGAAGAGAAAGAATCACTTTTAAGCCATGAAGAGGCTGAGGAAAAAAAATAAACATGCCTTCAGAACATAATTTCCTCTTTATTGCTACTGCAAAGTTATGAAATGAAATCTATTATTTAATTACATTGGATCAAGCAACAGGAAGGGAAGGGAGTGTTTGAGTCACAACATCCCTGTAAGGATAAATTACTACACTTCCTCTTACTAAAAGACAGTTTTAATGAAAATGTGAAAATGGTTAAAATCAAATTACTGGGAGGTAGAAGGACCTTGCTAACATAAAAAACACATAAAATGCACTCTGAAAATCTGAACAGAAATAGTGATAACAACACAGGGGAAGAGTAGTAACATTTCTCCCAGAACATCAATAGTTTGAAAATGATTACATTTATTCAGATTCTGAAGACAGTTTAAAAACTATACAACAGCTTCTGGGCCTGCTTTGTTTAATGCTTTGCATTGGAGATATTTAGATAATCTATTATGAAAACTTCAAACTTTATCTCCTATTACTACCAAAACTTTATTAGGCATGTGGGATTTCCCTTAGCTCTGCTTCATAATGTTTACTAGATCCTTCAAATTGAATGCAACTGTTGGAATAGTTAAAGCATTTTATTTCTTAAGTAGGTTCTTGACATAAAAAATTTGTGAGGGCTTTAAAGTCCAATGAAGAGATAGACTGAATTCTAAAATCTTGGACTAGTTCACCTGGCAACTGATGAAGAGCCCACAGCTGGGATATGAATGTGCAAATGCTGTGATCTTCAATATAATTTAAATTCACTTTGACTTGGGTGGAGAGGCTCTGAAATTACCTTCTCTGGATACACTCTCTTTTCTCAATGTTAGAATACACTAAAATATGAGGGCATTTCACAAATAATTTGAATAACAATGGAAAGTATCTTTGAAGTTGTTCAGAAAAGTTCCTCCTAAGACCAAGGGTGGTATGGGAGACAGATATTTCTTTTAAAAAGTTATCCTGCAGGCAGCAGAGATTGATTTCCTGGTTCAGAGCCTGGATTGACTTCTCAGGAGTGCAGGGTGGATGACATGAAAGGGATGAGGGTAAAACATGACAGTTTTAAAGGAAAGATGCAGAGAGGTTTTGAGACAGATAAAGGAAACAAGAGAGAAATTTCTCTTTGCAAAAATTTTCTAGATCAAAGATTTTCATGGAGTCCTCCTAGTATTTGGTCCATGGTCTACTTCCAAATTTCTAACAGTGCATCAAAGTGGTCATAAAAAAAAGCCCTTTTAGTCACCAGAGTACTACAGAACCCCATGACTCTTGTATCATTTAAAGAAGTTTAATCTTCAATGGAAAATTTAGGAGGTTACTTGCTCTTAATGGGTAGAACTTGGACTTTACCTGCTGAATGTAGGAAAACAGAAAATGGGCCATGAACCTCCTTGAACATTCTGTGTATTTCTTATTCTTCTCTTGAAGTTCAGGTTATTGGCTATTGTCAGACTTGAACTGACTGTGGAAAAATTTGGTCACATTTAATGAATTTTTTAATATTGTACCTACCAATGCTTCATAATTTGCATATTCTCTAACTGGGTATGAACTGGGAAGGCTCTGGCACACAGTCAGCCCAGTCAATCCAAATCACTGCCAGCTGACTGAGCCAGGAGTCTGATAAAACAGAGGGAGCAGAGATTCATGTAGGGGGCAAAGTACTCGGTACTTTGCAAAAACCTCTGAAACTGGCAACAGGTCCCAGCAGAGAAGACAAATAATTTCCCCTACCCTGAGGAGAACTCTGCTGTGGGAATCCAGCTTTGCAGCCTTGTAATTAAGTGCAGCTCCACTAAAACTGCTCACGTGTTAAGTTACGAAGGCTGAGCCCAAAGCCAAGATATCCATTACTGGTGCCACAGGAGTCAGAAGATAATGCCAGTGATGCCAGTGGGGAGGAGGAAAATCAGTGCTTCCAGCCTGTATCTTGGCCCCTTTGGAGGCACAAAGGAAAGTGCCAGCAGGTCTAAGTTCCAGAGAAACATCACTGAAATCTTCAAGAAAAGATCAGGGTCTCAGGGCAAAAACAGCAAGGATATAAAGTAACATCTTGATTCTGTGATTCTGTCCATGGTAAAGGTTGAGCCTGAGCACAACCACCAGGATTTTGATGTTTATCTCCTAGAAAAATTGCAACACAGGTTTCTACAAGAAGAGATCTTTATGTTTCTGCATAAGTGCACAGTTTAAAGAGGGTGAAAAAAGGACATTCTTCTCTAATTATTAGAGATATTCTCTGCAGTGTTTATGGAAATAGAGGGAAGACTATAGATGGCAAAATGCAACAAACAAAAAACCACAAAACAAAAAAAACCCCACAAAAACACATGACAAATAAATGGAAAAATATCTTAATTCTTGAAAAACAATAGGACAATTCCATTTCTCTCATGCATTTATAAGAAGGTGAACTCAAATATTAGTCACAAACTGTTAACTATGTTTACCAAAAAGAGTGAAAAGAAGAGTGAGCGAAACCAGTACAGGTGTCACAAAGACAGAAAGAAGTCTCTGTTCTCACAATGACAGAGTGAATGATGTTCCTGTGAAGGTCATGAGGAAGGAGTGATACAAAGGGAAATGTCGAGTGTTGATCAAGAGGTAGCATAGAAAAGATGAAGGCTGGGTAAAATTTTAGAAGGAACATTGATTATTGGGGGGATTTAACAAGTCAAGAAAGTAGGGGTAAGACTTTTAACAATCAAGACAAAATTGTCCATTAATACAGTTCACTCCCCTTTTGGGTTGCTGTCAAGGCTGGCTCCTGTACTGGGAAAAAGGTAGGTTACCTATGTGAATTTTACATGTTCACATGACAGTGATATCTGCTCTACATCCACTTTACAAAGAGGCCAAAGGAGTCAGAGAACCACATCCCACATATGGACAGGTACTTGCCTTCATTTGCCTCCCTCCCCATTCAATTAGCAGCACTCCTTCACTGCTAACGATTCGCCTTTCATGCAATAGGAAACAGCTGCAAAATATTGCAGAAATATTATTAAAAACCCCCAAACCAACCAAAATTCTACTGAGCTTAAATTTAGAGTTTGTTGTATCTAAACTTGTATGCACTCCTAAGCAAAAGCTATAAATACTTCCCAGAAGCTAAAGCTGTGAAATGCAGAGATGATTTAGCAGACATGGAAACCATAAAAACTGTGCCTGATACATTTCTCTTCTAATTTAGAGTAAGTGGGCCAGTCTTATATCATATAGAATTGTAATTCTCAGTGACATTTAAACCAAAAACTAACTAAACATTTAAACTAAAAACCTGCAAACCTCCATAAAGCTTTACAAACAGTATCAGTCATTTTAATATAAAGCTAAGAGACAGTAGCATAAACAATGTCAACACAGTAACTACTTTGCAGTTCAAAACCTGTACCTGGAATACTAGAAAAGTAAACTCATATTCATAACAAGTCACTTTTCAATCAGTGCCTTTTTGAGAAGGAATAGGATCTGTAGTATACAAGAAAGCCACACTATTATAAGTCAAGAAGTATAGGAATGAAGGACTGTCAAAAGTAAGGCTTAATTAGGTTTGCAAGTCAAATTAAGAAGCAAAGCAAAGGAGGCTTCAGACATAAACCAGTATGAAAAAAGATAATTTGTGCTGAATGAAATAGAGATGGAAAATCTAAACATTGTTCCATAACAGGAGAATCATTTTCACTGAGCATTGAGAAGAACTGAGATTTTGAGCATGGGAGAAAGGCTGCACAACTTATGGAAGAGATGTATTGAATAAAATTATTTCTACTGTACTGAATGGAAGTAAAACTCCAAGATTTTAATTCACTCCAGTCATCAGCACCGGATATCTCTGATGTGAATGAACTGTAAACATAACAATGCCTGCTGGCATTAATATTCAAATAAATCAGCTTTGTTTGGGGAAGCTGAAGGGATCAAGTAATTATAGGCTGCTGCCTATGAATAATTGAAAAGCAATTAAAAAGATGACAGATTCAAATTCTTCTTGTTAATGTCAGATGATTTAATGAGGGATGACAGCCACAAATTGTGATTTGGAAGGATCAGGGAGGATGTTGGGAGAACCTCTCTCATGGAAGGACAGAGCAGCTCTGCAACAGTTAAACAGGAGAAGCTCTGAAAAAATTCCTTGGTGGAGTTGCCAAAGCATGAGCTGGACAAGGCCATGGCTGAGCAGATCTGGTACTGGTGATGGCCCTCATTTGAGTGGGTTGGATCACACATCTCTAGGGGCCTCACTGCATTTTGTATGTTCTTGCAGAGTTTTTGAGTAGAGAAAATTACTTCTGTTCCTACAGGTTCTAGCACAACCACTACGCTCTCCTGAGTTAGAGTTCCCTATCTACTGCTACACCAAAATTAAAATTCTGATCAAAAATAGTGTATCAACAAAGTCAAAGTGCAGAAAGAGCCTGAGGGCTCTGCAAGAGACAACACAGATGGAGGTGAGAGCAACCTCACAACATTTTTGAATTGCTGCTACAATTGTCAATATCCCCAGTATCTACTAGGAGGAAAAGCCTGCAATGGCACTGTTAATAAGGAGCCAAAGAAATGTCTGCTCCTTCACCCCAGGCATCCCACCGTGCACTGAACAAGAGGTAGGACAGGATGAAATCTGGTGCTTCCTTCAGTAAGAACAAACAAATGCATAAAAGTAACAGGCTTAGTCACAGCAAGCCATTGAGGCTGAGAATGGCAGTTGTGTGTAAAATGAGTTGAGCAAAGTTATTGGGGTTTCTTTTGATACAACTTGAATGAAAATCAGCTTCCATGATGGTGTAAGTATTCCCAGAGTAGACTCCTTAATTATTTACAGCCTTGGTTCATTCAGATAAATAGGGTGTGCTAATATGTGTTTGAGCTTCACTTAGGAGAAAAAAAATGGTTATTTGTTACAGATGTGAGTATCTCTGCGCTGGGTACTCACCACATGCTGCAACCAACAATAAAATGCAGAGTGGTTGAGCTCATGCCTCACAGTAAACTTAAGAATTTCATCTAGTTAAGATTTGCCTTCTTTAAACCCTGTATGCTAGAGCCTAAGGATCTAATGCACAAGGCCTTTTTAATGGATTCATGTACACAGTGATTTAGGGTTGAGTTACTATTGTTAATAAACTTAAGGCTGCTGGAGTTTTTACATTCTCTTTAGATAGATTTCCCTTTATAACTTACAGATGTAATAAACTGTAATTCATCAGCTAATGAATGAAAGAGATGAGTCTCATGAGATGGCATCATCATAGAGAGTGTTTCTCTTTTTAGAGATGCTTGCAGTGAAATGCTCTGGTGGCAGAGACAGTGGAACTGACACAGAGATCCCCCCATCAGGACAGATTTCAGATTTCACCACAAATATATGTATTGCAGTGCCCTTTTTAATAGTCTGGAAGTACTTTATAAGGAACATTATGCCCATTTTTCTCATTTTATACCTGATGCACAGAAAAAAAAATCAATTTATCTATGGTCACTTTACATTTTACTGATTCTAGGTCATCACTTCACTATTTGACCCTGTCTTGAGCATGACCCAGTGGGGAACACTTATAACTTTTATCCACAACTTGCCCATGTGAGGGACAAACTGTATTTTTGATATGTCCCCCCAATCATCTGCAATCTGTGATGTCCATGTTTGGTTGTCCTATGGTAATTGCAGTGATATCTAATGTCAGTTGATGAGCACTGAATGTTCTGTAAAATGACATTTAATGTCAGAAACTAGATATAAAAAGATAATTTGCTGAGCAGATTTCCCATCTCACAATGCACAGAAAATGCATCTGGGTGCTTCCCATTTCTTCAGCCTTCAGTCAGTTGTAGAAGTTCAGGCTTCCAGTCAATGCAAACAAAATCACCAGGAGAATTCACCTACTGTGGCTCCAGGAAATGCATCATCCATCGTGATACTGGTCTGAGATGAACATCAGATTGCCTAATGAATTTGCATTCATTCTCTAGAAGACTTTATTAAACAAAGTCAAAGCAAGGCTGAAGGGTCTTTTGATAGATTTGGCCAAACACAAAGTTGAGTGCTGTAGCAGTAATGGGCAATTCTTTTGAAATACATTATATCCTGACATGGGATGAAATAGTCTCTAATTTGAAAATCCAGCTTAATTTCAGTGGATTTATATGCCTAAAAGATAGACAGACTTTTGTTAATAGCCTCTTATAATGAAAGAGCTTTTAATTAAGAAATAGTGTTGGATTATATCATCTACAGAGTAAACAGAGTAAAACAGTGAATCTGATCATATAAGTAATATTATCTTAGATGAACAGTGACAAATTCCACAACTAAATATTAATAAGTAGGTTCTACTAATAACAAATTATTCATTGTGTGCATACAGTGGCATTTCTGGCTGCAGTACAATGATGTGTATGTGAATCCTAGAAAATAAATGTGTTCATTCTCAAAATTTCCCTGTACTCCTGCTTCCAGTCTGTGAATGCCAAGTGTTAAAGTAAGTCTAGAAATACTACTTTCTTTTTGGGCTTTATATTTAGATCAGAAGGAGCTTTCTACAAACCACCAAGAGCAAAACATTTAAACTCACTCTTACTGAGTACAAATTGAGTTTCCTTGGTCCCAGCAGAGCTAAAGACTGAAATAATTCCTTGTCCTGACACTCCATTTTCTATTTATTTTCTGCCCCAATATTTTACAGAGGTGTTATTTCTGAAAATTTATGCTTCAGTGCAAGTTCACATTTTATAATAATGGTGTAGCCAGCATTGTGCTGGAACACCCACTTTATAATTAGATGTTGTAATTTCAAGTGTGCCATTCTTGTCACCCATCTGATCCAGAATAATAATGAGTCACAGTTTAGCTCTCTGTCATGGAAAATAATATAAACAGTGTCCACTTCCATGAGGGAATAGGGAATCACAGTGCTCCCCCTTCAAAATATTTTAATGTATCCTCTTTTCTTTCCTACCCATGTTTCCACCTCCCACATCAGTGTCTGTTTCAGCACTGAGCAGGGTTGGGGAAAACTGAATGGCACATTTCCTTTCCATCACTGGGACCACAATTCAAACCTGATCTACAGTTCTAATTTACATCAGCACTGGATCTTTAGCTGCTATCAACCTCACAAAATGCCCTGTCCACAGCTGTGCGTGAACATCAATGGCTGCCTGGGCTCGGGAGCAGAAAGGCACAAATTACCAAGCCTAAATTGCACCTCTTGCTCTTCAGGTTTCTAACACAAAGTTTCCACAAAGCAGAGATCCTAATTTGCTCAAGTTCATCTGTGTTTTACAATATTCTCAAATATTTCTAGTATTTCCTCCACACATCTTTTCCAGTGACACCAATGCTGGCTAGTAAAACACAATCTCTATTCAATATAATCTCATACTCTTGCTTTTTAAAGAAAAAAAACCAGCTATGTGTGACTGGATTTGTGATAGCTGAACTTGAATGTCCTATCAAGTTGGGTTTTTTCAGCATTCTAAAACTCTTTACTTTTAAAAACGTACTGATAAGTTTTTAAAAGCAAATTTTACTATAAATTCCTTTCTCACTTTCTATTGTTTATCTGTAATTAGCCTTTGTTTTGCCATATTCTATGCCCCATTTCACTTAAGAATAACATTCTGATTTGAATATGTGAGAAAAATGTACTTGGTAATTTTCAAGTTAGACAAGACAAAAATAAATTTCTTACTTCAAAAGGCATAAGCCTGGAGTATTTAAGTACTCAAATAATGACTTTTGAAAAAAGTCAATCTTCAGTGAAAAATCATCACAAATATCTAATAAATGTTCCATGAAGTTAGAAATAAGCAAGGATTAATCCAAATTTTAAAGGCTTTTCTACCATTTTACTTTTTCTTGTTTTCTTGGTTTTGTCAAGAGGTTAGAGAACAGTTGCAGAATAAATGTCAAATATTGTTAAGCTGCAAGTACAATTTTGATCACAACACTAATATTTTCCCTGAACTTCAAAAAGTTCAAATCCTACTCAAAACATGTAGAAGGGGAACCTGCCCAGAGAAGTGGTGGAATTGCCTCCCTGAAGTATCCAGAAACAAGTGGATGTTGTGCTGAGGGTCATGGTGTAGTGGTGGATGGACTTGGCAGTGCTGGGTTAACAGCTGGACTCGATCTTAGAGGGCTCTTCCAACCTTAATCATTCTGTGACACCAAAAATCAGCACAGTTTAGGTATGGTACAAAGGAAGATACAGAGAAAAAATGGACAGAAGGTCTCGGAGAACATTAGGGCTTTAAGCAACTCTCAGATTAAGGGAGCAAAGATAAGGAGCTTGGTTTTGTTCCTCCCTGAATTTCACTGGATAAAAAAGTACTTCTAGGGAAACATGCCAAAATTCAGTCCTGAGTAAACACAGACAAGTCAAGAGTGGAGAGAGAAATATTCAAAACACCAGTGCTAAGATGATATTGAATCCTTGAAAGCAGATGAGGCTTGAAAGCCCACTGATGAAAAGGAAACAGGGTAAGAACAGAAATTTGTGGGATGCCCAAAGAAAGTAAGAAAATTCTGTTGAAAGATACATTGAATTACATAGTAGAGGGAGAGGAAGATTAGAAGAATATGGTGTTTCTCTTGGGCTGAAAAAAACCTCTTCACTTTAAAGTAAGATTTAAAAATTATGTAACCACTGTGAAGAGAATCACTTCATAGTTAGAGGACTGGAGATCAAAAGAGCCTCAAAAATAGTTCTTTGCTTCAAATGCAAGAAGAGCCGTGTTTTCCATTTCTAATGTGTAGTATTTGTCCCAGACTTGATGCACTCCCTGGTCAGTTGTCCTTTCTGTTTAACAGTAAAAGAGTAAGAGTAAGCCCATTCATGAGTATTTCTGATGGAAACCACCAACCCACTCCCCTCCTTACAATGTTACACTTGTCAAAGAGTTGTACTGAATATAACGTTCACATTACCTTTATCTTCTGTTCAAGTAGTACAGAGGCAAACTGTTTTGCACCTGCAGCTTTTATAAGGCTGGAGTGGGATTTTAAAGGAACTGCTGAAGTGGTTGAACACTTTATGTGTGAGACCCAGCCTATGCTCTACATATTTATATTTGTTTAACAAATCATTATCAGCCAAATTAAATTGAAGTGTGAAATATGGCACTCAGGAAAAATGACACATACCACCCTTTCCCACTGGTGGAAAGAATAAGGCAAGAAAACAGGAAAAGCTCTCACACCATTCATAGGATTTTGAGTGTTAAACAACCAGGCACAGAGATGCATAAATCACAGAGATGCATACATGAAAATGTTTTTTTTTAAGAGAAACAGCAGTACTTCTTTAGTAAAATAATGGTTAACTCTTTTAATCATACAGCTAGTGGGTTCAAACACCTCCAACTCCTATCCATTCAGGAGTGGACATTTTCCTAATACTTCAGCATGACCAATTCTCTTCTCAATCATCTTTGTGGCTTCACCTCAAGTCCTGTATGCAGTTCTGGGTGTCGCAATATAAGGATATAAAGCTATTAAAAAGTATCCAAAGGAAGGACATGGAGATGGTGAAGGGGCTGGAGGGGAAGCCTCATGAGGGGCAGCTGAGGTGATTCGGTTTGCTCAGTCTGGAAAGAGAAGACTGAGGGGAGACCTCACTGGGGTCTTTAACATACTCACGAGGGGAAGAGGATGAGACAGGACCAGAGACAGGACTTGAGGAAACAGCTGGAGCTGACTCAGGGGAAGTTCAGGTTGGCTATAAGGAAAAGGTTCTTCACCCACTGGAACAGGTCCCCCAGGGAAGTGATCACAGGACCAACCCTGGCAGAGCTCAAGAAGTGTTTGGACATCGCACTCTGGCACAGGGTGGGAATGTTCCAGTTGTCCTGTGCTGGGCCAGGAGTTGGACTCAACCCTTGTGGGTCCCTTCCAACTCAGGATATTCTTTGCTTCAATTCAGAATTGTCTACAAATAGAGATCTCTCTCCAGGGCATGTCAGTAAGAAGGAATGCAAAGCCAAATGCAAGGCTTTGATGAATTTATAAAGAATGGGAGCACCACGGATAAGCACATGTACCACACCAGTGCCTGTTCCCAGCTGGGCTCATGATGC
The DNA here is from genome assembly GCF_901933205.1 of Camarhynchus parvulus. Classification (NCBI taxonomy): domain Eukaryota; kingdom Metazoa; phylum Chordata; class Aves; order Passeriformes; family Thraupidae; genus Camarhynchus; species Camarhynchus parvulus. Next base: position 107,724,875 of record NC_044573.1, on the reverse strand, counting down.
TTTGGAAAATTGCAACAACCAAGAGCTTTGCCCAAGTATCACATGGAAGCAGAAAGGCCACATGTAACATTAAGTTGAATTTGCGACCAATTTTCTGAAAAAATGCATTTTGTTTTGAAAATACTCATGTCTAAAACTCTTCTAGAAGAAATACTTTTCAGACATCGATAGCAGCCATCACTGCCAAACACCAAAACCTGACCACGAAGCAGCAGCAATCTTCCTCACTCTCTCTTTGAAGGACACATGTTTGTAACAGTACCTTCTTCATTTTTTTTTTCTCAGAAAAAAACTTTTTTTTTATTTTTTAAAGCATATTATACATGATTGGTCAATAGACATTTATTTAATTCTTCACAAAAAAGCGAAACTATTCACACAGGTTAAAAAAATAAATAAATAAAAAAGAAACAACAAAGGAGAATGAGGCTTTTATGGCTCTCATCTAGAAGAGAGAAAGCTTGAGTTAAATTCCTTTGCCTGAACTGGGCAGGAACTGAACTATCAACCTCCTGTGTACTCCAGGCAGATACACAGAGAACTGAACCCTGGTGCAGAGGAGATTTTCTTCTGTATTTCAAAGAAATCTTCAAAATATTTTAGTGTCATTCAAATACAGGAAAGATCTCTTTTCAAGCTTTATAATAATTATTGTTCTGGAAACCTTATAATATAAACTTCAGGCCTGATGGTCACTGAGTGCCAGTGGATTAATTAATTTCTCTTAGGTTAGTCACAGAAAATAAATAATTTTTCTACAGTCAGTTTAGTCAAAAATGAACATTGCCATAGTCCAAAACAACACAAATACCACAGGCAATGCAGTATTTTGCCTGATTCATAAATCAGACCATAAGTCTTCAGAGCTAAGACAATGCCATACATAAGCAATGCACCCATGTTCAGTCACATCTGAAGTTTTTTCTGCATCATCTTTCCCCAAGAAGAGTCATCAAATGCACATTCAGCAAATTTGGTACTCAGAAATAAATGACACCCATAGGCACATGTCCCAAATCCCCCCATTTGCCAGCATGGGTTGGAAAGTTCTCAAAACCTTCTTTGGGTTCTTAGAAATAACTGCCACCTTCAATTTTATTTTCTCAAGATCTTCACCACCTCCAGCTGCAGAGATGTGAATGATGAATCATTGAACTGACATCCCAAAAAGGATCATCTGTCATCTGTTAAAATTACAGGCTATGGAGGTAGGGATGTCTGCAGTTAAGCATAGGTCTGATTTCCTTTCTGTAATTTTGATTCCTTTAAAAAAAACTTGAGATAAAGTGCAGCAGAAATAGCTTAGTACTTTACTAGTGTTAAGTGAAAAAAAATTGGCAAATATTTAAAACCTTTGTATTCATTTTTGAAGAATTATAGACATCTTTATTCTGCTGAAAAAAATGTTGCACTCATTAAAAGGGTTTTGCAATACCTGAGAAAAATCAGGCACCAGATGTGGTTGATTTGACTTATGAAAAAAATTGTATTTGCACATGCCAATGGATAATTGTTTGGAATTCAGAAGCAAAATCTACAAAGTTTCCATCTGCAGCAGCCAGAGGGCTGGAAATTGAACAGAATTTTCCCTACAACTTTTTTCTCCTAAAAGCTGTCCCTGGCAGCTCTGTGCAGCACTGCCCATATGAAATGAAAAGGGAATGAGGTTTTTTTCTTATGTTCTCAATGCCTCCCCTTCTGCCTCCTGAGCAGCCATGAGAGTGACAAGACTGGTGGGAGAAACCTGTTAGGTGTCTCCTCCTACACGGATGCTTTCCAATTAGCACTTATCTAGATCTTATTTATGGTTTTAAAGACATAGAAATATTCCTCTCCAAAGACAGTGAAATGCAGCCCAGAGGCACAGGGTAACTCATGGACTCACACAATCAATAAATCACAAAACCCAGTGCAAACCTCAGGAAATTGGTTCTGTCTCCATACATAGAGCACACAGCACCTTCCCATCAGCAAAGCAACAAAAATCAGAACATCTTTTCTTGTGATTTGTCATCCTATCCTGAGTATCCTGAGGGATTATCAGAACAGGCAGTGGAAGGCCAAGGATGAATTGTTCAAGACTTCAGCTAATTAATGGAAAGAAAAAGATGGTCAGTTGACAAGGGAAAAGAACCAGCTATTGTTCTGATGATGAAAGAAGCGCTTCAATAGGCAGGCAACTTGCCCCCACCCTCCATTATAGCTCAAATAGTTTTGCTGGTGGTTCTTTTATAAGAATTCAATTGTTCCAAAGATATAGAACTTCCAAGGAAAAATAAAGCAAAAAAACCCTACCTTAAGAATTTAAAATCTGAGAATTTTCATGCAGGATTTTGAGACAAAACCAGTCTTTTCATCAGTCAACACTTGGTCAAGCATCTTGAGAGATCAGACTGCCAATCAATCCAGAAATAATGAGGAGGGACAATGGCCAATGGCAAAGAGGGTGAACATAATGGGGAATTGCATGACAGAGGAAAAAAAAGTGAAAAAAAACTGACAGTGGGGATGAAGCATGGCATATGGTTAATATCTTTCCTCTATTGGGGCCTGCACAGATTTTATTTTTAATTAAAAGCATTATTCATTATAATTAGCACTCATGATTTGTAAGTGATGCTATCTTTGAAAAATAGATAGAGCAATGACTCCAGACTATCCAGTTGGATTTATGTGTGATTTGGCTGCTATACAGTTCAGAAACAAAGAAATAAAAATGCCCTGTGAATGAAGAAATAAGGCAACCCATCCACAGCTAAAGTATAATATGAAAGTCATGTACAGAAACAAATACATTAATATTTTTATATTATTTTCAGCCTGACAATGAAGTTACAAAAGAGTGGAATCAGTCTAGTCCAGTTCCAAAAGATCTGATAAACAAAACCTGAACTTAAATTAATTCAGTTTTAACAGGTTTGTAACCTGTTAAATGGCATCTTTCAAGAAAAAAAAATCATCCATTGACCCATGCTGTTAAATTCAGGGTTCTAATCCAAAATCAATTGTGCCTCAGCCAGCTTTCTATCAGCTGAGTCTTTTTTTTGGCAAAGACTCAACTCAAAATGAAGGGAATGCATTGGGGTGATAATTTGCTGCATGAGCACCTATAGGGTTGTTAAAATAAAGGTGCTGTGCCATATGCAGGTGTTCCAACATTCTTAAACAGTTCCTCCAGTATCCCCAATGCATTGCAATTTCAAAGTAAGCAAACCCAGCAACAGCAATTCTTCATCTCAAATTTGGTTTGGAGCCCCGTCTGGCAAACGGCTCTGATCCCGCTCTAAAGCACATCCTCCTGTTCAAGCAGCGATGATGGACTGCAAGGAGCTGCATTAAGGTCTCAGACAAGTAAATTACTCTGGCTTCAAACTGTCAAGTAAACTTTGCAGCTTTGTACTTCATAGACTACAGTTGGTGATAAAGACACAGAAACCCCAGGCTGCTGGTTTTGGCCATAAAAACGCCGACTGAAGTAATCACCCCGTACAGCATGTGATGAGGAATATCATTTACGCAGCAGAGACACACACTTGGCGAACTGATACACTTCCAAACACTCTGAAAATTGTTTTTCCTCACCTACCCCCAAAGTCCTTCCTTTGAAGCCTTCACAGGACAGGAATGTGAGACAATTTCAAACCCAAAATGCAATAACTATCTGATCACAACTTTGACAACTGTATTTTTTAAAAGTAAGTATCTGCTTACACTCCTGTTAGTGCATTCCAAAATTATGAGACCAGGTAAACCAAGCTAATAGAGGGATCTAGTGCTTAATCACAGCACAGGAAAGGCAGGATCTGGGGATGTGCAACTGCTTCCTCTCAGGCTACAAGACCAACTCTAAAGTCTTCATGCAACAACACAGGCAAAACCATTAAGCTTCCATTGAGCAAAAGAAATGATCACAAGACATTTTTTCTTAAGATACATTTAAAATAGAGCATTGTTTGTTCTCAGTTATTTAGTAAGCCACACTATCAGTGGCTGAAACATACATTCCCAAGTGGGATAGTGAGATAAACTCTGCAAATTTCAGTACCATGGCACAACACGTCTTTTTATTTTTCAAAAGATAAAACACCTCATTGCCTTTTCAGCATACAGATAAGATACAGACACCTCTCAGGATGGATAAGGTCACTAATTGATGAAATGGAAACTGTTCATGTTATGCTGCTCTAAAAGATGTTTTTGTGCTGATCCAGTCTCCTTGAATAAAAATAACTGCATATACATACCATAGTGTTTGTTCCACCAGCAGTTTTTATGAACTTGGGTAAAAACATTATAAAAGCAAGTACTCATACTGGATGAAACCGCTTTGGGTAGGAGTCTGCGTGTTAGAGATGAGAACTGCCCTTGGCCATTCAGCCTGCGTGGTATTTATGAGCAACACTTCATTTTCACAATCTTAGAACACTTACAATAAACAATAATGATAATAGTTTTCAAAACACTTGCTGAATTTCAAAATATTTTCCCAGAGAATAATGTTTGCCTCTCTCTGTTTTGATACGTGCCTTGGAGTCAAGCTGTTGCAGGGAACTGTGGAAAGGTAAGAATTTTTTGCTTATGATATTGAACAGTAAATCTTGAGTATTAGACTCTTAGATCTTTAAATAATATTTACTATTGTTATATGCATGGCTTTATAAGCTATTTTAGAAAGTAATTTAGAATATGAAGAAACTAGACAACCTTTTTCAGCTCAGCTCTGAAATTACAATTACATTCTCACTCTAACTGCATAAATAACACCTTTCTCTGTCAGTTCTGGGATGCACAAATCCTTCCTCTCCATAAAATTTACCAAGCTAATAAATACTGACCTAGAATCAGCAATTTTGGTATTTACTAGGGACTCTAAATTCATAAATCAACATAATACCTAAGTGGGCAGTACTACAATAATTTTATATATTCTATGTAACTATTTCACATAATATATTTAATGGCCAGAAACATTACACATTTAGCTGGCAAGTCTCTCCTTTAGCATTCAATAAATACCCCACTTTTACATAAGAAAATGTATTTCAATCTAATGTTTATATTTTGACTGCACCTAAAATGTAGTTATTGTAGCATACTGCATCAATAAATGAACAATTATTTCTCAGTGGCATGTAAAATACATAGTGATGTCAGCAGCATTAAATTCTAGTGCCAAGGAGGGAAACAGTTAAATGTAGTTTAACTATAAAATTAATATTATACTAATTTTAATAAAAGGAAAAGATTTACCTTATTATTTTTAGTTCAGACATGCAGTCATGTGCATGGTAATTCAATACCCACTGTATAAAATCTGAGGTATAGAAAAGTTTTACAGATGTTTCTAATCAGCTTCCTTTGTTTAACATTAGAGCTAACCTCCAGAAGATACATACAAGCTGCACATCCTACAGGTAATGCTATCCAGATGGGATGTTTTCCCTGAACATCGTGGTCACTAACACAAGGAATAAGGAATAACATAAGGGATATGCTGTGAAGAAAAAGCATCTTGGCAAAGCATTTCTAATGTCATTTTGGATTCAGTGCCACGACACATCTTTTCCAGCTTGCCTGAAGTACTTCTTGTGGAAAACTCCCAAAACATACAGCATAAAAACGTCTTGGGTTCGGACAGCTTTATGTTGATTGCTGGGCTCTAGCAAATACTAAATACAGTAGTGATAGCATCTTAATTCTTAACCTCTTCCCTTGGTTAAATTGTACAACTTCCCAGCTGTTGGGTCTCTAGAATATTCCTGCAGACCTATCCTATACTGAATTTTCTCTGGATACATCAATTTGATCAGGAAGACACTTCTGCAACGAATGCTGCAAGTTTGTCTTTCTTGGAAACAAGGAATGAGCTTCCCTTGCCCGGATGCTCATTGGCAGGGAAGAGCAAAATATCCCAGTTCCTTAAATTCATTCTTCTCTCATGAGTTAATAGCAGTGACTAAGAGAGGAGGTCTCCAGCTGAGGCATCACAGTGAAGTGATTTTTCTGTTAGACCACTTGATGCATCTGCTGATCATTGTCACCTCAATGCCTCATCCTGGTACTGCTGACTTAGAAAGGGAAAAGCCTTGAAATTCCCAGAGAACTCTAAGGTGTTTGCAGGAGTGCACCCTGTAGCCCTTTTCTCTGGTGACCTGAGTGAAGGAAGAAAGCAAAATCTTCCTTCAGCCCTCCAGAGAGACAACTCAGGCAGGGACCATCATTTGTCCAGTGTAAGGACTTAGCCTACACCCAAAAACATCAAAGGAGCTCTCAAGTAGAACATTGAGGGGGTAATTGAGGCAGATTCCTGACATTCCACATAAATGCACACCCTCTCTTGTCAACCAGGACATAAAAGTATCTAATGCCAAATAATTTTTTTCAACTGCCCATGCGCCAAACATACTTGTAACCATCAGGCCAGGCTTGCACAGCAAAAAAAAAAAAAAAAAAAAAAAAGGAACGTGGGAGCACAGGAAAATCCTCTGACACAAATACATTTTCAAAGAACAACCAAGGACATAAGAAACTATATTTTCCACCAGGCAATCAGAGATCCTGGCATCACTGTAAGAACAGCTGTGTTCAGGGTGGCTGCAGAAAGATGTGGATATCTACAACAAGTATGCCATAGATCCCTTCCTTGAGTGCACGAAATTCCTGGTCTACAGTCAGCAAAACAGAAATGAGATCCACAATCCAGTGCTCCTAGGCTGACTCCTGCCTACCTTAGAGGGATCACATCCCTTGGCAGAACCTGGCTGGGAGTTCCAGCACATCTAACTACTAAGCACTAATAAACTAATTAAAGTGCTTCCTGCCCCTGAGAAAGGCAGCAACTCTTGCATATGAGCACAGCCCTCTCCTATACTTGTATTACTGAAGCATTTGGAAGTTTAATAAAAATTTGGATTTTAAATGGCTTGTGACAGGTTAAGATTAACATCCTCCTACTGCAATTGCTTAGAAGCAGGGAACTGGCAAGACACAGGCTATATTTCAACCAGACAGGCATGTTTCTACTGACAGTGACAGAAACATTTCCACAAAATAGCCTCCTGCTGTCTCCAGCACTAATGAAACGCACGGCATACAGCGGCAGAACGGCACTACATTTCCCTCAGAATATGAAATGCAAACTCTGCCTTAACCATCCTCCAGAAATCCACCAGAGCTACAACTTCTGTATAACATTAAGTCTTTGTTAAATTAACTGCTGGAGGGCCTAACGGCTCATAAAAAAAACCCCACCACCTCTAAAAAATACCCCCAAAATTATGTCATGAAGAACGACTTGAGATGGAAATCCAGTCAGACATAACTCCTACCCATCACTTGTGTGTATGGACAAAAAGGACTGCAGGCCTTGTAGTTGCAAGGAAGAGCAAAATAACTAATTAGATCTATGAACAAAGAATATCCCAATCCTGCTCCCCAAAAGAGGTGTTCGCACATTTTCACAATTGCAAGAATACAAATTTTACACACAAAATGGATAATGGTGAGGTGTAAATATTTCACTTCCATGATCCTGAACTGCTGATTCAAACATACACAGTCCTGCAAGACAGTCTGAAGCAGCTTTGACAGCTTAGTTTTACTAGACCATAGTTATGCCAAAACATCCCAACGAGGGCATAGAGTGATTTGAGATTCTTAACTTGAAATTCTATTATCCTCAGAAACATTGAATTATACAGTCTGTCCCCTTTTCACTTAATTAATCATTTTTGCTATATATCTATTCTGTTTTTTTGTTATTTCTATCATACAGTCATATGCTACTGACATAGGTGAGTCATGAAACTGCAGTGTTTGCCACCATACAGTCACAAAAAAAGGACATTGTCACACCACCAGGCTGAGAGATGGCAAATGATAAACACACAAACAAAACATACAATGTGGACAGTAACAGTCTCAAAAATTCAATTGGTATGAGCATTTTTGCAGATATCAAAAAAGATGGGAAGTTTAGGAGTTTAGGAACTGCAACTGGAATTTGGAAGAAGACAGTATTTGTTTCTGAAATTAAACGAAGTGCCTTCTCTTCATTAGAACATACAGGAGAGAATAAAGTTTACAATACTGACTTTATTCTAACAGGGAAGATTGAAATAATTTTTTTAATGGATGCCACCAACCCACCAGGAGTTGGATTTTCATGACCCTCGTGGGTCTCTCCCAACTCAGGATGTTCTAGAATTCTATGAAACAATATAGCAGAGAATTGTGACAAAAGATGCAAATGTGTAGCATTAATGCAACAAGTCCACTGTCTTTAAAGTTTGGGTGTTTCTTTTTTTTAATAAAGAACATTTGTTTTTCCCTTCAGAATTAAAATCACTGAATCACAGAATGGTTTGAGTTAGAAGGGATCTCTGGAAAAAAAATCCATCACTAAATCAGACTATAGATGGATATATCTAACGTTGAATTTGTTCACTTGGCCACATTTGGTTCTGTATTATAATAATGTAACAGAGCTAAACCTGCAAAACATTTAAAAACACTTTTTGTAAATAATGAAGTTCACCACTAATATGAATTAATTACCATTAAAAATGAATAAACAAAAACAGTCAAGCTTTTATGAGACCCTGCAGCTATAGCTGAAGCAATAGATTTATAAAATTTAAGCTGAATTTTTTAACCACGAATAATCACTATTAAGGATTATTTTGGATTAAATGCACATGTGAAATATATTAATACTTTAATCATGAGTGCTGGACAGAACCTCAAAAATAGGTATTTCTATTGGGAAAATCATATCCCTTGAAATAAACAATTTTGCATGTAAGTACTGAGCAATATTTCAGTGATCATACAGAAAAATAATAACACCAAAAGATGTATTCAACAGTCTCATTTTATGGCACTCACTAAGCATGAGGAAAACTCAGGTTCAACTTTACATTCTTCCAGCAAGTAGAAACTTGAATATTGGTCTCTCCTCTTCAGGGCTGTTGTTCTATACACAGGACTACCAGCTAGAAGAGATTCCTCTTCATCTCAGTAGATTTTTATACTTTCAAAAAATTAGCCCTTAGTTTTGTTCTTATTAAAAAAAATAAAGCAAATGTTGAAACCTCTACATTTTTCAAGGAAATGGAATTTTTATTTTCCAGACAAACACAGTAATTACAGAGACCTCTGAGCTGGACAAGAACCCTGCAATGCTTGAGCAAGAGTCTGAATTTTAGTCTTGCAGTACTTGAGCTGAAAATCAGGCAGCATTTGAATCAAGTCTAAGAGGAACATAATAGAAATGCCACCACCTCCTATTGTAACTGCTCCCATACTCACAGATTTGAAGGAGTTTCAAATGTATGGATAAATACTGGAAAAGTCCCAAAATGAACACAAAGGAAATTCAAGTCCTAAAAGCTATACTGGAGCAATCTGAAAGGCTTGCTTTAAACCTGTTAAAGGAAGGAAATTCACAGTTAAGACTGAAAATCCTGGCTGGAGCTCCAGCTTTCAAATATATACACTGCCTTGCAGAAACAAAAAGGGGTAGGCAAACTATACAAATCAAGACCACAGTGTCAGACTGGATTTCCAGTTTTAACAATGATTTGTGACATATTAGAGAACACTTTATTTCATTTTGTTTCCATAAAGTTGTAGCTCTCAGATGGACAGGCCAAGAATAGTCAAACTAGCTGAGGGTTTACTATAGCAGCAAAAACACCACCTTACTTGGGTATTGAATGGATTTTTTGCTACAGGTCCATAAAAAATATGAAAAAAAATTAGAAGAAAGGAAGATAAAAACAAAGGAAGCAATACTTTCAGAAGGCACAGCACAAGATTTAACAGTAATTTCCCTTTCCAGTATAAATCACTTTGTTTTACTTCCCACAGCACTATCAATCATGACATTCTGTGCAAGTATTTTAAAGAAACTTCTGGTAGTTTACATCAAACTTTGATCAGGCAGTTACCCATAATTCTTCAAAAATGGAGCTTAATTTAATAAGTAATTGTATATATACACATGGATACACACCCATTTATATGTATATATTTAACAACTTTCCTGAAAAAAGGCCAAAATTAGTTTGAGATCAGAGATATGGCTCAGATGACCTCTTGAGGCTCCTTCCAGCATAGTTCTTCCACAGTTCAGAATGGAAATTCCAGAGCAATCAGGGTAAAAAAATGTGTCATTAACCAAAAGGAAATGCTCAATTTATAACTGGCATGCCACAAGCTCAGTGTGTGGAGAGGCCAAGGATCAGCCTGGGTAGTGGGGACACAGAACCAGCAAAGTCCTAATAGAGGTGTTAGAGCCATTACACAATTTTTAGGATGTCATCGAGCTCACTTTTCCCCTGTGACCAGGAATGACAGTGAAATTCAGAACCAATGTGAGGATTAACCAGTTATTATTGCAAAGGGCTTTGAAGAAAACAGGTGCTGAGTAAAAATGCTGTGTATTAGTGGGATGACTAATAAAAATTACTCTTACAAGGAGTAAGAATCTAAACCAAGGAGGGTACCACAGAAATCCAAGACATCTGGGGAGGAGTATCAGTGTAATAAAATGAAAACAAACCAACCCGTGTTATTTGGCAATCCCACATGCAAACCACTTGAATTTTACACTTCTGGAACTTATGTCATCGTTGAGCCTCCACCTTCCACTCTGAGAAAGCTGCAGTTTAGAGAACTAGTATTTTAAAGCATACATAAGGTGGCAATGGGGCAGCTATTCAAGAAAAAAACTATCCTATTTAGTCAAGTTGCTAACTGGGACACTTAAATTGTTTTACACCAAAAATGAATATGTGTCTTCCAGCATTTATAAGAGGGGATGTAGAAAATCACAAATACTCCTCAAGATTTCAGGAACCTTTGGTATAGTCAGAGACTGCAAGTGCATTGTGTATTAAACAAAGAAACGATCCATGCTTTTAAAGTATCATCCATAGCCCTCCATAAATCCCCAAACCCCTCCCATTAATGGTTACTGTGTGATTAATGTTTGTACTGGGCCATTTTAATTAGTGAAACAATTCAGAATTCTACCTTAAAAAGCAGCTTTGTGAAACTGCAGTAGTTGCAGAATATTTCACTCCTGGGCTTGATAAAACACTAAACCAGAAACTGCTTTCAAATAACTGCCTGCCACAGCACTTTTAGCCAACTTTTGCACCTGGTGCTGAGAGGAAAAGCCAAGTGAACTTTCACTCACTTGTTGCACGTCAGCTTCAATGCAATGTCTTTCTTCTGTTGTGTTTGGGTTTCTAACTGGAAGAGACAAGTAAGCTAAACTAGGAGCCAATCAATCCCTAAATTCTAAGAATGCAATAAAATTTGATACCAATAAATCTTTTCTTTTAACAGCCAAAAGAGATTAACAAAGGTATTTGAAATTTTATCCTACTCTGTACTTTCAATAGGACGATTACCTGACAACCCTGTCGAATCAAACAGCAAAATTAAAAGAGACACAATTAAGCTTGTATACACAAGGAACAGGATATGCATTTATGCATATCCCTAGTAGGTCCTCCATTATATATTAGCCTTGATGTATTTTTCTTCCTCTTACAATAAAAGTTATTACACCTTTGGACTGTCAAATAAAAATCCAATTGGCTGAGACACGGACCGTCAATATAAAATAGCTTTGCACAGCTTCCCTCTTGCTACAACCAGTCAATTTTTTTCAGCTCTGTCATTAATTTGTTTCATTACTTGAGGAAAATCTACTCTGTCTTCTTTGTACTTTCATTTTGCATCAGTAAAGTGATCTATTTTTTTCCCAAATTTGGAACACTGATGTTGGCACAAGATCATCAAAGACAAAAATGGTAAACAACGTAAAAACACATTCAAGAATTAGATATGATAAAAAAGTAGTTGCTGAGTATTGTGAGAATGGTTGTTAGTAACAATATCTGCTGAGCATATTGAAGTTGATATACTGGCATCAGGCTGAGTGTCACTATACAAGTGCTCATTATTGATCTATATATAAGATATATATTTGCTTGCATGTTATGGTGCAGAGATGCCAGCATTCACATCCCCATGTGTATGATACTGTCCACAGAAGAAGCATTTGTCACAAGACTTTCTGTGTTACCATGAATTCTTTCCTAAAATGTAGAATCTGTCTCTTCCCTTTCTTCCCCATCTTGTGCTCTCCTTCACACACAGACACCAACAGCCCCATTCCACCTGTTCCATCATTATCCACTTAAGTTTCTCTGGCCTCATCTGAAATTCAATTTGGAAGTAACACATCTGCTGACTCTCACTCCATTTACTACTTCTTGATGACTTCTCTGTCATCAGCACTTAATGTCCTGTAAAGCTACTTCCCAAACTCATTCTCCAGATCAGACCTTCTGCAGGCTCCAACGCACCAGCCACAGCTTCTCTTTCAAACCCCTCTGCCTCTTATTTCAATTATTCCCATTCTCTTGCTACTGAACATTTTGAGAAAGTGTCATGGGAAGCTCTTCCAAACTCTTTTCCACTACAAGGTTGTTTTCATCTCCCTTTATCCCACTACCTTAAAGAACTCTTTGCTGAATCTCAGGCTTTGCATTCCTTATTCACAGCCTGGTTTCCACTTCAAGCTCCATAATTCTTCTGCTACAGGAGAGAAAATAAGCATTCCCACAAAGTAGCTCTTAGTTTTTGTTCCTGAACACCTTCTCTTATCATAAATCTTTGGCCTTTTTCCCAACTCTGACCCACCTCAGGAGCTGCATCATATCCTGCCAACTGAGTTTTCAATTTTTCTTTGCTCTCTGGTACTTTCCCTCACTGTGTAAAGATGACCTCAGTCTATCCTCTCTTTTAAAGAAACTGTATCTCAATCCAGCCCCAAATCTTTTCCGATTTGTTTCTTTCTCTTCATCTATTAAAAGTCTTCAGCTAATGCACAGACTTCTAACTCTGTCTTGGATCAGCTCCAAGGTGACTTTTCATAAATCCCATCCCTTAAAACTGCTCATTTTTGGGACACTGTGTGCCTCTTCCTAGCCAGAAACCTGGGCCTGCAGGAAGTCTTTATTTTCTCTGACTTTTCTACTGTTTTTAACATTGTTAACATCTCCTTTTGCCATCAGAGAAATTCCTGTTTACCTCCTTTCCTCTTGCATTGCTTTAAGACTTCTGCCTTGGGGGAGTTCTCTCTCAGTTGGGAGTTCTGACTAAACATAGAAATCTACATCTGAGCTGGTCACCCAAGGCATAATTTATAGTCACTAGACAAAAATCACCCTTCTGGATCCAAATTCACCTCACCCCGAAAATAAATCACAGAAACCATAATTGGTTTGGGTTGGAAGGGGCCTTAAAAATCACCCAGTTCCAACACCTTGGCATGGGCAGGGAAACCTCTGACCATGCCAGGTGGCTCCAAGCCCTGTCCAACCTGGCCTTGGACACTTCCAGGGGTGGGACAGCCACAGCTTCTTAGGGCAGCCTGTGCCAGGGCCTCACCACCTTCACATTTAAATGCCTGAGAGAAGCCAAATAAATAGTATCCTACAAGTAACATTTCTCTCTATTGTCACTCATTATTTCTCCAATAAGTAGACTCTGATTCACAGGCATATCAACAATTGATAACCAATAATTTACTGAAATACCTCCTATGCCATGTGCCCACGCAGAGGTACAATGCCTTTACCCAAGATATAACAAAATGGGCAGCCTGGGCATGTAGTGACAGGACATGAGGCAATGGCTTTAAACAGATATATGTGGGTTTAAATTAGGTACTGGAAATAAAGTCTTTACTGTGAGAATGGTGAAGGACTGAAAAGGTGACTTTTTGGTGCATCTACCAGAAAAGTCTTAAACACAAAAAGGAAGAATCCTCAAATTAAAGTGAAGTTTAATATGCATTTTCTGTGCCTGTATAGCTTTCATTTTTCTATGGAACATATGAGTTAAAAAAATAATTGATACTTTTGGATACAGTTATACAAAATTCCTAATATATTACTTTACACCATGATAAGTTCTTCTGCCAACATAAAGCAAAATCTCAGGTAAAGCAGAGAGTTAATTTTACTCTCAGTTGTCATCTTTGTCAGGAATGGGTTACAGCCCATACTTGCTTTGCTCCGTTTATTTGCAAGTCTGAGATAAAAGACTGTTTGTGCAAGTTTTTGTGTGTAAGTTATTTTCTGTCTACTCAAGGACTGTGCAGCCATCAACACTCCTATCAGGTAGAACTCGTGGCTTGAAGATAAAAGAACACAGAAATAAAAAGCATCGACATCTCCCACAATTAAATAAATACTGATCTAAGGGTTTCTGCTTTTATCACTGTTTTTCTTGGCCAGTGACACTTACAGACACAAAAGGGCTGCATTTGCCAAAACTAAAGCACTTAAATTTTAAGAAAACAGATTTTGCAGCGCTTCAAGAAGTAAAACAGCTTCTGCCAAGTTTTGCAGTACTCGCTCACTATTTGTATTTCCAAAATAAAATTGTTTTGAATGATGGTAACACCTCTGCCTTCAGCTACTGTTTCCTTTTGCAGAAGAACAGAACTGGAAGATGTTGGAAAAGGTGGAAAACTTCAGTATCAACAGCTGTCTATTAATAACCAAGTGCAGTATTAGAAACTCAGGACTTCTGAACACTAGGTGTCAGTGTAAGAAATGGAAAAATATCAAAAACCTGTTGTTTCCAATCAGGTGGATTAGCTAAGAAACCAGAAGCAGCTGTGACCACATTTCCTTGTAACTCCGTAACACTGTTAACAAGCCAATCTTCCTAAAAATTGTTATTCTGAAACTATCAGGTTTGCTTCAAATCAGATAAGGTGATCTAGAAATTACAATGAATTTGCTCTGTTAACCACTCTGAGATGACCTTTAAGGTTTATGAGTTACACTCCAAGACCATGCAGAGTTTTACACTACTCTTTTTCCACAACAGATATCCATAAATCAGTTTGTGTCTTTCGCAATTAAAAGTTTACAGGTTGCTTGCTTTTTTTTCTTTTTTTTTCCCCTCAGAATCAATGAAAAACTACATATCTATAACAGAAATACAGTTAATGCCTGAAGACACAGAGGTGAGATGTCTCCACTTCACTTAAGAAGCCCAGATTTTAAATGCATGGCCAGAATTTTAAATAACTATGTTAGGACATGAAGAATCACATGCTTGAAGTGCCCATTTATCTCTCGTGACACATAAGATGATCCGGTGTCACTACCTCAGCTTTGTAGAAACATGTTCATCATATTTGTTTACTTTTATGTTTTACCATTGATACATTTCCGATGCTTTTCATCTAATGTACTAAATTCTGTCAGAATCAGAATACTAGGCAAGATGGGTCTTTTTGTGCAGGATAGACTTTACACACATTTTCATATAATATTCTATTTATACCATACAGAGAAGTTAAAGAAAGAATGAAACCCTGAACATCAACTTTCCATTTGGTTTCTGGAGCTTGGAATGTAATTATGTTCCTCAAAATCATAATCAGAATATTGATTTACCATATTGAGCTCACCATATTGAGCAATATAAATCTAATGATTACTCTTAAATTCTTAAATTGATTTGTTAGTAAGTGACATCAATAGAAGTAGGCAAAGACCCTGAACACTGCATCTGTACACTGACTGTCCCTGCTCATCTCAGCTCATCCAAGGCCTCAACAGCTGTTAATTTCTTCTATTCTCCTAAAATTTTACATAAAAATTAAATAAAGGATGTATCTGTGTTTTGGAAACATGGGTTGGGTTCAGCTTATCAACTGTTTCATAAGAGCCCCAGAAGCCAAGGGAATTGAATACATATATATTTAGGAATGCCACAGATTCCAAAGCCCCCACGAGTGAAATTTCATACCTACTTCATTCCTCTAGCCCAACAGCCTGAACAGGAATTTGATGTGTGAAGGGTGGTAAAAACAACCATATAAATATAGAGAGATATATTCCTATACATTTACAGTACACAAAAATCCACGACATTGTTATTAAAGGCCCAGTCTGATACAGAAAGCCAGGAAATACTGGGATTATTGCTGCCTGCACTACCTTCAGTCTTTATATTTTGTTACAACACAATCTTTAAGCACTGATGACTTCTTGTTTTCCATTTAATCTAGTCAATGCTTTGGATCTTTTTCTTCACTATTGAACATCCTAGTACAGCTTCATAGGTATAATTATTCATTTCTTTCTGTTTGAAAATTTAGGGTTCTAATAACAATATCTTAGTCTCTTTCCACTTGTAAGGTCAGTGAAGTTCATCACCGCTGGATGCTGAGCAGCATCTCTACATGACCAGGCAAAAAGCAGCAGCCCTCTATTAGAGCATATGCTGACCCTGCACAGAGATCCATGCGAAAAAAAAATCTGACCAAGTTACTAAACTCTCAGTCTCAAGAGAAAGCAGAGAGAGAGCCCAGAACCCCTAACTGGGACTCCTGAATCATCTCCTGAAGTAAATTCTGTGCTTGGGAATAGATCTGAATATGGTGAGCAAGGGGCAGACAGTGTTTAAAGCAGAAAACTCAGGACATGTCTTTTCATATAAACTACCATATAAATCTATCATATAAATCTAAATACTGGCCACATTTAAATGCTGCAATTGCACAGGGAACAATTAACCAGTTGCTAGATATAAAGCCCCATCTCTCTTTTTCCATCCTACATGAGGAAATACAGACAAACTTACAGTGCTGGTACCCAGTGAAATTTTTATACTACAGACTTATTTTCCATTTTGATTTCTTCCAGGGCAGGTGTGCCATGTGTTTGCTGCAAATGTATGCATGTTGTTTATTCAACTCTACAGCAAGAATAGAATGAATAAGGGAAGGATTTCTCCCAGATGGTTTTTGTGAACTCCCTTTATCCCATCCATGTAAACACACAGCATGTTCCAGCTTGCTGGGCTGTACATCCACCCTGTGACTTAGTACAAAATCTGAATGTTTAGCTAGCCAGAAGATTGTTTCCATCCTGTGATTCATTAGGTCCCTATGGTACCCTCGACTTCCTTTATTTTGTACAATCACAAATTATATTAGTTTGTCTTATTTTGATAACCCCTTTAATTAATGTCCTGCACAGGAAACTTTATAACTGTTTTAAAACAGACTCATAAAACAAGGACTTTTCCTGTTGCTGGGGTGGCATAAGTGACAGTTACACTTAGGGATATCAGTGGGCAATTCCTGCCCATGAAGGAGCTGCTTTCGATTCTTTCCTTCTTAAAAGCAACATCAGAAGTGTTACAATTATGTACATAAAGGTTACAAGTCGAACAGTTCCAAAATGTAGTAAATAAACCTGGAGCTCTGTGAGGTTACACATGTTAAATTGACCGATCTAGTTTGTGAACAAATAACGACTGTGATTTAATTTTAAAAACCCAAGAACCTCTACAAGCAAAAAACCTGTAAAGGACCAAGAAAGCTTTATGCTTGCTTCTGTCTAAATCCTCATTCTTCCTACTTGCCTCTCCCATTGTCATAGTCATTTTCTCTGGAAGGGCAAGTGAAGGTGATTATTCCCTTCTTCTTTTGTTTTAAACTGCAATAAAAAATAACAGCTGCTAGGAAGAGAAGAAAGTACACCATGATCCAGAAAATATACAGCCCTTTGAAAACATAAAATTCATGCTGCTTATGATAAGTAACTGTATTTTGTATCAGTAAACTTATGCTTGTCTCTGTACTTTCACCATTCCTTCTCCTAGGAAAAGTGGCAAATGACTACCCAATCTTTACTAAACTCACTATAAAAAGCAATTTATTCCACAGGATGGATTTACCACAGATCTATTCAGGCACACTGCTGAATCTCTGCATCTCACTCTAAGTTTTCTACCTATGAATTACTGCTTCATTTTAAAATAATCTGCATATGCCAGTATAGACTATTCACCTGCTGACCTGAGCTTTGTGTTTTGGTTGAGACCAAAGGACTGATTCTGAATTAAATATTGTGTGGGTAAGAGAAAATTTATTTCAAATAGCAAAAACAACAACAACAAAAAATTATCCATCTGTACACTCAAAGTGTTCATTTATACATATATATAACTCAGGACCCAAATCATGCTCCTACACAGGAAGCAAGAGTGGAATATTAGCAGCTTTAGGTATCAGCACAAGTTGTATGAAATTAAATACCATAGGAAGACAAAAGTAAATGACAAAAGAAATTCCAAAAAATATCATGTACAATATGATTTTGGGCAACTGAAGTTCCTTTTAGTTGACACTACTGAACTCTAAAAAAAGGCAATCAAATTGGTCTGACTTCAATCATTTGACATCAATCGGAGAGAACAGAGTCCATCTTCCAGCAGACACACATTGGCTGACAGGGAGCAAACCACAATTCTGTTAACATGAATTCTACCATTCATGACTGTCTCCATAAGGACTTATCACACATTACAAAGAATTACAGCAGATAAAACATTTAAAGGGTGCAGTCCAAGGCTGTTGTGATGTGCTGTGGGCAAGCCTCTGAGCATCCACTCTTTTATGGACAGACAGGGCTACTTACCTGTATTTTTTGGTGTGCATATGGGTAATTTACCTATGCCTTTGTTAAACTCTGTCCTACTGCTTCCATTTTGTAGAAACAAATCTAATCCCTTCCCAAAAGCTATTTGATATCTCTGAAACAAAATGTAAAGGACTGAACTTTAAATCTAGTGCTACACTGAATAACCAAATTCTGTGAAAACAGGAGCCTGCACTACCCCTGCCATAGTGTGCCTAGAGAATAAACTGCTCGTATCTCATTCTGATAACAAAAACCCAGCTAATACATTGTCAGCATAACGAAAGTGCATAGTGATTTTATCGTCCATTTGCCTTTGAATGTGACATCTGAAGCATGAACAAGGAGCTATGGCCCCATCAAGAGAAGATACTAATAATATTTAACTTTTAGTATTAGTCTAATAATATTACATTTTCTTATGAATCAGCCCAGAATGATAAAAATTTTGGAGAGAGCTGGTGAAGGTGAAGAGGGACTTTTTCTCTTTCATAAATATTATATAAAACAATTTCCAAGTTTTTTTATATCTGTCTATGTGCAAGATTTACGCTATTTTGATGGCAAACCTCTCAATGATAGTTTAATGATGAGCAAAAATGATGAGCCTATTCCATTCCTCTTAGTTATAGGTTTTTAATATACATTTGTCCTAAAGGAGGACTTCAAGTTCCCTTCCTAAGGGTCTAAATAGACATGAATAAGTTATTATAGAAGATGATCCTTCAAAAACTTCTTAGTGCACATGGAGATTGTACCAGATATGATGGAAGACTGAAACAGAAGCGGTCTTATTCCACTTCAAATGGTCAGTAATTGAAAGGCTTGTCCCCTTCTGATTAACACCTTTTGCATTTCCTGTTGAACTGTTTTTGCAGACACAACTTTCCTTATATTACTTGTGCCTAACCATAAAGAAAACACAGCTCTGATTGGAACTTCTAGTCTTAGCCCGCATAAAGAAGTACAGTTTAGGGGTAACATGAAGGCATCTATAAATTCCTTAAACAATTACTGATAAATGAACATTTAGATCTGTTACCAAATACTATCAGTCGACAGTGAACTTGATTTCAAATTAAAGCTTAAATTCATTGTGCTTATCAAATACATTGTGCTTGACCAAAAAATGTACAGAACTTTCTAGTGTAGGGGCTTTATGATTTTCTTTTGCTTGATATACAAAAAACAAAAAGTTTAATAATTACAATATAAGCATAAAAAATTCAAACTCATGACACAAATATGATGGAATTTATCTCTCACCTTTCATGCCTATCTCCTAGATATTCAAACCTAAGCCAGCTGTCAAAGGATTAATTTCTTAGTCAGCTGAGAATACAAATTCCTAGATAGATACAAACCCATTCAACTCAGAAAGTAATTTTAGGATGAAATGAATCTTCCTCTGGAGATGCTCATTTCCTCCTATACATTTGCTATATACTTTTAGTAGAATTTTCCTTTATGCAAAGCAGTGTGCATGTTATGCAAAATACACCCAAAAATGGATCATAAAATGTGATGAAGACTCTTCAAAATCTGCTCTCCAGGAATTTGCCTTGTTAATGCACTCATCTGCTACAGCAGCCGGACTTCATGAAGTGCACAGTGGTTTCAAGCAGTGACTGTATAAATCTGCCCAAACCAGACCTTGATTTAATAGAGTTCAGATCAACTCTGAAAATAGGAAGCTGGAACTATAAAGCTGCAAGATATCAAAAGTTAACCAATCAAAGGTAATCGTGCTGGAAACTTATTTTTTAATGCAGAGGCTCAAACCCGGACTTAATCAACAAGAACAAGCTCTTCTTACAAATGCTTACTATGAAAGATGTGTGCAACGTGCCAGCTTTATTGCAGGTATAAAAGTAATTTCTACAGTTTTGCTTTATACCTGTATTATGGATGGAAAAATGGACATGAATTAAACAAGAAACCATTAAATTACATAGTGAGAACTGCATAGTCCATTAACATGAGCAATATGACAAAATCCAGGTGGTAAGCAATAAATTTACTTCTGCAGTCAGCTTCATTTATAAAAATAGTATTTTTCTAGTACTGGGTAAATACCAGCAAAAACACCTACAAGTAAAGTGAAAATTTCACATATCTGCACAGAAGCTCAATAAGGATGTGCAATTGAGGATGACAAATGTGCAAAATTCCCTATCAGAAGCCTGGGGCATGTAAAACGCTCCTGATTTAAGAGTTCCGGCATGTGAATGTCAGAGGTCAAAGCAATGAGCTATTAAAGATACTTTCACTTCCTCAGGAATAAAGTGCTGTCTTGGGCTGGGAGGGGAAAGGTTAGAAAAGCTGTTTATCTGCCGCTCCATTCCCATTCTTCCTTCTGTCAGGAAATCCTACAAGCTCCTGCACCCCACGCAGGGTTAACCCTGGGTCACATCCAGCCCCCGAGTAAGTTGCCGGCTTTGATTAAAGTGCAAAGACCACATGGCCACAGGTTGCACTTTCTCAGCTGCAGGGTTTGGTAAAGCTCAGCTCAGCTCAGCTCAGCTCAGTGGGACAGAACAGCCCAGACTCCAGCATGTTACTGCTGAGGGAAGAGCAAAGCCGCAGCCATCGGTTTGCATAAATTACAGGGGTCATTAACAAAGAGAAAATGTTACTTTGTCAGAGCTAAAGCTAGAATAAGAACTACAAATACATGCCCAGGACAGAGTGTTTAACCAGCAGGAAACCTACAGAGAGGGGAGAGACGTTGTCCCCTCTGAGGAGCCACAGGGCATGTTCAGGACAGCCCAAGAGGAGTGTAATAAGGAAAGAATCCACAAAGAAGCCAGGAGACTGTGGAGACAGGGATACACTGTTGGCCTGTAGAAGTATGAGCAGAAAGAAAGTGCCTGGAGCTGGAAGGGATGCCAAGGCATTTGCTGAGATGCAGGAAACTACTGAACGGCTGCTGGATTAGGTGCAAAACTGAAGGAAAACACCTGTTGCAGGCATACAGTGGGCAAGGGGAAGCCCGATTTTAGTGTATTTCTATTAAAAGCATAAATGTCTTATATGCATGAATATGTAGAAATATATATAAAATATATTTTTATACACACATAAATATTTATAATATGTGCTGTATCCCGTTCTGAATTTCATCATTTTACAGAAGTGTTTAGCTCGAGTTAATGTAGCACCAGAGCCTACCTTGAAACTTAAAAAGCCTCGTCATTGCTGAACGGGCTCATTAAAAAGAAGAGGTGTAGGAACTTGCAGCTCAAAGCTCTAGCTGATCCATGGACTCACCAGATGTAAATATTAGTTATAATATGTATTAGTATAAGCTATATACATTAGTTCCATATAATGTCCATTCCCACATGTGCTGGTAATTTCATTCTAATCACAGAATCATTAAGGTTGGAAAAGATCTCTCAGATGATCAAGTCCAACCATTAATCCAGCACTGCCAAGACCACCACTAAACCCTGTCCCTCAGTGCCACATCTACATGTCTTTTAAGGGCTATGATAAGAAAATCACACTTTTTATGAAGCCACAGGTGGCATATAAGATAACACATTTCTATACAAAGGTATAGTCATTTGTCAGATGGCAAATTCATGCCATGGTGTAAAATGCCATGACTTATTTCTTAAGAGGAGTTTTATTTACTAAAACATAGAGCGGTTCAAATTTAGAGTTGTTTCTGACAGATGTGATTCAAAACAACCTCATTTGTATGACACTTTCATTGGCTTTCAATATAATAAAATATTCCATATTTTGGCAGGGTTTTTTTGACAGAAATCAAAACATCTAATGGAAGGAATAATAAAACATAAATCCTAAGCAAATAATGCATTAACACAAATAATAGAACATAATTAAAAAAAAAAAAAGACAACAAGGCAGCCTTTAGAAGAATAGTCAGTTCTTCTAACAATCTAAAGTTTTTTTAACAAAAAACCCATCAGCTTTCTTCCCAGGGTAAGGTGGGGTTGCATGTCTGGTTCTATAGATCACTGAGACCAGAACATCACCCTCAGCTTCTGTGTTTTATTTGTTCCTAAACCCTGGACAATCTATTATTAGTCATTAGGTCACAAAAATATCATGAGGATTGAAGGAGCTTTAGAGTGCAGGCTATTTTGTCAGTTATGTTCTTACCAAATTTATCAGCTGAGTGTGAACAATGTCTTCCACCAGAATTGCAGTTTCATGGAGTGGCCTGCGAGCATCTCCCAGGGAAAACCTGAAACAAAGAGGTTTATTGCAGGGTTATGGAAATTAGTTAAAGAGAAAAGAAGTATTGGTCTCCTGAAAGATAAAAAGAAGAAAATATGAATAACAATAAGTTTAATACACCTGTATGTATGGAAATGGATCACTCAGCCTGGTGCAAGAATTATAAACCAAAGTCATGGGATTGGTGGAACAGAAGAGCTGCAAGGATGTACACTAAAGCATGTGTGGAGACAAACTGAAAGACAGAGGAAACAGGAAAATCCAGGTTGTAGAAACATTTGTGTACACCCCTCATCAATAAACAACACTGGTAAGCTTGTAACAATGGATGAAGAGATTTTTGCCTCAGTCTTCACTGACAACCTCTCTTCACACATTTCTTCAGGGGATCTTTAATGTCCTTTCCAACCCAACATATTCTATAAGTCTATAATTCTGCAAGAAAAGAGCAAGCAAAACTGCAACATGTGCACTACTAACTCTGACTTTGAAGCTCCTTTTACTTACAAAATTACCAAATAATGATTTGGAAAGGTAAAATGCCAACAGCTTTTTTATCCCAAATCTAAATGCTGGTGCTAAGATGAAGAAACAAATGAAGGGTAAACATTTTTATACATAATAATGTATGTGAGTTTCCTAAAGTCTACACCACAACATGAAATGGCAGGAGGTCATAAAGAGATTATAGTGTTCACAAACAAAAGGCAAGGTGACAGCCTCACCTTATGCAAGGAGCATAAAATGAGGAGTTGTGACAACAGACTTTGTAAGGTATTTTTTCCTCTTCCTGCTTTTCTTATACTTCTTTTTCTGCTATTTCTTCTTCTCTAAGAAACACCAGTCTTACACCATTCTAGAGAAAGACAATTCCTATGCTGCTTAGTATTTCCTCAGAACATTTCTGAGAATAAAACACTTTCCTCCTAAAGTTGAGGTTTTAAAATACAAAAACATGCAGAGTAAAACATATTCATTGTAAATTAAATAGCACAGGCCAGCAATAACACAACTGATTCTTATAAAAAGAGTGAAATTTTATTTACAAGCAAGACTCATATCTTTATATGTGACTGAATATATAAATTATTTCCTCACAAAAGTATTAGTCTACCTTGCAATATAGTAAAACACAATTTTATCTATAAACAACTAAAGAGCTCTATAATAGGGTTCTTTTCCTTTCTCTAATAATGAAATTATTTCCAGTGTTCTGCAAACACCATTCCAAATTCTAATAAATAAATAAATAAATAAATAAATAAATAAATAAATAAATAAATAAATCTCAGCCTGATATGTGTAAGAGCACAACAAGAGCTACTCAGGCAAAATCTGAGCATAATCCACTGTACAGCACTGGTCATAGCACGAGGAAATCACACTCTGTATTTGTCCCTTATCATTTGTCTCTCCTGTTGGGACTATCAGCATCTTAGAGACAAAGTTATGTTTTATAACATGTTGTGCATTTCTAAAATGAGCACAACTCAAATAATCTTTTCTCCATTATGCAGGGCTACATATGCACCTGGATTAGAATGTCAGGCACTTCCTAGGACTATAAGGACAACACAGCAATGTACCCAGAGACTATCAAATATCTTATAAACTGCAAATACATGGACATGATATAGGAAATACATATAAAGATAAATACTTACAATCATAGTACATTGGAAGATTAAACAGTATTTAAACCATCTCAGATTCCAAAAAAGTGCTCATACAGGATAAAGCTCAATTTTTTTTCCTTTTTTTTAACAGTAAGGTTTGTAAGTAAATGAAAATGACAATTAAGAGCTGTTTTTAACCACACAGGGCATATAAAACCAAACAGAAGAGTTATTAAAAATATAATATACTGTTCATTCTTAACTGCTGGTCTATTTTTTAAAGGCAATTATTCTTTCTTTTTAAGGCTTCAAATACAAAATAAATCAACTATAAAAGACCGTGGTAAACACCTGGTATCCAACAATATCAGTTTAGATATACATTTCGCATGTTCACAGTTTTACTCAGCACTCCAAATATACAAATTAAAGGGCTCTGGGTTTCTTTTTCAAAAACAACGAAGTGCAAGAACCAAAATATGTTTCTGAGGCAGGATGCTGCCTCTATATTGAGCTGCCCTGCTCATCTGGATTCAGAAATCTCTCTCACAAGTATTTCACAGTTCCCCAAATAGCAGGAGGGGCAGAGGAGTTGCAATCATGATGCAGCACATCGATCCAAAAGGAGACAAACATCAAATCTTTTTTGGTCCATTCTGATGGACCACTCAGGGTAAGGGGCAAAGGCTTCAAACTGAAAGAGGATAGATTTAGAAAGGTACCAAGAGGAAATTTTCCCTGTGAGGGTGGTGAGGCCCTGGCACAGGTTGCCCTGCGGCTGCCCAATCCCTGGAAGTGTCTGAGGCCAGGATGGACTGGGCTTGGAGCAACCTGGGATAGTGGAAGGTTTCCCTGCCCACGGCAGGGGCTTGGAACAAGATGATCTTTATGGCCCTTTCCAACCCAAACCATCCAGTGGTTCTGTGATAGACAAAGTTGATGCTGAGACATGAAGAAAGGTTAATGTCAACTGCACTTTTTGATTTAATAGAAAATCAAGTTCCAGATGCACCTACTTTCTTCCTCTGTCACTTCCATCCTTTCTACCTTCCAAAGCTATTTCTATCTCAGTTTGCCTTCACTGTTTTCCCACGTAACTTATGCCAGCTTCTTTCCCACACACAGAAAACTAGATACTGGCATGGTGGTTTCAGCAAAAAGTAAAAACCACCACACCCACCCACAGCCGCTTCCTTTTCCTTTGCAATGGATCCAGGATTTTCAGACACTAAAATAAAAGTAAAGCTTCTTTATTCGTTAATTGTATTTGTATAGCATTTGATATGGTTCTTGATTCTAACATGCTTTTAGGATAACATTCTTTAAGACACCAAACACAGACTTTTTTATGTGTTTCTGCTACCAGAGGTAATATTTAGAAATGCACAAATAGCTTATTACTTTAACTCTTTCATTTTTTTTCCTTCACTTTTGCATTGTACCTCTCCACAGCAGAATAAACACTAAACTACGAGTCAGATGGTTCAGATTTTCCCAAGTGGCAGAATACAAAGTAGTTTAAGAACTAAAAGAAAACACTTTAAAAAAAAGACCCCCAAATTTGGTGCCCTTGCTTCTGGGAAGTGAAGCAGAACTTGATGCTTTAATATAAGTTATGAATTTCATTTCACATGTGCTTTGCTTTTATGGTTCATGAGAGTCTTTTAAAGAACCTTCCATTCACTAGACATATTAATAAGTCTTCCTATGAAACACATAAAAATTCTGCTGAAAATAAAAAAAAAGAGCTGTTTCTCCACAGGTAAATACTGAAGAGGAAATATATCAAAATACAATGTTAGCAGAGCATCAAAGCAGCAAAGTATTATGGAAGACAGTCCTGGTAATAGAAGCATCAACCCATTAGACATGTCCTACAATAACAAAGCCTTCTTAGAAGATCCTATTTCAAAGGTTTGTCTGTTTTAAGGAAACATTTTTACAAGGGGGAGATCAGCTTACCCAGATTTTCACAGGAGGATTAAAATAGTAGCATGGAGAAAGAAAAGACTGCTGCAGCGCTTTTATTGTTTACTTTTAGCTTCTATTTCTAATTTATTTAAGTTCCTGTAATGATGTTTCCAGGCTCTTCAAAAGGGTAAATGTCCAAGCCACTAAGTGCCTACATGAAGTATCATGGTACTATGTGTAAACACATATTCATACTTGGCACATGCTAAGGTCCCACTGCTGCTCATGGTGCAGGGACTGACATTTATAAGAACTCAGGCAGCTACAGAAATAGATAAAACACTTTTTGCTATATTTTCAGGGGTTTAAGTACCTGAGAAAGGTATTGGGGCAGGCAAGGCACAGGCTTGGTTCAAACCCCCTGATGCAGAGCTCTCCAGGTGGCCAGACCACCAGGAGAGTAGACTGTGGAGACAGAGAGCTGCTGCAACCTCCCGTCCTCCACAGCCCCGAAAAGCTGTCCTGGCCAGAAAGGAACTATAACCAGGGTGGCTGGGAGTGCACTGAGTTAGAATAAACAATTTCCCTCACTGGGGTTTCTACTGAGTTCACACCATAACAAGGCTGCCCCAACACATTCAGAATTTACCACCTCAAATAAATGTGATGGATCCAGCCTAGGGAAAGTATAAAAGCAGCCAGGTAGTCTGGTGGGAAATATGTGCTGCTGTTTTTTTTCTCTTCTAGAAATCCCTAACTACTCTCCTTTTCTGTTTCTACATAAAGGATGAGCACATGCCCAGGTGGGCAAGAAGGCCAATGGCACCTGGCCTCTGTCAGCAGCAGTGTGGCCAGCAGCACCAGAGCAGCGATTGTCCCTGTGCTGGACACTGCTGAGGCCACACCTTGAGAGCTGTGTCCAGTTCTGGGCCCCACACATCCAGAAAGTCACTGAGGGGCTGGACCATGTCCACAGAAGGACAAAGGAGCTGGGGAAGGCTCTGGAGCACAGGTCTGAAGAGAAAAAGCTGAGGGAGCTGGGGGGACTCAGCCTGGAGAAAAGGAGGCTCAGGGGAACCTTCTCATCCTCTACAGCTCCCTGACAGGAGGGTGCAGACAGGTGAGGGTCAGTCTGTTCTCCCAGGTAACAAGGGACAGGATGTGAGAAAATGGCCTCAACTTGTGTCAGGGGAGGTTTAAATAGGCTATTAGGATAATTTTCTTCACAGACAGGTTGGTCAGGCACTGGAACAGGCTGCTCAGAGCAGTGGTGGAGTCACCAATCCTGCAGAGATATAAAAGATTTGTAGGAGTGGTTCTGAGGGACATGGTTTAGTGACTGATTTGGGAGAGCTGGGTTAATTTTTAGACTCAATGATGCTAGAGGGTCTTTTCCAAGCTGAATAAATCCATGATTCCATCATCCAAACTGCCATATGGCAAGCAAATACTTCTATCCTCAACACAGAGGTACTTACCTGCTCCTGCCTACAACCAGACTGGGACTGTGGATCGATCCATGTGCCTGCCATGCCACAGTGACCTGAGAGGGTGCACACTGTATGTGGGAGTGTAGCCCATGACCTGGATGAGAGGTTTGGGATCCACATAACAACCTGGACATAAATCTGGGCTCCATGTTGGAGAGGCCAGAGGGTTTGTGAGTTGGCTACTGGAGGGAACAGGAGGTCCACAGCAGCTGCTGGGGAGGCTGTGGGTTTGCTTGTGAGACCCACTTGCTTTGTGTGTGTCTGCAGGTGAGGACTGAGCTCTCCAGCACAATGACTGAGCTTGAGACTACTAGATTTAGCAATGACCAAGGTGTAAGTCCTCATCTCATACAGAAAGTGCTGATTCACTGTTATCAAACCTAAAACCAGGCAAGGATTTAATAAAATCACATAGGACAAAGCAGCTACCAGATACATTTGGACTGGGTAATACGTGGGCTCAAATCTCCTCAGTATTGTAAGAACACACAGCAAATTTCTGTCAGCTGTTTGGCAGGAATGCACTTGGAATATACAGCATATTAATTCTCACAGACGTTTCCATATTATAAGGACTTATTCTCTGAAATATATGAAATATTGGAAATCTGACAGCCAGTTCATGACAAAGAAAATCAGTTTTACAGTACTGGGCACAAACACGTCCAGAAAACTTCCAGCAATTTGAACACCTGAAGGATAAGAACTGCAAATGACTGTAAAACAGGAAAAAGAAGCTTTGGAAAATCAGTAACAGAGTAGCTTGAAATAATTCACTTTCATACCAGACAATGCCAACTGCGAAGACAAAGATAAAAATGTTCAGGTCCCTTAGGTGACAGAAAATTATGAGATTCCTCTGATGAGTATGAGAATGAGTCTGTCATTGCAACAGATAACCTAGAGAAAATAGCATAAGGATAGAACCTTTTTCAAAGTCTCAAAAGATAAAGATAACTCCTGTGTCTGCCTTGGTTTTTTTTTTTTTTTTCTTGGTTTTTTTTTTTTTTTTTTTTTTTTTTTTTTGCCATGGTTCCTGCTGAACAAATTAGGCAGAAGTAAAGACTGAAAGGAAAGAGATGACTGGTGCCAAACCAGAGAATTGATCAGACACGCACAGGAGAACACACAGTACAGAGAGTGGAAGAGGAAAGAACAAAATCCAGGAGGAAGACATTTCCCTGAGTGAAAGGATGATTTCAATAGGCGAAAAAGAGATGAATAATCAAGTCTCAAAATAATTTCCATTTTATGTTAAGATACTTTATATCAGAGAGAAAGAGGTGAGGTTGCTATTTAATTTCAGACTTCCACCTAATACTGTCTGTAAACTTACTGAGACATTAATTTTAAAAGTAAATAATCTTGCCTAAGTTAAAGAAAAAAAGGAATAAACTAAAGCACTGAGTTATGATAACTAACCAGCAACGTCTACAGCACTACCTGAAAAAGCACTGGAGTTTATATTGCTATTTTTATGTTTGTCTGCTCATCAGGTAACTTCCACCAAAGCCCTTTTAGAAAGAAAAGGTAATAATTCCATCAGAGTTCATAGCTAATATATTTATCTGCTTGCATTAATGAAATCAAGTATGCAGAGGTTTCACACAACATGCTGAGCATGGTTCTTTACCAGGATTTAGTGCAAGTATGATATGTACAGTCAAACATCTCACTACCCTGATGATGTGAACAGCAGTAATTCCCCTCTTTCCTACTTCTACAAAGACTAGAGATGCTACAGGAAGTTACAAGAACAAATTACCACCTATTTATGCAACAAGTGAAGACATCTTACTGCCTTATTTAAATGCTATAATTTTAATTCAAAGAATTTGATTATTAAATTATTGAATCTTTACCACAAGAAACTCAGCTAAAGAAAAACACTTTTCCTCAAATGTGTATGGCAATGAGAAGGGCAAGTACAGGAAGAACCTGAAATGTCAAATACAAAATTGGGCTTTTTCACTCTAAAATTAACCTGTGGTGATGTCTGCAAATATTGGAAAAGCATAAACAAGAAGAGAAACATTACATAATACCATTTAATTATTCAAAAGTACATAGTGACACTTAAAGGGATAAAATTTAGAACAGGAACATTTAGAACAAATTAGAATTCTGAAAACAAGAATTAAAACCCTCTGAAACCATCACAGAAGGAAGAAAATCTTCACTGCAGGAGACACAAAAAACTAAGCTTAGCCAAGAACTGGGGAGGGGGTCTTGTGATTCTAAACAAGTACACAAAGGAAATCTTGATTATGTAAATAAAAATAATTTTAAGATATATAACCCCATTCTATTATGGTACATCAATTGCAACTCTATGTTTGGAGTCTGAAATAAACTTCATTGATGCTTATAATAATTAAAATTCTGAAACCAATAAAAGACTACATGATGAATAATTATTTTGAGCTTATTGAAAACTTTATAATGCTTTCTTAATGGTTCCCTGAAGATAGTTCTTGATTACCAGGATGGAAAGCACCATCCAAACAAATCATTGTTCCCCTGAGTTAAGACCTAAACAAGGCAAGACCTTTGTTAGAGCAACTTTGTTTACCTGAAAATGGAAGTAGTTTGTTGACACCCTGAGTTTTTAAATGGTGAGGTCTGCCAGGCAGCAGGATTAACAATGCCTAACATCCTGCCAAATGAAAAGTCCAATTCTTCTCACAAAAAGACAAACCCTGCCCTCAGTGACGCCACCATAAATCAAGAATAACACAAAATCCTCAGGGATAAATTTCAGAGATGCTGAAGTCTCCCAGCTCCATGGGAGGTCATTCTGTTTTGACTCAACAAAGTGTTTTAAGCATGAACCTCCTGAATCATATTCTTAGGCTGATTTTGAATGCTTAAATAATTTGCAGAAACAAAATAATATCCTACATTTTCCTTTAGAAAGGGCAACTTTTGTTAACGCCCCCTTACATACACTATAAAGTAGGTAGTAAGAAATGTCTATCCAATTTTTTCCTTAATAAACTCATCTTCATGACTGCAAAATCACAGTCTTGCAGGCCAGAAGAAGGGGAAAAAGGGGAAAAAAAGAAGATACTTCTACTCCATGAATTACAGACCAGCTGAAGTTGGATGTGTGGAGACACCCAGCTCAATTCCCCTGCTCAAATAATTTCCTCAGGGCTGCATCCACTCGAGTTTTGACCTTCTCCAGTGATGGATACTCCACAACCTCTCTGCACAAGGTTCCCACATGCTCGGCCACCCCCACAGAAAAAAAATGTTTTCTTTATGTTTAACTGGAATCTCCCATATTTCAATCTGTGCTCAGTGGCTCCTGTCCAGTCACTGGCCACCACTGAAGGAAGCCTGGCTTTGTCTGCTTTACTCCCTCCCATCAGGTATTTATAGACATTGATAAGATTTCCCTGATCCTCTCTCCTCCAGGAAGAACTGACCCATCTCTCTCAAGCCTCTCTTGTATGAGACGCTCCAGTCCCTTAAGCATCTGAGTGGCTCCTCACTGGACTTGTTCCAATATTTCCACGTCTCTCTTGTACTGGGAGGTCCAGCAGTGGCCCCAGAGATCCAGATGGGTCTGTCCAGTGCAGAAGGGAAGGATCCCATCCCTCACCTGCCTCATGCAGCCCAGGGTGTTGTCCAAGAGCACACTGCTGCCACCTGCCCACCTTCACTGCTGCCTCTAGCCTGTTCCGGTGCCTGGGGTTATTCCTCTCTTGGGGAGAGAAATCTTAGAATTTCCCTTAATGGCACCTCATGAGGCTCCTGTTGGCACATTTCTCCAGCCTGGTGAGAATGACAGGGTCCATCAGCTACTCCTAGTTTTGCATCCCCATCAAACTGCTGTGGGTGCACTCATGTCCCATCACCCAGGTCAATAATGAAGATATTACACAGCACTGAGCCCAGGATCAACCGCTGGGATCGTCAGAAGCAATAGCCCTCCAGAGGGACTTCACACTGCCAGTAACAACCCTATGAACACAGCCCTCTGTCCATCCCTTCATCTATTTCATCAGCTTGCACAAGAGGTTGTTACAGGAGAGAGGGACAAAAGCCTTGCTCAAGTAAAGGCAAACAGCACTCCCTGCTCACCCCTCATGCACTGCACTGTTATTTCATCATAGAAGTCTATTGGGTTGGTCACAGATGATTTCCCCTTCATAAATCTGACAACTCTAAATCACTTTTGAATCCTTAACAGGCTCAGAAATGATTTCTAGGATGACCTGCCCAGGGGTCAATGAGTGGTATCTGTCATTTCCCAGATCCTCCTTCTTGTTCATTTTGGGGACAGAAATGGAATTTTCTTCCTTCTGCACCTCAGGAATGAACTTCCCCCAGTTGCCATGACTTCTCTTCACAAGCAATATCATACATAAAATCAAAGCAGAATCCTGTATATTATGCCTTCGGAAGAGCAAATATGAAAATTAAAGTCTGATTTCAATCAGAAAGTGCAGAAAGACTATCTGTGCTTAAACTTTTATGACTACTGTTAAGACATGAAAAATGATTTTGTGTATATAACAACACAACTTAGAAGATACATTGGAGTAAAAGGTTTTTTAAGTACTTTTTCCTTCCCTGTGGTCAATATGCAAAATGTTGCCAATTTTGATGCCAGATGCTATAGAGGTCTACTTTCAACAGACTATTTATAGGTAACTATGTTTCAGAGTGAATATGGATATATTCCATCCAAGCCTAATTTTCTAAGTTTTGCTAAAAGCTCTGCAGAATAATCTTTCTACATATGGTCTTCACTGAACTCACCTGGTTACTCTGTAAACTGTGGGATGTACAATATCCACTGGCTGAGGAGAAGTGTGATTTTGTAAAATAAGTAAATGCTTGAATTTGGACAATCACAGCATGTAGGTGTTTTTAGAAGTTCTGTTATTAATGAAAAACAATAGAATTCACCCTTTGGGGTTTTTTTCTGTTATATTATAGTAAATACTTTCTAACTGCTGAAAATTTGCAGATTTGTCCCAGTGAAAAACTGTGGCAAGAGCCGTTTTCAGTGCCATTGTTTACTCATCAAAATATATCAAACTCTAACAGTTAAGTGTCTTAAATTAATTTTACAAATCCTTATGAGTGGCCAAGGAAAAAGATATAATTTATTCCAGTTGTATAACATAGTATGTTCCATTTGCTCACTCACAAAGGGTTTCAGATTTTCAGGAAACATATGAGACAACCTGCCTTTCTCAACCATGCAGACTGGACTATGATCAGTCACTTCTGTTCTAGGAAAAGGTTCATCTCAACAAAATACTCAAACACAACTGGAATTTAACAAAGCCAAGGGAGATGAATTCTCAGCCTGCTCTCAAGAGGACAGGGCAAATAAGTGATGAGGAGAGCAAGAAGTCAAAACACAGTTTCACTGTATATATATATATATTGTAAGTGTTAACCAAATGTGGAAACTCCTTGCTATTTTAAATCTAGATTAAAACCACAAGACAATTTAAACCAATCCACAAGATACAAAACATAAATGAGGATGAATGCTTTATGCTAATTTTTAGAGAAATAATATTATTCTTTTTTATATTCTCCAAAACATCAAGGCCATTTTTCATTGTTTTAAAAATTCATGTCATGATTTTATGAATGAGATGTGTGGGTGTTGAATGATGATAATTATACCCAATTCTCAAACAACACACTTCCTTATCAGATGGTAACATGTTTTATAACATCAGTCTTCATATTTTATTACCCTTCCTGAAGTCAGTGCCTGGAGAAGGGAAGCAACTTGTCCACTGTGGT
Organism: Camarhynchus parvulus; assembly: GCF_901933205.1. Taxonomy (NCBI): domain Eukaryota; kingdom Metazoa; phylum Chordata; class Aves; order Passeriformes; family Thraupidae; genus Camarhynchus; species Camarhynchus parvulus. The sequence continues at coordinate 107,691,335 of NC_044573.1, read as the reverse complement.
CAGTGTCAGAAAAAGCAAGTTTCCCCCCTGGGCCTCCCATTGCCAGGGGGGTAACAAGTGCTCTACTGACAAATCAGGCTTTGCAAATTAGAGTTATTTTAATAGTAAATTAGCAAATTAAATTTAATTTTAATAGTAAAACAAAATGATATGAAAAGTCCATCTATGTATGTGGGGAGCCTGTACTTTCATTATTCACCTTTGCAGTACTTGTGTGAGAGAACTGTTGCAGTACTCACTGTAATAGTGAGGAGAAATAGAAAAAGGTGTCCAAAAACATAACCTATCTCAAAAATATGGAAATTTTTGAGACCAGAAGAGGCTTAAAAATATCAGCATTTCTCATGAACACTGTAAAACCCAACTATGGTATTAATAGTCACAGTATTCTACACTTACATTTTAAAAATCTGTTATGTAAATAACAAAACCACTTTAAAATACTTAATACAATTTCTGGATCAACAGTATTCAGAGATCCTAGCTTGAAAATCTGTGTCTAAATTACAGATAACAAGTTTGGGGCAGAGCCTTCTACAGCTATGCAGCACCACAACCCCTCAGTTATCAAGAATCAAACCCACTGTGAGCTGTTACAGGAGCTACTCTGTGTTACAATTGAACCTGTGACTCAAAACCAGCAACTATTTCCCCACTAGGCACAGGTAAAATGCATCCACCAAGAAGAAAAGAGATACAATAATTTAAATATAGAATAATTCTTTCAAATAGTTGTGTTTTATTTAGGTTTAACTTCAGGAATTTAGGTTTAACTTCAGGAAGTACTGAACAAACCAATAATCTTACTTTTCTGAGAATAAAATTCTACCATAAGATAAATCAATTTTACTGGATAGGACAATGCTTTAAAAACATATTTTATTTCAGAAATCGAACTATGCAACCTTCTCCCTGGAGTAAGAAACTGGAAGTTCTCTGATAAAATCTTTTCTGGAAAGTCAAGGCAATTTCATATCAATGGTGTGCTCTTTTTCCTGCTTTCAAATGGATTACTTAGATGTTTTAAAATGTTATAACCCACAATAATCTGTTCCAGGCACCAACGAAAAGGAAGAAAAAAATTACAGAAGTCAAGATGTCGCCTGGAAGCACTTTATGGCAAACATTATAAAGATAACACAGAGCAGAGAAGCTCTGGCTCAATCCATTATAAATACCCCATTCTTCTTAAAATCACAAAAATGTATTTATAGTAAAGAAGTCTTACAAGCTTTTTCCTCCGAAGACTTCATTTAAGCACAATTTGGCAGATTTTTTGGAACAAGAAAAGAAGAGATTTATAAAATATTGATGTTTTACAGTCACCCTAGTCTCGATCTACTTGCTACAAAAACAAATGCAAGGACTTTGGAAGATGACCACATCCGTGTCTACTAATTACACTTTAGTTTTTTATTTTGTCCAAAATGAGCTGTCTAGCAGCTAGACTGAGAAGACACTAAATCATCGCCTAGACAACTAATGTCTCACTAAAAACACAAGTTATTGTTCTCATTTTGTTAATGGCACAATATATTTTTAAAATAAATGCATGAGATATTAACAAAAAAAAAATAAACCAAAAGAAAACCCACCACCCATAAAAAACCCCAAACAAAAAAAACAAAATACAAACCCAAATGGGCATACTGACAAAAGATACTCCTGTACACACAAGGTATAGATCAAACTTTTTTTCCCCTATGTCCAAAGGACAGTGCAGAGGTTTGTCCTCTCTGCTTTCACCCCAGTTTCCCCCCATGGGTTCAAGAAAGGGACAAACACAGACACAATACGCTGCACTGACTGCCCTATTTTGCACTAAAATTATTAAATAATCACTTTGAGTGCAGGGATGAACACAAGGACATAAGAAACAACTTTCTTGAGCTTCTCAAAATAAATAGTTTTCTTTTTTCCCATGTAAAGTGGTGCAGTGGAAAGCAGGAAGGGGAAGATGACAATTTATGGGCTTTAGAAATATTTTTTGGATAAGCAAATTAGGACTGAAGTGAGCGCACTTCACAATCTTCACTAAAAAAATTTATGCTCAAATATATGAAAAGCATTTTGTTTACAAAGTAAAGAAGCAAACCTGAAAGTACCAAATATTAACTGCTTAATAACAATACATTTTAATACATTTCATTTAATACCTTATTTAATAATAATACAATTTATTAATAATACAATAACACTAAAAAGAAGGATGTGAAGTTATAGTCCCAGTTTGACATGAGTCAAGAATAAAAGACAAGACAGGGGAACAAGTAGGGCTCAAAGGAATGTCCCAGGGAAGAAATTCACAGGGAATTTTTTCACTTTATTGATAGTAGCTTAAAAGGGGTCAATGCAAAGCACAAGTTGGCGTCTATTTAAATTTGCCTTTTGAAAAACAGTATTTTCTGAGCTTCTTCAACTAGAAAGACAAACATGAGGTGTGCTTATTCACATGAAACATGCATGACTTGGTGTTTATTGACAAGGATTTAAATTTAAATAACTGAAAATCTGGAGAGAATTTACTGTAACATTATAGGTGGACTGAATTAATACTAATACACAAATTATTAATTTAAGAATTACAGGCTGCTGAAATAGAGGCAAAATCAGCAATCAAATATAGGCATTTAAAAAACTGGGGCTTTTTGTTTGGATTTTTTTTCTTCATTTTTTAATATACAGTTCACCCAGCATTATGCCCAGTACATGAGTTAAAGTAAATCATTACCATGGATATTGTATTTTGCTTTCTTATCTGTATCTGCAAAACACAATGTGAAATGATAACAGGTAAAATCCTAAATCCCTTATTTATAAAAACAGACAAACCAGGCTAAAAAAGTTTTTTAAAAAACCCATACCACAGTTCAAAAGTCATTCCAAGTAACACTTTTAATTACTTATTGCACGTTTCTATGACTGCAGAAGAAAAAATTCTTCAAAAGATTAAATACAGCATCCTAAACAAAACCCACAGATGCTCAGTATCAAGCAGCTTTTACAAAGAACCAAACTTCCCAAACAAGAATTAATCTCTATGGACAAAAGTTGACATCCTCAAAGGAATGATGCTCAGCATCCCATCTCCCCCTTCCTCTTCTTCCTTAGGAGCCAAGGAAGCAGTGACTGGATTTAGGGGAAGAACAAATTCTCCAAGAGAACCTGTGGTTTCACTGAATCAGACACTACAGAGGCAACAGCAAATGCAATCTTTGGTGTCAGAACAATCTGTTACAGGGGAGTAATTAATGTCTCCATCCTGCAGTTACTGAGCACCCCTCATTCCCCTCCTTTCACTTTCAGAGAGGAAAGAGCAGGAGCTGCATTCCATTGTATCCCAGGCGCCACAAAGGAGGCAGCCACAAAACACTGAGCTATTCCCTGGTATTTTTCCTCTTTAAAACACCCTGACTGTGCTTCTATATCAAGGCACAGTCGTTGCTTCTTAGAGCTGCAGCTTGGCATTGCTCAGGAGCCCAGCGATGGTGCTCGTGGTCGGGATCTGTGTGGTCTGGGGAAGCTCTGCTTCCTCGGAAATGTGGCATCAAACAGAGTTTATTTAGAGCCTGAGTATTTCAGGCACACTATGTAAGTTTATTGTTTATCCCTTGCTGGGGAAGTCTTCTGAGGTCAAGGTAAGAAGCAGGAGGTGATATTTGATATGAATGTTCCAGCACACGTTATGTGGTCCATGGCTGCAGCAGCCCCACGAGCACTCTGCTGGTGGTCCGTGGAGATCTGGCCAGTGGAAGGTGCTGGCTTACCCTGTTTCCAGCTGCTATATCATATTTGATGTATTTTTAGCCTAACTTAATATTTTCCTAATATTCCTTTTCCATGTAAGCAATTAGTGTGGTTACCAGGGATGGCAGCAGAGGTGGTATTTGGCTGCCAGGGGGAGAAGAGGTGGTCCTTCAGCTAGGCACGGGAGGAGAAGCACAAAGTCCTTCTTAGGAGGTGGGGGAAACCCACCCAAGAGATCTCAACACCTCCATTTCTCCATTCACTGAAGTGAACAATTTAATTGTTCTTTTTTCAGAAAATTCTGCCAACAAATTAATTAATATCACTAAGGAGAAAAGAACAAACCAACAAGTTGTACTTTTTAGCCTGACAAAAGAGACAAGGTATAAATGGGTTTTAAAAATATGTGGCATTTCTGACCTTGAGTTTTGCAATTCATACATTTCTTTAAAGTCTCAACACCTGGAGGTAAAGTACAAATTTCTGCAGTTAATTCACCAATCTAAAAAGCAGAAAAATGTCTTCTAAAATAGATTTGGCCATGACCTAGCAGAATTATGCTATTTTAATGTTCATTTTTGAAAAAAATGGAAAAATTTCTAGTATTTAAATATATTACCCTGTTAGCCTCCACTGCCTTAATTCATATTTACTTACTTTCATCTTGCCTTTGACTAATCAAAAGAGACTCATCAAATCAGTTGGAGACAATTTAAATAATACTATATTAAATGGTGAACATTTGATGAACAAAGAAAAGTCTCTTTGTATACTTTTAAAATTTTCATTCTTATTTAATTATCCATGAAACTACAATGACTTCAATTTGCTCATGAAGGTCCAGCTGAGAGCAGTCAGTCCCTAACCATGCAAGCACAGTTTACATTACCTTTAAAGAAAAAAAGAATTCAAATGTTGAGAAGTTAAAATTAAAGTTACTCAGCTTCTAAATTCTCCTAACAGCAATGCTTATGAATGAGTGACTCTTGTTTAGGAAAACAGTCGCTAGAGACAGGGATTTTATGTATTAAAAGGTGTCCTTGCCTCCCTTTGAAACGCAGCAGAGTTCAGGCTCCTTGCATTTCTCACCTCCTCCAAGTAAGATGGGCATTTTTTACAATTCTCAAGAGCTTTTGCCTGATGCCTGGAAAACACCAAATCCCTTATTGGCTTTAGATGTCTGTAAGATTTCAGCAGAGCAGTCTCTCTGAATCTCTTTCCAAGACTTTGCAACTGAGCGCCTTCCTAAACCTCAGCTTAAGAAGGATTTACAGAGACTAAATTTGCTCATCAATGGCTGACAGAATAAAACACAAAATTGCATGAAACTGAATGGAAAATCACTTCCATGTATGAGGGTTTTCCTCCCTTCTCTTCCCCAGAAGCTTAATCATCATCTAGTGGTTGGTGTTCTTCCATCACTTTGACAGGGAGCAGACCATAATGCTTAAGAATTAAGCAACAAAAATAATAAGGTGGGGTGTTTTTTCTTTCTTTTCAAAATAACCCCACTGACTTGTATATGTATATCCTGACTGGCAGGAACTTTTTCTGGCATCTGTCCAGACAGTTAAAGGAAAGTAAGGAGTATAAATATCATTTTATAAGTACATGAAGAATTCTTTCTCTTTTTTTCCCTCTCCTTTCCCATAAAGGCATTATCTACAAAGGTAGGTGTGGAATAACACCAGTCTTGAAACCTCAGCCCATTAAGACAGAAGGAAATGCAAACTGCATGGAAAGCTGTTTTCAGGGACATACTGTGCAATCATGAGCCTGCTTTGTATGTTCAGGAAATTCTCATGAGTTTTCTTAATGAAAAAAAAAATTACTAAAAAAAGATTTGCTGTAAATATCTCACAAGCCATGACAAAGTACCTTATAAAATATAACTATTCATAAACAGTCTAGCCTCTGGATCTAAAAAACACTGACACTTTCTATTAAAAGGTGCTTAGTCACGGTTCACTAAATATTTACAACAAATCATTTATTCTCTAATTTCATTGACTTTACTGTCGTTAGCAAAAGTCAAGAAAACTTCCTGCATGAGTGTGAATGGCTTGTGTATGCAAACCACAGCCCCCAAAATCTTTTTCATGGAAGCAGAAAGACCTCCACATTACACAAGTAGGTCCTCCTCTTCTGTAGAAAACTATCTGCTTAAACTTCCATTGGATACAAGTATTCCAATGAATTGGAACCAGAAGGCACAAGAGTAAATGAACATCATATCTTACAGGATAAAAGGGAAAATAAAAAGACACAGTTCCCCAAGTTCTCCAGCTCCTGATTTCTATCAGCAAGTTTTCCAGCCAAATCCTGGCATCCTTTATCTTTTTCTCTAAGCCCAGCCAAGGAAATAGAAGCTCAAGCAAGGAGGGTGAAGGAAAAGTGCATTATGCAGCATCACAGAGCTCATGTTATCACAAAGCAGTGTCAAGATTTGAGCTATTGGTATTGCAGACACTTCACTGAATGACACCAGGAGGTTTTTGGCTCCTGTTTGGGTGGGGATGGAATGGGAGACTTAGGGTTTATTTTCTAGGAGTCTGATTGAGCTGCTGATCGAGCAAGGGAAGCTCAAAAGGCTTTGTAGGGAAATGGGGTGCTTATAAAAACACAGATATCTGCCAAAAATTGCAGGCTTTAACACTATCAGAACCAGACAACCTCCCACACTCTGCACTGACAAACCCATGATTCTTTTATGGGCTTCTCAAAGACAGAAGACTGTAAAATGCCATGGTTTATCTTTACAGTGGAGGCTTACACTGGAATTGCCTAATAGAGTTATGTGAACACCTACACCTGAATGGAGCCTCCTTATCAAGGAGTTATTTCTCTTAACCCTCAAGCCTTTCCATGGTTTGATATTATAATAAATTTGTATGGTAATGACACGGTTGCTGTTCTCCTCTTGCTGACACAATTTAGAAACCCAAAATCATTTAGGGTGGAAAGATTACATCAAACCATTAACCCAACACTGTCAAGCCCACCACCAATCCATGTCCCCAAGTGTCCCATCCACATATCTTTTAAACCCCCCATGGATGGTGATTCAATCACTGCCCTGGGCAGCCTGTTGCAATGCTTGACAATGCTTCTGTGAAGAATTTTTTCCTAAGATCCAATCTAAACCTCCCTGAACACAAGTTGAGGTCATTTCTTCTTGTTCTATCACTCACACGGAAGGAGAGATACCTCCCACCTGACTCCAACCTCCTTTCACAGGGAGTTGCAGAGAGAAAGAAGCTCTTTAAGCCTCCTTTTCTTCAGGCTGAGCCCCTTTCCAAGCTCCCTCAGGTGCTCCTCATCAGATCTGTGCTCCAGACACTTCCCCAGCTCCAACGCCTTCCCTGGACATGCCCTCAGTGTCTGTCTTGTCACAAGGGGCCCAGAACTGAATCCTGGATTCTAGGTGTGGCCTCACCAGTGCCCAGCACAAGGGACAGTCACTGCCCTGGTCCTGCCGCCACACCATGGCCTTTGGCCTTCTTGGCCACCTGGGCACAGCTGGCTCATGTTCAGCTGCTGTCCCCAGCAGCCCCAGGTTCTTTTCCACTAGACACTTTCCAGCCACTCTTCCCCCACTCTGCAGCACTGTGTGGGGTTGTTGTGACCCAAGTGCAGGACACGACATTTGGCCTTGTTGAACTTCACATAATTGGCCTCAGCCTGTCGATCCAGCTGGTCTAGATCCCTCTGTAGACTCTTCTTGCCCTCCAGCAGATCAACAGTCCCATACAACTTCAGCTGTCTGCAAACTTGCTGCCTGTGCACTTGATCTCCTTGCCCAGATTATTGATAATATTGAAACTGTTCATCTGAGACCAAATAAAAACCCTCTACCGTGAATTTGAGGCCTTCATACTTATCCTTCCTCTTTTACGGTTACACAGATAAGGCAGAAAGACCAGCAAAAATCAGGAACACTTCTAGCTAACAGCTTGGTAAAGGCAGAAGTTTCACATGAAGTACATCAACCCATACTCACTCACAGGTAGCATTTTTTGAGCTCTACTTCATAAAGACCTAGACATATTTGACCACAAAGGTTAATCAGATGAAGAGGCCACCACTGCTTCTCTGTTAAACTGTTCCATTGACTATCTCACTGTTAAAAATATGCTGTGATGTTAATATTAATTTGCCTTGTTTCAGATTCCAATGAGTATCTATCCTACATGTGGGAGACTGCGTGACTCATCAAGAGGTTCAGTCAATGCAGCCACTGGAATCCTGATAGCAATTCAGTTAACCAATATGGGCAGGGTCAATACCAGAGTTAAATGACCAGATCTTTAAGATGCACAAACTCCAAAAGGGTTTTAGACCTCTACAATATGAAAATTGGACACTGTTTTTGAACCCTTTTACTGTGAGATTACAGACCTGAACTTTCCATGTTAATGGTGGCCAAGCACCTTCTGACATTCTATTTCATAAAACACACAGTGAGAGAATAAAAAGAAATTATGTATGATTTGGACTCATTCCAGCCACTGTTTTCACAATACCCCTCTATTCCCAAAAGCCAGACAGGAGTATTTAGATTAAAACACAGACAGTTCACACAAGTCCACCCATCAAATGATCAAGATCTGCTACTGCCCCTACCATTACTTTTGATTCAAAATAAATCTCATGTAATTAGTCTGTTCCTTATACTTTAAGCTACTGCACTCAACAAAAACTAACAGCATTTAGTCTTTACTGTCCTTACATATGATTTTAAGTCTGAATTTCTTTGTATAATAAAACAAGCAGGGGCACTTTGCTTGGGAAAACACCATGTAGGAAATATGGTTATATGACTTCAGATGGCTTTTCACCAGCTAAAAAACCACAAGAGAACTGCTGGTGAGATTGATTAATGTGCAGGCACAATTAATATATAATCACATCCCTGTATTTCTATCGCATTCTTATATTCCAATTAATGGAACAGCCACACAGGTAAGACAGAAAACCCAAAAGAAAGATTGGCATGGATTATCATGTTGAATGTGGGGAACTCTGAAATTTCAGTTCAATAAAAGAATGTTTTGAATCACCAATTAAAGCTCTCATACATAAGGCTTAAAAAAAAAAACACTACAGATTATGTTTTTGCAAACAATGAAGGTTATTATACTTGTTTTTAGCTGGCATAGCAATAGTTCTAAAAAATTTTTCTCTACTTCCTATTTCTTCCAAACTCAGCTGTCATATATTTTAAGTTCCCTTTCCTAAATTGTGTCAATTATTCTCAACATTGAGGGTACCCCTTTAAGTCAGTCACTTCAGATCCTACAGATCCTACTCTCAGTGCTTGCAATCTAAGATGGATGAGTTTCTACAACTCAAAAAATAGACTCAGTTTGAAAATACTTCAAGAATATGACCTCCACTGCAACTTCAATCCATGCTTGTATAAATCCAGTGATATTAAAATATGTATTAACTTGCTGTAGTCATACTTGAGTGTTAGATGTTTGCACACAACTTGGAAAAACTGGAATAGCGGCATTAATCTAGATTCAAAAATGCAAAATCACAGAAATCATCATTAAACTTTGCCAAAAATATACTTTACTAAAATGAATACGGGGAAGAGAAAAAAAACTGTCTCAATTATTGAAGTTTTGCAATTACAGTTGTGGCTTCTCATGCTTATCAGGAACAAGGCAGGCATGAGCTCCAAATATCACACAGACCTTTACAACAGGCAAAAGCAAATCAGGTTAGATGAGGATACAAAGGGGACTGTTTTAGCTCCCCTCTTGACTTGGTTTTCATCCAGCTGGTACACTCCAAAGGCCTTTCATCTCTTAACTACCTATCTCATTAGCATCTCTACAGAGATCCAGGGTGTTTAGAATATCTGGGAGGCTTTCATGTGCTATGAGTTGAAAAGCTCGATATGAGAAACCAACAAGCCCTAACAAAGTAAACCTTGGCACAAAATACTGTATCATTCTGAGTTTATAACATATGAGCACCTTGTTCCCATGCCTGGCACTGGTTGTAAAAGAACCATCCCAACTTGCTGACCAAAGCCATAAAGAACAGATACTCAATACAGAGTGTAAATGCCTATAATCACTTCACCAGAGGAAACACACTGACAACCCACAGGCCTGAGCTCTGCTGGAGTACCAGGGAGGAGCGGGCACTGTTATAAAGCTTCACAGCAAATATGATTCAGGGGGTTTGTTAAAAGTTCTTGAGAAACTTTTTTTAAAGCCCTCAGTGAAGAACACAATAAGTTCATATGCCCTGAAGATCATTTGTGTGTGGTTGGTCTTTACTCAGCACAAGAAGCTCCCCCTGCCCCTTTCAGCTTTCTGAAGACTCCTAAGATTATTCAAAATGTTTGTTTTGCTTTAAAATACAAACTTTGCAAAGAGAAACTCATGTGGTGTCACACATGTTCATTTACAGAATGCTCATTGCTAAAATAAATGAGCTGTAACATGATTTTTAGGCAATGGTATCACTGAGGGTGAGACAACGGAGTCTGTGCTGCCCTCTCAGGAAATGCAGGAGAAAATTTGTAGTTTGGGAAAGGAAGTGGGAAATGCCACTGGAAAGACCTTTGTGTGCCAGCCAGAGCTACAGGCTGCAATCCTGTGACCAAAATACCCCCTTGCACTGCTGGGACTCAGACACCATTCTCAGAAGAAAATCAATCAGGCAGCAGGGCTCACACTGCCTGCAAGGATTAAACTTTTCAAAATCAGCTTTCAGGCAACGCAAAACTCAATTTTTTTTTTTTTTTTTTTTGGTTTTTGTTTTTTTTTTTTTTTGGTTTTTTTTGTTTTCCTTTCATATTTCAACCTTCTCCCCTTTTCACCTGAAACAATGTTCAGAAATTTAATTGTTTTCATAAGCACCTTCTCCACAAATCCAATTACATGGCATATGGTGAAAAAAACCCCAAACATGAAAATGCCCCTACAAATGCTAAAAATCTTTTTATGATCATTAAGAGGTTTACACTCTGACTAGGACAAAGAACAGTTTTTTCCTTACTATATTAAAGTTCTTTCAAGCTAAAGCATTTTAGTAAAGGATAATCACTGAGGAACAGATTAATCAGAATAAAACTGCCTTCAAATATCAAACTGCTGAAATGGCAAGTGACTAGATATCTACTATAAGTTTTGCCCTATTATCTTATATTCTGGAAAAAGTCACTAAAATTTTAGAAAAAGCTGTTTGAAGATGTTACAGAAGCATAGAAGCATATTCCTTTTGTAATACAGTCACTACTGATTAATTGTTAATAAGAGACTCTTGAGAGAGAACTACCTTAAATATGAAAGAAAAAGCACAAAAACACCAAGAGGTTTCTACTTATAAGACTAATCCTAATGAAAGACCTTTAGAAATGCCTCAAACCCAAGACTTTACACCTTCTCCTCTAACCTGGCCTAGAAAATTTACTTCTGGCCACCAACAGCACTGACAATATTGAGTTGGCATGTCACTGGAGGACAAGCCACAGAAGTCACCCATCCAAAACGTATGCAAGGACCACAGGGTGACAACAGGCAGCCCCAGAGCCTGCCCATTTTGCATACCCTGCCTGCTTCCCCTGCCTCATATCCCACATCCTAAGCCGCAGGCTGGCAGGCACCTGGGAGAACTCTTCACAAGGGTGACAAAGGGCTTTAAATTCACCCATGTCAGGTGGATATCCTCAAAATTTGGATAGTGTTTTTAAATAATAAAATTACTACATCCTTCCTGGCCTTTCCTACAACAACAGCAATGCAAAAAATGGAGAGGCTCCTTCCCCAGCCCTCACCATCAAATTTGAAAAGGGAAACTCTCAAAGAGGGTAAAGGCACAAGTTTTGCTTATTCTGCTTCAGCATAGATTTAATGAAGATAAATGACCACTTCATGGTGTGACTTCTCAATCTCTACATATTCTTAAAACTCCATGATGCTTTAGAGCAAGGCCAGAGGAGGCCATGGAGATGATTAAAGAGATGGAACCCCTTTCCTATTAGGACAGGCTGAGAGAGTTTGGGCTGTTCAGCATGGAGAAGGGAAGGTTCCATGGTGACCTCAGAGCACCTTCCAGTACCTAAAGGGGGTACAAGAGAGCTGGGAAGGGACTCTGGAAGAGATGGAGTGACAGCACAAGGGGGAATGGCATCAAACTGAAAGAGAGCAGGTTTAGATATGAAGGAGAAATTCTTCCCTGTGAGGGTGGCGAGGCCCTGGCACAGGTTACCCAGAGAAGCTGTGGCTGCTCCATCCCTGGAAATGTCCAGGGCCAGGTTGGACAGGGCTTGGAGCAACCTGGGATAGTGGAAGGTTAGGGGGTGGAACAATAGTAGGGGGTGGAACAAGAGGATCTTTAAGTTCATCTTTTATTCTCTTCATCCAACTCTGCTTTACACAGCTAAGGGACAAGACAACTTTGACTGTCCATGCATGATAAAAGGGCATTTAAAAGAGGAAATACAAATCATTACCTCCTTCCACCCTTGCATACATCAGGGAAATTTACTATTAGGAGCACTAATGAGTGATTACAAATAATACACAAGGGCAAGTATGTAGTAAGAAATCTGTTTTTAATCAGCTTGATTGAAGAACTTCTGTAAATAAAGTATGTTATTAGTTCTTACTTCGAGGGCTATGAGCAGAAGTTGCCAAAAATAGTTTTCATGGTGGCAAATTCTGTCAGCTCTCACACATTTTACTGAAAAATATATAGTATTTTGTTAACTTCCTTGCAAAAACAAAACGCGGCAAAGTGTCACGCTTTGTTACACAGTCAAAGAATCAGTTTCCAAGCCATTCAGGAAATCAAAGAAAGGTTGAATTTTATTTTACTTCAGGTCTTTTGGGTCAGAGAGCAAATAATAATTTAGTAATAATAACAATTAAATGGATGTATTTGTTTCATGTTATCAAGTAACTTTCTTACTTGGCCTCTGTAGGCCTTTCATTTTTATATTTGCCTTCAGAGAAGCTGTAAAATCTCTCAAGAATGAGACTTCTCCTTGGTAGAAGTACACACTAGAGATGATATCTATCACTCCCTAACCAGCCTAATTTTTAAAAATTTTCTCTGTAAGCTGAAGGTTTGGAAGAATATTAATTTGAGCTTGAAAATCAGAACTTACTAGGAATTGGAAATATTTGTAGAAATTAATTTGAAAAACTGCACTGACAAAACCCCAAGTATTCAATGCTAAAAATGTTGTAAATCTAAATAAATATGAAGATTTGTTTGTCTGTGGTTTTAGTTTTAAATAATAAACTGTACAGGCCTGTTAGTTATTTATCCCTGTGCTAAGCTTTGCTTCCCTTACCAAGAACGACCTGGTTAGCACAAATTCAGTTCTTGGTATACTTAAACTAATTTTACATTTTTAGCATAGACCAAATGTTCTAAATGAAATGAAAAAAGGAGAGCAAACTCACATATCCAAGTATGCACTTTCAATCTACTCTAAAATCAGATTTCTATAAACAAAAGTCTTGATGTAAAGCACTTCTATAAAATGGATGAGAAAAAAATTGGTGGGTTTTGCAGAGCATAGCACAACTGGAAACTAAAAATATTATTTTAGGTGGTGAAAACAAAACTTTTTGCATATGTAAGTGAATTATGGTGGGTTTTCCTGTTGCCTGTAATTTAGCTTCAGTAATGAACAGCTTTTTGGGTCTTTCTGCGTTGTGCTTCTTTTTCCCTGGGGAAGAGGGGATTTCAGCATTTCTTAGAAGTCAACTGAGAGGTTGAAAATTATCTGAAAAAGACAAATTGTCTGAAAAACAACTACTGATAAAATAATTTATTCCTTTTCAGCACAGAAGCTATGGAAATGCTGCTGTAGAAAACCAAGCCAAGCATATCCTTATTACAAACCCTAATCCTATATTTAATTGTTTGATTTCCACAGATTTCTGAAGTTCAAAGTACACTGCACAGAACTTTCAGATATTTCAACTGAACCAGCCTATGGGTGAACTATTATGAATTCTGCAGTTTCTAAATGATGCTACTATTCTTGGTTCTATATTGTCCATCTGTAATTATAGAGAGGGTTTTATTTTAAATTCACAATTTTTGGCAGCTACTACCTCTAACTGAAAAGATTATGCACTGAAAATAATTTCTTTCCCATTTTATAAAAGAGTAGGAAACAGTAATAATTGTATCTAATATTTCAATTGCAATTTTTTAATAAGATAATCACATTAGAGGTGAGCAATAGTATAAGTACTGTAAAATTAAATGAAATTATTTTTCAACAATCATGTAAAAATAAGGAAAACAGAATAAATTACTAGTAACATCAATTGTCCAAAACATTTTTCTTTTGCCAAATATAGACCATGCAAAACCAACAAGATTTTAGTGGCCTTTTTCACCCTCTTATTTTCAGCAAAAGAGTTGGTGATGCATAATTGCTTAGGAGAACAGAAGATATCATCAGACCCTTCTCAATAGGCCAGTTGATCACTGGCAGTAGAACTGTTCACATTGCACTGCTGCCCATGAGAGGCACCAGCACTGGCAAAAGGCAATTCACTCTACCCCCACAGGTGCATCTTATAAACTCCTTAATTGCAAACTCCTACTGGTACTTAATAAATATCACAGATTTACAAATCAAAGGGGGAGGTTCTGTACCATCTCCAAGACTTGAGAACTCTTGGTGGAAAAGTTCACGTACAAAATGCAGTAAAAAGCTTGACTGAAAGTTAGATTCAGTTTCCTTTTCTGATGAAGACACTATTTTAAAGAACACAGCCATTAAGGTTCTATAAACCAATCTATAATCAATGTACTATTTTTTAAGCAGAGGAAATAAAAATAAATAATAATGGTGAGCAATTAAGTTTGGACTAATATCACAGATGTGATTTACTACAGAGGAGACATTTTAGTGTTCCTCAAAAACATTGTGTCCACCCCAGCTTCAAGAATTATCTTTTCTCAAATAACATTTCCAATGCTATCATTTTAGATCCATCCACTCTACTCATTTTTATCTGACAGTGTATTCAAATTTAAATGTATTTTAAGTGTATTTCAACATTTTATTAAACTGACACTTTCTTCTCTAAGTAAACTTTCATTGAGAATCATCAATCACCCAAAGCAAACCCATACTTAGAGAGATGTGTTGATTGTACTCTTGGTGGTGCATTGGTTGCCTGAAAATGACTCTTTGTATCCCCAGCAATGGGTGACCATTCCAAATTTCATATTGGCAATGCTTTTGTATTAAACTTTACCTGAGCAGCAAAGTCCTTACAAAGCTAAAAGTGTTATCTGTGCACAGCTTAGAGATAATCTCCCTTTTCTTCCTCTGTTAATGTCTTTTGAAGCGACAGTTACTAAAGCTGCTGAATTCTGTGCAGTGAAGCAAGTTCTTCCCTTGACTATTTCAGAAGCCACTGCAAGACTTCCAAGGAGTCAAGTTTTGAAGGGCATTTCCATTAAATCAAACAGATGCTAAAAGTATTAATTAAATAATTTCCAGTAGAGGCAAAATAATTTAAAAAATCATAAAAATACAAAATACTGCTTGAGAGTACTTATCCCAATCAAATGCCCATATGTATCAAAATACAAAATTTCCAAGCTTGTCCACAACCATCATCATTGATTCCGACTGCTACAAGGGTGGCAACAAATTACTCTGTTGAAACTCTCACACATCAGTCATCTCAGATCCATTTCCATATCTGGAGCAAATCACTGCTGTGAAAGCAGAACTCCTCCCAGGCAGGGAAAGCAGCAGAATTGGAACAGTGGCAGGGTAGGAAGCAAAGCCAGGGTCTATGGGGAGGGTCATAAAGAAAGTGCTGGTGAGCTGTTCCAGGCACACAAGCACAGCCAGAGCAGCACAGGAGCCTCAGCTCTGAGAGCTGCCATAAAGAGCCTGTGAGATTTAGTTCAGAGATGTAGATTTGGAGCAATTTTTCATCATTGTTTATCGCAACCCTTGATTTGTTAGAAGTTCATCTTGTAGATGCAGATCTGTAAAACTTGCTGCAGCCTGAAAGAATGAAAAATATTAGAGCATCAAAAATTTTAAAGGGGGAAAAGAGAGAAAAGAAGGACAGAAGTCTGTTGCTCACATTCCTGATCCCAGACTGATAAACTCAGAACAGTTCTTCAAGGAGATCTTTATCCTCAGCCCATAATCTGCATCACTCATCATGTATTATCACCCAGAGAAGGCCTGAAGAACTTAAACATTCAAAAGCTTCTCGTTTGTAATCAACTGTATGTCTGTAATAAATCACTTCTCCACACAAATCCTACTTCACCTAATTCAACCCCTCTAAGTACTCAATGATCACTCAAGTCACCTAATTTATTTCAATCAAAGTTTTGGAAATGGGCCATGTGACTAATTAGTAAGGCTATTAGGGGATGCAAAAAAATCCCAAACTCAGTATAAAATCACAAACTATTCTTGAGGCTCCTTTTACCTTCCTGTTATGTAACCATTCTTTTTTCTTTTTCAGCCTCAGTAATGTTCTGCTTCAAACCATCACTTCTACAAAGTAGATGAAAGTGATTCCCATCTTGTCAGCTCTAGTGCCCAGCAGTATCTGTTGCCATAAAGATCTTCTCAGAGATCCAGAGCAAGACTCAATAATTGTACTTTTCCAAGCGCTATCCTCTCTCCTTAGCACAATTAAAATATGGTTAAAATATGTCAATGATCTTAGTTGCCATTAGTAAGACAGTGCAGCTGCATAACCTCTACTTCCTAGCACACCATGCCAGAATGGAAAACCTTAGTTACAACCACCCTGTATGAAAGAGATTTTCAACATTCAGTAATAAAAGTAAATAATTATGTCTCTTAATCACACTTTGATGTTTTCTCTGTTATAAAGCATGAGTGTCACACACCATCTAATTTTTAAGTAGTGCTTTTCATATGCATATAAAGTTACTTTAGAGATACAGACAAAGTGTGACAAGCACAGCTGAAAGATTTAGTCAAAATCACAAAAATCACCAGCAATGATGACATAGGGACACTACTCGAGGACAGATAAATGCAGACGTCTTAACCTGAGATCTGAAGCACACAATTTCTACTTTATTTGAAAATCTCAGTAGGGAAAATATTTCAAAAACCAAGATCAGGGACCCTTCCCATGGGAATATGGCCTTCTTTTACTTGTTTCACCTTGTCCTTTGTCACTAATTATCTCAGTGTATCAATTACCACCTGTGTAAGGCTGCAGCCTGATCACCATGGAAGTTGGGTGCAGGGTCAGGAGCCTGCACAAGGCACTTGGGGACATCAGTGACAAAGTTGGCAGTTCTGGGTTAGAGGCTGGACTCGGGGATTTAAAGGTCTTTTCCAAGCTAAAAGATTCTGTGATTTCTGCTCCTGCATTCCAGTACCAAACCACAAGCCGTGCTCAGGGGTGTTCACCAGTGAGATGTTTGGAGGACGGAGAGCTGGACAGGGAGGTTGGTTCATCTGCCTTTTAGAACTGAGGAAGACAGGACCCTATCTCCCCCAATCTGATCACAAATCAAATTACAATTTGGTTTCAAACATTCAAACAAGGCTCTGATGTAACTATAGAAACACTGCTGTGCTTTAAAGGTTTCTCTCATTTTTGCTGTTATCATACCAGGTACTCATTTAAGCCAAGAAGAATTGCTTGCTATGAAAAATGATCCTTGAAACTCCCATTTATGATCAGGTGTCTGAGTAAAAATTACAAGTAACTAAAAAGATGAGAATGAAAAAAGCAATGTCTATAGTTGCTATTTCTATGAAAAAAAAAAAGGGCAAAGATTTGGGGTTTTTTGGTTGTTTTTTTTTTTCTCCAAACCCTCAGGCATCAGACCACACAAAGACATTTTAACTGGTCAAAGCTCAGAAATTTAAAGAGGAAGTCCTCTGGACCAAAGAAAACAGCACTCCTTCCAGAAGAAACGATGGTGGGTCTAACTGAGGTCCTTGAAGCTGAGACCCTTTCTAAGATGCAAGATTAAAATATCATTCAGAATTTAGAGATAAGTTTATTGACTTAATAGAATGCTTTGTATTTAATGAGTAGGGACCAACATATGGCCCTTAAAAATCCTAAAAAACTGTGGTTAACTCCCCTACAGATTAGCAAGCATCAGATTGTGCCAAGAATAAACACATTTATGAATCTACCCATTTGAATAGGACAAAAGTCATACCACAGATCACAGCACATATGCACAAATAAGGTCCATTTTGAGATCACCATGACTTGGTAGATTCAAGCTTAGGATTCCCTGAAAAAAAGCAATTTTATATATTATTTTTTTAATTACATTCCCTAAAAAGAAGCGATTTCTCTCTTAGGACCGAAACCAGGATGTGGGATAAGATTTGCTTCAATACTGAAAACCATGGGAATATAACATAACATGGGATAATCAATTTTCAGTCATTGCAACAATTCTTATCTTTACAAAGAGAGAAGTAAGGGTCAGATTCGTGCCTAAACAGAAGGCAGACCCAGACCAAATCAGATGAGCTGAGGTGTAGGATCAGAACACCTCATTGGCAAACACAGGGAGTCAAATTTTAACACCTAATCCAAGTAAAGAGTCACTGTCAGAATCACACATCTGGCAAACTGCTGCAGTTCTGCCTTATCTGTAATTATGGGATAAAATCCATTTTTCATATGCATTACCTTGAATAATAACTGATATTCATACATTAATCTAAAATATACACATCCTATTAAAATACCACTTTGACAGAAATCTAAATACGAGCTATGCAACTAATTGGCAATTATAATTAGGAGTAGAGAATATATTATATAAACAGTACTAGAGTTTCTGCTGAGTTAGTGTAAATCTTTCTTTTGAAGCAGTGACATGATAAAACAATCAGAGTATAAGATGATTTAAACCTTGTCAAATAGAACCTAACACAACAGGAATGCCACATGAACAGTAAAGCTTGTTTTGCTATATTTGAGAATATTTAATTTTTAATTTTTCTTCTAAACTAGGGCATATACCAATTTACTGAAAAATACAGTTAGTTATTTCTTTAAAGTATCTATTAACAGCTATTTCTTTCACACAGGAGGAGCACTGCCATTTTTAAAAGATGTTTCTAACTCAAGATCTAACTTGAGTTGTCGGTCCACAGAATTCAAGAATGTCTGGATTTTGGCATTTAAGTCTGAGCACAAATTAACATAATTCAAAGAGCAGCCAAAACACAGCTGTTCTGAAATTAATATCCCCAAAATCTATATTTTTTATATTTGACCATCTGAAAGGTCATGAAAATTGCATTAACAAAACTTCCTGAAAAGGCAGCAAAAACATTTTGTCAAAACCAGCTCTAAGGCTGGTACAGCAAATACCTGTTTGATACTAAACATGATTTTTACTTTTATGGAAAACCACTATTGACATTAACTACTATCAAGAAGATTTTATGGGTCCTTTTCATTATTTATTTTCTATTTGTGAATAATTCATATTCTCTTTAATTAAAGCATTCCTTATGTTTTATTTCTAACGTACTGTTACAACACCTTTCATTTAAAATTATTTACATCTCAATAGCATGTCTATATGTCTTTGCATAGACATACATACATAATCTTGTGATAGATAACATACTTTAAAAAAATTAGGGCTTTTTTAATTTTAATCATTTTGGGATAACAATTAGGGTTTAATGCACCTGAATCAGAAGGTTCATTGAAAAAGCAAATTCAACAAGTCAAGTTTATGTTTAAAGTATTATTTTTGGCAGCAGAATTCTTTGATAGGCAGAAGATGCAAAGAATGCATGCACTGTCTGAGGGACATGTAGAAAAAAACTATTTTATCAGTGTTTAGTGGTGATGTGGGTATTAAAAATATGATGTAAATGAGACACTACCTAACCCTACTCTCATTTTATCCCTTTTTATCTAAAACACTTTTGAACACAGAATTGTTACCGCCAAGAAAGTACTCAGAGAAACTTTTCAGAAAAATAACTTTATCAAAGTGCTGTAACCCAGATGAGGGAGTACTGTATCTTCCTCTACTTCTTAAAGAGAAAAAGTAAAAAACATCACGGATTCTTTGATCATGTACAGACAGCAAATATTCATTGAACACACTGTGTATTTCCTGGACCTGAGATGAAGTGCCATTCATAGTCTGAATTTGAAACTAATATTAAATTGACCTGCACATTTTAAAAAAAGACTTTTTTTTTTTTTTTTAGAGTATTTTGTATTTTATTACAGTTAGGTGATTCACAACCTCACAGAGTAACTGTCGTATGCTTTATTTTTACTCCTGGCTGAGTGTAATCATGCACATGACCATTTCAACACAATCACTACTTGCTACTTGTATATTTAAATATAATTATGCCATAAAAACTACTACATTTACTGGTGGATCCCAAAATACAACAAAAAGATCATATGTTCAGATAAATTATTTGTGTAGAACTTGCACTGAAATGTAAATATCCCAGCCCTGCGAGTGTCCAAGGCCAGGCTGGACGGGGCCTTGGAACAACCTGGTCCAGTGGAAGATGTCCCTACCCAAGGCAGGGGGTTGGACAAAATGATCTCTCAGGTCCCTTTCAACCCAAATCATCCTGGAATGTTCACCTGAAATCAAAGCAGGAAGGCTGGATCCAAAAGCCAACACCTTCAGACAGCTCAGCACTACAAACAAAAAAGTAAATAACCCCTGAGGCTGCAAGATGAGGGCAGAAAGTGCTCCCAGCAGCCAGCACGGCACAATGACAGGAACAGAACTCAATGTCATCCCTGAGATTGGAAGTGTAACTGTATTTCTTACGTTCATTGGAAATGATTTTGCAACATTTAAAATGGTTCTATAATTTGAGTTCTAGGAAGAATTGAACTTAAAAAACCTGTTGTAAGTCAGAATTCCTTTGATTTTAAATTTATATTAATTACACTTAACATCAATGAAAGGCTAGATCAAAAGCTCCAGGATCAACAATGGGCTGCAGCTAAAATCAAAAGCAGTAATTAATCAAATTAGCAAACCATGGCACACATTATGATTTAAGTTACCAAATTCATCAGCCTCCACAAAGGAGCTGCCACATTACAAGGACACACTTATACAGAGGGTCAAACCACGTGATCATTTTGGATGCTTTCCATGTTTATAATCTAAACTAATTATGTAATTTAATTAATTACTTGGAATGAGTAAAAGCAAAACTTCTGCTATTTCTGAAATGTTGCAATACAAAAATATTAAAAGGTGGAGGTTTTTTTGTAAACTAGGACAAACAGGAATGACTGGTTGTTTTCAGAGCACTATATCCAAAGAGTAGTATGGTATCACCTGTGGCAGGACCACATTCACCATTCAAGTGGCAAAGAAACTACACATATCTATTTTAATCAAATTACTGAAAGTATTAAACATTGCTATAGCTGGATAAATAATTCACTATACAGGATACATTTATGGAACAAATACAACTGGCATGCCAATATTAACAAGAATTATAACACAGATTTTCTGTCTTCTACAACCTTTTACTACCTCTACAGACTGGATTATAGTTAATTACCTACCCCGTGTAACACTTATAAGGAATAGTTAATTGGATATACACAATATGATACAAGAACTGTTTAAATTCACTCCATAGGGGTAGCATGAAAATACAATGATGAAGTTATCCCTGCAAGTAACTCTATTTGTCCCAGAGCCTGATTATCCCAGACAATGCTGCCAAAGGTGTGAAGTCAACACAATTTGGATTTGCTGCCATCCCCTCTGCAGCTTTCCTGTGTGCAGAGACACAGTTACCAGTCTGTCTTCAGAAGGACTCCTACCATTCTAAAAATACTGTCCCACAGCTGTTTAAAATTTATTTTTTTAGACCATAGCACCACTGTTTGGTTGTTTCCAATTTCTGAAACCACAAATAGTAAAAGTGTACTCAGTCTACTGCAAACATAAATAGCAAATGCACGCTTCAGCACTTTTAAAAGGATATGGAAATTGGCAACAAAAATGCAGTTCATGTTGAAAATTTACGAGGGCCCTGCCATATTTCTTCAGAAATACAATCAGGTAAAAATTAGGAAGATCTCTACCAGCTGGGTGGCATTTTTGTGTTTTCTTTACTTACATTTTTTTTTAACTGAAAGACTTTCATTATGCAACTTCTGGCACTTGATAAAATAGAGCATGGTACCTTTGCTCAAACCACAGCTTCTTTGGTTATGTTTAGCATTACACAAACATCTTTCACCTTAGATATCCTCTTGCATTAGTGTGTTTCATTTCAAATACTCTGAGGCACATTACCTTGGGACAAAATTATTTTAATGGCGATCAGCAAATGAGATGTACAAATTATTCTTTCCCTCCCCCTATTTTCACAGGTCATTTCAAAATAATCCAACCCTTCACAACTCTACTTTGCATATTTGAAGCTTTATGCACATATTTCTATTAAAAGCTAAAGCAGTCTGAAAATATCATATTTTTACATGGATTTCTTTCAAGAAACACAGGACATAATGACAAAGTATAATCTAGTTTAAGGTAACAGTAGACATGTTAGCAAATGTGATTACACTTTTTTTCAATGAACATCAAAAGTCTGGAAACCTGAAGGAAATGTCAATATTTTTTCGCCTGAAGTACACTTCTTGAAAGAATTCTGGATCCCAAGGAATTTGATGGGAGTTTAAAGTCACTGGAGCTGAGATTTCAGCCCTGGCCTGTGTAAATTCAGGTGAGCTCACTAAGAAAAATATCTATTTCAAGTGGTATTTGTGAACTATTTTATCCTGACATAAATGCAACTAAAAGTAGAAACAGGTAATAATTCCTTTTGATCAAATATGGTCCACAGCAATAGACTGTTTCTATCAGTGGCTTAACACTAGAAACCTGCCCCTTCCCATGCAAAAGCCTTAAAAAAAATAATAATAATGAATCAGTAGTCCATGACTTCATACATTTTTTATATGTGTAAATGTTTTATAAAGGATAAAGGACAGAGAGAAAATATACTTCATCTTTTCTTTCCCTTGCAGCTAAAAAAAAAGCTGGAACTACATACAACTTGTTTTGGGATATATACAACTCAGTTTGGAATTAATTTCTTTTGGTACAGAGGTAACTTACTACAAGCTTTATTAACCACACAGGTTAGAGTCACCATGTATTTACTTTTACATATATTTATAAAATATAAATAATATTATGTATTTATAAAATATATACAATATTCTATAGTATATACAAATAAATATATTTACATATATTTATATGTAAAACTTCTATTTATATTTACTTATTTTATTTTTTTTTTACAACAGTTCCACATAGTTCTGTAGTTTTGTCTGCCTTGATATTTTGTGTATTTCCTAATAACCCTGAGTGAATCACAGACATATATGTACATATATGCATGATTTTATCATGCACATTATAAAAAAAACATGCTGGAGATAAGACAAAACCAGCCAGTCCATGAAATAAAAATTTGTCCAACAGGCCATGACACATTGGATGAAGACTACATGTTAAATACTGTGTTAAGATACATTTTTGCTGTTGACTTGGTAAAATTTTTCTTTCCAATTTACTAGATCTGAAATACTGCATGTTTCTGTCAGTAGGATAGATTAAAGCAGACCCAGGATGATTTTTTTGAGTCCTAAAAATCCTGGAAACGGGTAAGGGTGCTCTTGTACTGAATTCCCCAGTGCTATGGGACATAAGTAAAAATTCCCAGGCTTGGAGATGAAGGCTCAGGAGGAAACAACAGCAAAATTGGGATCACGAGCCTGTGAAGGCTCCTGGCTACAGCCATGGGGGCAGCTCACAACCCTTACTTTGAGAAGGCACCACATCAATTTTCTACTCTTGGTTTAAATCAATTTAAAATGAAATCGCCAATTGGCACTTATGTCTGTTATTTAGCCTGAAGATGTTTTATATTAAGAGAGCCTTATACAGTTTATTTTACTTTTTAGTGTTGAACTATGAAGGCTAGTTTGTCGGGTTTTTTTAAACTACCTAATCTTTTCAACCAAAAATTATGTCCTGCATAAATTAAAATAAATTACAGAACCTTTTCTTAATAACTAGAAATAAGCTGGTGTACACATCACACTGCATTTCTATAGAACTACCTGTAGTATTAGCAATTTCTTTGCTTGGAGGTGCAGCAGGGACACTTGGCAATTGCTTTGCTTCAGAAACATTGTGTTACACAGGTATTTTTCACTGGATATTATGCTTTGTGATGGAAAAGTTTCCCAACTGCTCATTAGAAGAAAAATTTTAGTTTAAAATTTAAACTGTTTGCAAAGTATAATTTTAACTAGGAAAACTCCTGCTGTAAATATAGAACTGGAATACTGTGATGTGGTTAACTGCACCTGCCACCCAAAAGCGTTTTGCAATATTATGCACAAACTTTAAAGGAAAAAAAATTATTTGAGCGATGCAAATAATAGCAGGAGTACTAATAAATGTTTGATTGCATTTATTTAAAGGAATAATTTCATTTTCTTTTTAAATACATCCTCCAACCAGCTTACTAATACCTACCTGTTCTGAATTTAAGTGCCTTTTGAACTTACATTAAGAATAATATTTAAATAGATAGTTTTCTTGAAGGTCATTTTCAGGGCTAAGGCACACAAAAGTAAATTTAACACAGAATCAATGGTTTGCTCATCCATTAATATGAGTTTAAAGGATGAACTGTATTTGTAAACCACAACCTTGTGCATTATAAAAAAAAAAAAAAAGAGCTAGTAAAAGATACAGCCTAAGCCCACAAACCCAGAGAGAGAGATGTTTGATCCTTCTAACCATAATGTACTGAACAACAAAATGTTTTAGTCTACAATCTGTATTTAAATAAATTATACAATCTGCACAGTGCAAAAATTTATACAATTTACACAAAACAATATGAGGGTAAGAACCATCAAACCTTTATCTTAACTACAAAATATTATTTAGAAGAAATAACACAGCAGAAGGATGAAGAAGTGAGACGCCACCAGAAATATTACAGAGTAAGGAAAATGTTTCAAGTCTGCCTTATTTCTTAGTGGGAAGTTGAGGAGAAAATATATTGTAGAATCATTGCAGCCATTGGCTTTCCCAGTCCATACTTCTAGGGAGGTTTCTTAATGAAAAACTTATTTTTTTTTTTAAACCTCAGTCTTGTTTGGTTTTTTGTTTTTGTTTTTGTTTTTTTTTAAGAAGGAAAATATTTAATTCTATTACTTTCTTCAAATCACCCTAAACAATTAAAAAAAAAGTTAAGAGAAATCTTAATTTGTATAAGAATATTCAGACTTCTGGCTTCTAGAAATAAGCCTGTTTAAAACCAGGAATTGGTCCTTTTTCCAGATGCAGTATCTCAGCAATATTTACAGTTTAAGAAAGTAAGCTGCATAGTTTTCCTTGAACACTTTTCAAAATTTCTTGAGCAGACTCTGGAGATGCAGCAGGACAGTTCTGCAGCTAAATCTAAAAAAGCTGAATAAATGAAATTCATACATTGCACTGAAGAGCTCTTTGGTGCTGAACATCACCTTAACTTCTACCTAAAAAATTATTTCCTTAATTTGATGCACTTGAGCATGCATTCCCTGTATTCATGATGTATGACAGGAAACAGCACTGCCACTAACAACAGGCATGGATTTCCTAATTTCAACAAGACGCTATCCTAAAAATGAAAAAGCTCTTCCTCACTAGCAAACTTGGATGCAGAACAATTTAGGCTCCAGTCCTTCAAAGCCAGTACAGGTCTGTAATGTAAAGTAAGGAGAAGCCCGTTAGAATTTACTGGCACAGCTCCAAGGGTTGAAGTCCAGCTTGTTCTTAGGGACAAATCCCTCCCAACTCATCTGATTTTGCTCAATGTGAGCCATGCAAGCTCACCCACCCTCTCAAAAAGGAACCACTTCTGCATGTAACATTTGGTCCATGACAGGGCTCAGGGTACAAACCTTGTGGAACAGGGTCTCTCTTCCCACTTGCATAAAGCCACCATGTCCATAACTGGGCTCCCTGAGTGCTACCACAACACAAACAAATAAAACTACACACAAAAACTGCATTAAACAACATTTAGAGTCACAAAAGCCTGCATTCATAACTTTGGAAATGTATATCTTCGTAACTTTGGAAATGCAAATCTGAAGATGGGCAGCTTGTGTTGACATGTATATTTTCCTCTTTCAATGCTCTCTGTATCAGCTGGTCAACAAGGCCCTGATGCCATGCCATTGTCTTTCCATCTTGGTTTTACCCCCCTTATCCAGCAAATTGTGGTCCTTGCCCCACCAATCCATGCCTCACCCTTTCCAGGCACTCTCCAGCTTTCACTAATAATCACTTACAGCAAAAAAAAAAATTGTAAGAATCCAGGGTTAAGCCAAAATCCTAGATTATTCCTTCATGTCATGGAGGGAAGTATGTTCTGCTGAAAACAATTTTTTTTGGTCCAGCAACTTCATATACGGTCTTTATGTGCTATAGTCTATATGTGCTTTAGCACAGTCCCATTCTTCATACAGCAGATGCATTCCCTCACTCTCTAGTATTGCCTCTGTTTTAATCAAGGTAACCATATTTAACTTCCCTCCCTGGTCCTGGAGCACCAAGAGGTGTCACTTACAGACTCTCTGAGCTGCCAGAAAAAGCCCCTCCAACACCCCAAGAGTCTCAAGCTCAAGAACCTCCAGAGGGATCAAACACTGAGCATTGCATTGCCCAGCTGAAACCCTTCCACTGGCTGGGTGCAATCAGATGCTCTTCAGAACATCTCTTCATATGGGAAATATCAACTCAAATGCTTGGAGGGTGGCAGAGCTACTGAACCAGGGGAACCACAGCAGGTCAAGGCACCTTAATTCAGGCAACAGTGCTGAACCAAGTCTTCCTGACACCATGGCTGGGTTATTTAGATTAACACATGGATGTATTCCTGCTGTTCTAGATCATTAAAGAAACACAATAAATTTCCTAAGTGAGGTCGAATCACGTATTTTTTAGGTCAGTAAGAACATGCCAGAATATCCAATGTGAATGACAAGAAAACTTTCACAGGATGAAACAAAATTAATTAACAAAATTTGACTGATTTTCTTGGTTTTTTAATCATAGGCATCATTCTGCCACACAGGAGAGAGTGCCATGGAGAGATGGAGTAAATGCAATAGCAGAAACACTCCAAAATAAGTATTCTGTTAAAATGTTGGTAGTCAGCAAACTGGTGGGTGTGTTGCTTTCTTGAGGGTGGTAGAAATTGCAGGGCATACTTAATGCACTGCTAAAGTATAGATCAGTTCTAATCAAGCAGAAGTTAATATTTAAAAATAAAAAGAGCGAGAAGAGTGAAAAAGACATGCAATCACTTAACTATACTATTTCTATTTTTATAAAACACTTTGAGAAATGCCTACATAAGGTATAACTATATTTTGTATTATTTAAAAGTCACAGCTTTAATGCAGTACATGTTAAGTAAAATCTAACTAAACACTAGAAACGATGTCATCTACACTAAAATCTGTACTCAACTAATTCCTCATGCATTTACTCATTTCTTATTTCTTCTCACACTAGAGTTGTTCTTTCAGTAATGAAGTAACACATCTCCCATTTCCCTTTTCCTATTTGTCTTTACAAATTCCATTAAAAAAATACCTTTTCCTATTAGGCATATAGAGCTTATGTAAGTCAGAACTTCTGCAAAACTGAGCTTCTGAACTCATACTTTCAAAGATCTGTTAAAAAATATGTTGCTCTAAGACCAAAGTCTTATTTATATGAGTTTGTGGCTTAACTGACAAGTATTATTTTTCTGTGACAAGTAAGGGCAGACAGTTTGTATCTTAAACACCATAATCCAGTTTTCAAACCATGTAGACGTCTGGAAGGGAATCAGTCAGTAAACTAAATTATATTATATCCCACTGACAGTCCAGATACAATCCATGAGATTCATTACTTCTACCCAACACAAAAGAAAAAAAATATGGGAGAGGTGTGGGAGGGTCAAAAATATTTGCAGCTCACAAGATTGCTTAATCACAGTAAACAGACTTCTATTTTTAAAAACACAAACAGCAGTCAGTTCTTGGTTTAAACGCAAAGGTGGGATATAAGCAATAACTTGCTGCATTTTTATGTGAGGCCATAGGATAACTGGTTCTGTTTTACAAGCTGCCAGCAGTTTGACCTCTCTAATTTGCTGGAAGACAGGGAAACAGCACCTCGAAAATTATATTTTTTCACTAGGATGAATATTTTCTCTCTGCATTTATTTTACATGAGTTTGTGTAGCCTTTATTCACAACAGATTTTCCAATTCTTAGATAGTGGTCTCTCACCCATGACAGCCTTCATTGATGTAGTAGCCAAGATGTACCGATAATTGCAGTCAAAGCTGCAATTTAACCTTTTTAATTCAAAAGGAACATCTGAGAAGGAACATTTCTGCATGAATTAAAATCTGAAGCTAAACAGTACTTTCTTTTCCTTCAGGATTTTCTTCAGCTAACAACCCAAACTGGACATTTTCACACTGGATTTCACCTTTCTCATAAGTGGTTTGATATGAACGAAGACAAATTCACTTCTTTTATTTTTTTAAAATAGGAATTATGAACACAGTATAATTCCATTAGTTTATTCATAATGTTTATTTTAAAAATAAAACTATGCTAGACTTGGTGCATATAGAATATTACTTATCTTCTATAAGATGCAGTCAGTCCCTTCTCTCAGTTCCAAATGAGAAACCAAGAAAATGTCATTTTTAATTATAATAGTTGACTGAATTTCCACATTAAGGTCAAATAATAAACTGGAAATGAGGCACTAAATATGTAGCATTAATTTTTTGCCTTAACTATACTCAGATTCCAGTCTATCAGTAATGTATTGGAAGTTACTAATGTTGTTGCATTTTACAAAACTACTCATAGTTCAGAAGTTTTACAAATAGATAATTTTCCACTGAGCTCTACCTTTTCCTCTGAAAAAGCCCCCACAGCCATCATTTCAGTTTGGTAGTTTTCATATTTGTGCAGCAATGGGGAAAAGTTTCTTTCTTTTGACTGAAACAGGGAAGTGAGGACCTGGGTATGTCTTTGGAGCTCGTAACTCCTTCAAAAACACTGTGAGCATCGCAGCACTTTCAGCAGTTAAACTGAAATTTATTTCCATAACACACAAAAATGTTCCGTTTTTGTGAGAGCAGGAGAAACCTCTTTATAAACCTGGTAGCTACAACTGTAAAAATATTTTAAGTTGATGCAGAAGAGAACATGTTTTTATTCCGTAGGCTTGTATTATGGAAAGCTTAAACACAGATTATCTCATTCAGTAACTCCCCACTTTACAGTAGTAGCAATTCATTCTAATTGCTTGGTTAGCACACTCAGGAAAAAGAGTATTTTTCCTTTTCACTGAATAATGTTTCATGTTCGGTTAAATGCAGGAAGTTACACCACCGTTGGAATGTGATTGTCTGCAACGGCGGAGTTACTTTGTATTCATAGGTTTGTGTTTAGCTAAATATTAAAATGTTGGCCACTCGGCAGCACCTCTCAAAATATCTCTAACTCCTAACGAACTAAACTAAAAAGGCACCTATCTGCCTCAATCAGAATTGTTTTCAACCGTGCATAATCATTTTTCACAGAAATTTTTTAGCCTCCTGCATGGAGTGGATTATAGCAAATGTAATTCACACATGCTGTTTCTTATTCAGAGGAAAACACAGACTAAGGATGTGGAGAATTTCTAGCTTCATTCAGCTCCAAGTTTCATGGACGCCACTGTAATTG
Organism: Camarhynchus parvulus; assembly: GCF_901933205.1. Lineage (NCBI taxonomy): Eukaryota > Metazoa > Chordata > Aves > Passeriformes > Thraupidae > Camarhynchus > Camarhynchus parvulus. The sequence goes on along the minus strand of NC_044573.1, from coordinate 107,661,738 downwards.
AGAGACATTCACAACCAGATAGCTGTAGACTTCATTTTTGTTTAAAATAATACCTCTTATACACGAGCTCCAACCAAAACATTAATGTTATTTAACTTCTAGCAAGCTGCCTTGAGCTGAACTTACAACAGATCACAGGCTCTTGGTTTAATTCTGTTCGGAAAAGGACACTGCTTAAAGCCATACACTTATACTCACATCTAGATCATGTGAATGTGCTGCTGCTTTTCAGACTACTTTAAAATTACGTGTAACTTACAACATTCTTCTTTCGGAATTTGACTTGCCTGGCAGTTCACAATGGAAAATGAACTATTCCTCCCATACCTCAAAATGCACACTTTACTCTGAAAGTTGTTTGAGCTCACCGTGCCCAGACTAAAAATGCCTAATCATAGCACCCAGCCTCTCAGAAACCCCAGAGGAGGAATCAGCTGCCCAAAAAGCAGCTTTATTGCCCTCAGATTTCAAGGAAGTCCTGATTTAGTTCTGCTGTTCTGACATTCAGCTTCATAACAAAAATTATTATTTCAAAAGTCACGTTTAAAATTTTATAATTACAAGGAAAATAGTGTTTGAATTATATCACATTAAAACACGTAAAGTATAATAAACAACCCCAAGAAATATTAAAAGATGCAGACCTGAACAGTGATTTTTTTTCTAGGGCTCTTCATCTCTATTAGATGCTTATTTTAGTTTTTAAAATATTATCATTTTCTTATTTACACCTCTAGCCTACCCAAAAACAAAACAAAACAAAAAACAACTCAAAAGCCTAATTAAAGCACAAGAATAAAATTATTTCCAAGGTAACCTTATTTTAAGATCAACTTTAAAATAACAGAGCTGCTTCCTCAGCTATTTCATACACACTCCTGTGCTGCTTCTCAGCTGCACCAAAGGACACTCCCCCAAGCAGCTGCAGCTGCCTGGAGTCACTTCAGTCCTTTGATTTCTGATTTGAAAAATTTACACAACTATTTACTAAGTTCAATAATTTTAGAACTTTAACAAACTTTTGTTACTATGCTGTGATTGGAAAATGCCCCTGGAGAATCACATTCTTAAATTATTTTATCTGTTTACCTGTTTCTGATATTGCACCCATAGAATCTGTATAAAATTTTATTTTTCTAAATTTATTTCTAATTTCAATTAGCCATGCCATTTTCTGTATAACTTTTAAGAAACAGAACACACATTAAGCTGCTGTTTAGATGCCAGAACAAGGGAGTATGTGTTTAGCAGTGACTTCTGTCCAGTCACATTTGGAGTAACAGAAGGATCCTGCCTCTCAGAATCCACAACAAAACCAGCCCAATACTTTAACAGTGCTTTCAGATATTCACCTTTATATATTTCCAATAAAATAGTATTTAGAGTAACTCTACTCCTTTCAGCAACAGAATCAACAGCTTTTGACGCACAGCACCCATGCAATGGCATTTAATACTTGGAATTCAGTAAGAATACAATAAGATGGCATCAGTTTCTGTGAGTAGGAAGGGTGAGAACAGGGGAATGATGATGGAAGGATCAGTGAGTCCACATCTCTCCCTCATGACAACATTTGTAGAAAATGAAAAATAGGCTGCTTAAGTACTAATTTTCCACAAAAATATTTTCCTGCTGTAATAAAAATAATATAAAATTTCTTTTCTGAATTTTAACATTATGTCTAAGGTAGCGGTAGCTCATACTACCCTATAATCTTGGCAAATGTTCCAGCATATGTTTGAATTTGATTTATTAAAAATTATTTCATGGGTACTTTGCTGGGATAAATTAAATGAAGTCAAATCACTGAAAATTTCACATTGCTTAAACACTGAAATTCCAGAGGTACTCCAAGAAGGAGCCTTTTTTTCCAGTAATTTTAAGCATCCAATAATTCCCTAGAATTTACTAAATTATGACACTAATATATAAATTCACAGTTAAGTAACAGAAAGAAAAGCTACATCTCAATGCTGATTGACTATCTTGTAATAGTCGCTAAACATTTTTCTCCTCCATGAGTTACAAAAACAAAGTTGTAACTATTACATGTTTTAATTTGGATCTATATGGGTTCTATTAATAATCCATCTTTAAACTATGTTTTTATCATGAAACAAAAAATTTGGTTTTGTTATGAAGCCTCCTTTAAATACTTTTTATCTACAAATACACGAAACCCAGAAGTAGCATTTCTGAACTAAACATTATTATTTTAATAAACAGCAAAGGGAAAAATAGTACTTGAAAGCAAGGAATAAAACAGTACTTGAAAAACCAGTTCTTCTTTTGCACCTCTTAAGAGAGTTAAGCTGTAAAAATACCTACAGATATAATAAAGTAGCTAAAAATGTATTTAAAGTTATTTTCCACTGCAATCAGCAACTTTAAAAGTGAAAATAAATGACATTATCACGTGACAGGCCAGCATGAGACATGTAGTTTTAATATTGATTTGAAATGGCCATTTTCAAGGAACAGTTGAAATAACAGGGGCGAAATGTTCAATGTTTAAAGTAAGTACTGCTAGAAATGGCAAAAAAAGTGTCAATGGAAATTCAGCTACCACACAGTCTCTTCATTTTCCAACATCAATATACTGAAGAGAAGGTCTCAACTTCAATACTCACATTCAAAAATTATGTTAACAGCCCAGAAACCTATGCATTTTAAATTTCTGTATTTGTTAAATTTGTTTTACTTTCTCAGCAGTACATTGCCCAGACAGGAAAATAGAATTGGTAACCTCTCAGTACTTTAATTTATGATGCCACAATTCAAATCACAGCACGTAAGATTTCACATAGTCAGCACTGAAGTAAGATCTGCAGACACTAAATGAAACATGTCTTTAAAGAGAAAAGGAAAAAAGAGATACCATACACAAGGTAAACCCTTAAAATTAAATGAAAAATACATGCTGTTATAAATCAGACTAAAGGCATTAATTACAGTATGTTTGACTATGAAACACACTACCCAATGATTTTTAAATTGCTGCATCTCAAAAGAAATTTGAGTTAACAACAACAGAGTAGCTTTTAGAGGGAGCCAGTACTCTACAGAGAATTAAACCACTAAAAAAAATCTTTATTCTTCACAGTGGCCTCTTGTCTTGCAGTGTCAAACTGGCTCATTAAATTTATTCTATCTTTGCCTCTAATAATTTTCTTTCCTCTGATGATTCCACACCAGTAAGATAATACTATTCCCGACCAATGCCACCATAGATGTGTGGGACATTCTGGCAGGGGGGTACAAACTGATTCCAAACCACCTCCTACCAAATCTAAGAATATTCACTTTCAAACCACAGTTGGATAAAAAAGATCTCTCTGAATAGGTACCACAACTGCAGAATTCCATCATTTCTCCACAAACACACATGCCATGAAGGGTCAGGTTCTCAGTTTGGTACTGAGGACTTATGTCCCTGGTGGCACCTTGGTTGACCTCTACAGGATCAGGGAACAGAGCAATCCTTAACAGCCTCTGGAGCCTGATCCATTCTGCGGATGCACAGCAAATCCCTGGGATGCAAGACCCATCCAGGGGGCTGCAGTCCAGGCTGAAACTCCTCCCAGAACGCCATGAGAGCACTCTTGAAACAAATGGGCATTATTAACAAAATAGTCTGTTCTACATTGAACTTTTATCTGAAATAGAGGGCCAAAATTCAGGTGTCTCTTCCTAAATCTGTCTGTAGGTAGGAGACAGGTGGGAGACAGACGCCCACCTTCCAGAACAGGTATTTTTGAGCACATGTTAAGGAAGTGAAGCTAAGTATGCTATAAACCATCAAACTAAATACAACTATAGCACAGTTTGAGTAGGAAGGGACCTCTGATCATCATTCAGTGTAAATTTCCACAGGGGATGATAAAATATGTAACTTAAAAAAAAGAGACCAGGAAGTCTTCAAAAGCTTATAGGACTTTTTGCTGTCTGAGCCTTAGGTAGACTTCAGTGTCCAATTCTCAGTTCAGGCTGATTAAATTCTAATACTGAGCTTAATTTTTCATTAATGAAATCCATAAGTTCAGATACGTTGAAATTTCCCTTTTCCTGCCTTAAGCATTCTCTATGAAGGCCATTAATGGAATCCTTCTTACTTGCACACTCGGGTGTCTTGCCATTGCAAATAAACATCAACTATAAAGCCAGCTGCAATTTGAAATGCTCTACCTTCATTTCTAATAGAGCATAGCTACAACTTGTATATTCCAAAATCCATCTGTCTTTATCCCTACGAGCAAACCATATGCAGTTCATTATCCGCCTAAACTCCTTATGTTTTTCTGGCTGGTTCTCTTCATCCAAGTTTTACAAGTGCTGATGAAACCACTGTACGTTTCTATCACTTCAAAGCATCACAGGTATTGCAACTTTTCAGCAATGATTTACACTCACCTTCACATCCAAATTTCCTTTAATTGACTCTCACACTGTAATTATGCTCATGCACAAATTTCCTACTCATTTCCTACTGCTCAATACCTTCCTTCTGCCCTATTCTTTCTCCAGAACTTCATTTTTATCACTTCCTTCCCTAGTCCATTCTCACCTCACATTTTCCATGACAACTCCTGCACAATACCCTAAAGTTCAAACTGCCTGTTCATGAAAATAATTCTTAAAATTTTATTTGGAAGGCCAACTACAGATGATTCAGCAAGACTTAGAAATTGAAATCTCCTACCCATGGAATGTTACACTTCCCGTGAATGTCAGACTTACTCAGATATTTCCTCTTTGGTTTTATCACCTGTTTTGGACAATTTTTACTAGTTAACTATTTAAAATGACTACATGAGTTACAGTAATAAATAACCAAAGCTGTAAGACAGAATACTGCATGAAAATTATGATAGTATCCAAGACTTTTTACTTTGTTTTCTTTTAACTGTATTTTGGGGCCTAAAACTAATAGAAAAGGATGATCCTCACCTTACCAAAGAGGTTCATATACAAAAACATCCAAACATGGGCTGAACTGAAAGCCCTGCATTATAAACCACAAAGAATATCCTACCAAAAATTTCAAAGTGTTTAGAAAAGCCAATATATCTGCCTTCCAGGGAAAACTGGGTAATTCAAGCACCAGCCAAGGTGCCCCAGACCATCCACATCCAGGGAATAATAGAGTATGCAGGCAAGTCAAGGTGTTTTCAGACTGGTTTTTAGACCACAGATCTACAAGCAGGAAAAAAAAAATATTTAAAATACCAATCTGATCTACTGCTGTCCTAAACAGCAGTGCAACATTTTTCTGAACCCTGCTAATCACTTGAAAAGCATGGTTGATAAAAAGATGCTGCAAAAAGATGAAAGGAAACCGTACTGCCAACCATACAACTTAACATCATTTCTCTGTACTTTCACAAATTTAAGCATGAGAAGAACACACTGCAAGAAACTTTATAAACCTAAAAAACTGAACCTCTGTAAATGAGAAAAATGTCAATATAATGAGATCACTTAACAACAGGAAGAGATTTCAATCAGTAATGCTATGTATAAATGAGCAGCATGGCTCAGGGTGACAGTATCTGGCCACTCAACAATCACCCAAGTACAGGGGAGTTTAGAAGCATGTAAAGTATTTCCTACAACAACCTAAAAGCTTTCTGGCCACACACAGGCTGTATGGCAAAAAAATAAAAATATTAAGAAAAATAGTCTAAAAATTTAAGCAAGTGGAAGTTTATAAATGTGTTTTATTAAAAAATCCTAATTGATAACATTCAAGAGCCTGAGTAGAAAAAGCCACCTAGGAAAGTGACATTAACATGGGGGTGACATAAACCATTTCTCACTTTTTATTGAAATGTTTACTGAAAGTACTGGAATGTTATGATGAAATTTAATTACAAGTGAAATTAAAATCTGTAGTTATTATATGCATTCTAACTATATGTCAGGCAGATCAACTTCAAAGTGCATTGAAATCATGCTACACAGGTAGAGGTGCCATACACAAAATATACACAGTTGAAAATCTGTTACATGAGAGACCTAAAAGAGTATGTCAAAGAATTTTTTTTCTATTAGAGTAAGAACACAAAGACCTAAAGCAATCATAAAATCAGAATAGTTGGTGTTGGAAAGGAGCATTCAGCCATGGAATCATAGAATGGTTTGAAACTGAAGAGATCTTAAAGGTCATCTCTTTCCAGTCCCACTGCCACAGGACACCTTTTACTAGAGCAGGTTGCTCCAAGCCCCAACACTTCCAGGGATAGGGCATCCAGAAATTCTCTGAACAACCTGTGCCAGGGCTTCACCACCCTCATCATACAAATTTTCTTTAAATCCAATCTAAATCAACTCTTTCAGTTTAAAATCACTACCCTTTGAGCTATCACAAAAGGCCCTACTAAAGTCTGTTCTCACCTTCCTTATTAGTCCCCCTCAAATACTCAAAGGCCACAAAATAAGGTTTCTCTAAAGTCTCATATTCTCCAGGCTGAACACACCCAACTCTCTCAGCCTGTCTTCAAAGGAGAGGTGCTCCAGCCCTTTGAGTCTCTTGGTGCCCTCATCTGGAATTATTCCAACAGGTCCATGTCAGTCTGTGCTGAGGAGCCCAGAGCTGGACGCAGCTCTCCAGGTGGGGTGGAGAGGCAGAATCCCCTCCCTCACCCTCCTGCCCACGCTGCTCTCGGAGCAGCCCAGGATGCCCTTGGCCTTCCAGGCTGAGGGGTTACAGCAGCAAGCTCAAAGAACAAAGGCAAACAGAGGCTTAGGATAAATCATAACAGGAAATACCCATAAAATATGACAGACTGGTAGATGAGAATAATTGTAAAAGAAGCAGATTTGTTAATATCAAGAAGTGATCACATCTTGTTACCTGCCTAATTACTTTCAGCAGTGGCCTGTAGGCATGACAGCAATAGCAAAGAAATTTAAATTCCCTAGGATCTGTGCTTAGTAAGATGCACGCCCCTCACCTTTTTTACTGCTTTCTAGCACTTCAAAAGACATTTTCTTTTGGGCTGTACCTCTTGGAACATTTCTGTTTCACGAGGCACTTCTGTTCCTCTATCTACAGTTCTTTCATTATGTAGAAATAAGTTTCTTGGAGAACAACAATTTCATTGACTGTTGTGATCACTCTTTATCTTCCTTCATTTTCATGGGATGCCAAGCACTTAATGGACAATACTGCATAGCAATCTTTATTTCACCAATGTTAAAATCATGTATTACATTAAATACAAACCCCTATGTGCCAGGAGCAAAGAAGTGAAACTGAAGAGTAGCATGAAGATACTAGAGATTAAATTATCTTATACATACTATGATTAAATAAGAAGTCTTTAGCAAACTCTAATTTTAACATACACTATACATGCCTGCTAGAATATATATTCTGAATATATATTCTTCAGCTATTTTTCATGCATAAATTAGGTACTCAAATTTTGTTATACTTTTACATAATACCATGAAACAAAATACATCCATATTATATACATTAGATTCTATTTGTTTCCAAAATATGGCACTGTAAGTGTACTACAAAATACAAAGTTGGAATTTACTAATACTTTAACTGCACATATGCAGACAACTTCTTTTTCTTTGTTGAGACTTGCAATTTGAAAGTTAGGACTATATTTATTTTCTTCTTCATCCATATATATTTCCTATAACAATATTATACTAATTATATGCAAGCGGATAATTTTATTTATATTTTAAGCCCATAAAAATATGTTTCTAGTTAAGAATTGGTTTTCTAATACACAGAAATGTCTTGTATTACCTGCATCACACATTAAAATACACCAAAGATACACTTCTACTACTATGGGTCACATGTGGTTTTCTGGATTGGCCAAGCCACTCAGAAAGTGTGTCAAGATACCCTGGATTTGTCAGCACGGTCTATACCTGTAAGTGTTAATAAAAATTAAGCTAAAATGAAAAAATCTTTTTTACCTTCATAGGACAATGCCCTCAATAAAACCACTAGAAATGCAAGTGTCACAAACTATATCAACATTTAAAAAATTCTATGAATATTTAGCTTTCACCCATGAAACTGCATTAATGTATTGAAAATAGGGAGCATTTCATGTCTAATGTTTTACAGAAGCAAACTTGGCATAATTAATTTTTGTCATTTTCTCAAGTCTGCCAATGCTGATTCATTTAATTAAAAAAACCCACCAATCAACATTATTAAGCACTGATTTTTGATTCAAGCAGGTATTCACACTCATCCTCACTTTGTGATAAACTTGCTGAAAATAAAAACTATTATTTCAGATCACTAAAGTGTTTGCTTAATTAAATACTTAATCAAAACCATCTCAGGTCTTCCCAAACATGCCACAGAACTTCCAATTACTGTATAATACTCTCTGTCATGGAGCATAATATTTCTGCCACAGAGGAGGCTATACATTAAAAACTAAACATTACCATGCAGTTCATCAGCAAGACTCATTTCACACCTTCTAGGGAACCTTTTGGGAAAGAAAAATCTCTTACTTTAGGATATTATCTCTGTCTTAAAATTCACCACACACACAATTTGATCAAAGAGGTCTTTTCCTCAGCTATTGACCAACATATTCCTGTGTTCAGCATCTGAAAGGGAAAAACTAACAACCTGTGGTGTACTATTATCCACTTAAAATCCAGCCTAGTAACAGGCAACTCTACTATAAAAATAAAAGTAGCACTCTTGATTATCTCAGACAAGCAGAATGAACAGAAAACTTGAAAGTGCTTACAGGGTGGTTTCCAAATATCCTGATGAGGACTATTTACAGGTTAGTTAAGATTTTATTGAATGCCAAATTTAAGGAATAGGAAAATGTAAATAACTGAAATGTAGCAATGGTTTTCCATATAATGGTCCAAGAATGGAAATTCTGAATAAGCCTTTAAATACCAACATGTTGATATGTATAAAATATAATGGTCTCTAACAGCCAGTACAAAAAGAATGGAAAAACGTAATCAAGCTATGCTAAATAAAGCCTCCGAAGTAAGCAAAACAAATTTTACACAGCCTTCAAAGGGAAGCATTGCAAGAAAGGATCTTTTATTCAGACTTTTTCAAATAAACAATGTCTGGTTTGAAAGTTCAATCAAGCTTAAAGTTTTGTAGCAACTCTTCTACAGAATAACTGCACAATATAAACATTTCTAGAGAGTGTGTGATAAGAACAGATAATCACAAACAGGAATTTTCATTCAAATATTGAGAACATGGACCACTTGTGACAAAACAACAAAACACCCACAGCATTCTATCATGTATGGAAGAACTGAAGGCCCCTAGCTGACAAATATCAATTCTGCATCTTCATTTGTGGTTTTCACCTGATACAACACAGCATCTTAATCAGTGATGTGGTAAAGATACAGCAAGCATTATTTCTTTTATGGTTTTCCCCATTAGAAAGAATCAGGGTTATGGATTGCAGTTAGCAGAGAATTTGGGACATCCTTTGCCAAACCAATCTGTCTTTGTAATGTAAGAACTCTGCTGCTTTAGAAGAATTTGCTGTGGCCATGGATGGTGATTTCTTGTCAATAGACACTGGGCAGAGAAAAAACAACCAAGCACAACCAAAACTGGAATAGGAACTTGGAAAACTGCTACCACCACCTCTGGGACTGAAAGAGTAAAATGGTCAGGGGCAGATTTATCTGCACTAGTAGTTAAGTATTAAATACAAGGTATTAAGTATTACCAGAATAAAAGGTAGTTTTCTGAAGTCAGAAAGTGGGAGAGATGACAAGTCAGATACAAGAAGGGCAGCATTGTTCCTTAAAAAAAAAAAAAATTAAAAGTCTCATTCCCATCATTATCTTTGGTAGCTGTTTCTGGCAAAAGTTCAGTCTGGAGAACTAGAATAAATCCTCACTGTTTGCATGCTATGAGATAATAAGAACAAGTGCATTTCACTGTTTGGCACAACACTTTAATTTTACGTGCCAGATTTGGCAGAACTACATGAAACATGATTCCAGCAACTGACTGCTTGAAGATAATTCACAAAATCCTTTGAGAGAGGAAAGCCACATATCGAGCTTATCAACAGTGTGACTGATCCCATAAATGACCTTAGCAAAGGCCTGATGTCTGGGTAAGTCAGTCACTGAGATGGAATTATCAGTGCTAAGGAACTGCTCCAGATTTGCAGGGCATCATCCTCACAAAATAAAGCAGCACTTAGTGCCAGCTCGTTCTTCACTGCACAAGGATATAAATCACAGTTACAGAGATAACCTTTACTGTATTATTTCCTAATGTTTATGCTTCGTTTTGCAAAACTGATGTTCTTCTAACACAGCATAAAAACCCATTTAGAACCTTTTTTTCCAAAATTAAAGCAATAAACACACATGTTAATCTCAAGGCAAAAAACTGCTGTGTGCATAAATCATGAGCATTTTGGAATCTTTAGAGCAAAAAATTATCGCCTATCAATGATTTAACAAAGCTGCATGTAAAAATGAAAGATCATTCATTACCTCTGAAGTTTTTTTATGGATTTTTTAAGGATCTTGTACTATTAAAACAAAGCAAAGAAGTATTGAGACCAAGAACTAATCTTATTTCCAAATTCATTAATGGAGATGCCCCAGTAACCAATTTATTCCTTTCTGTTTTAATCACCACTTCTGCTGTCCATGAATGAAAGGGGAAAAAGCTTATAAAGGTACAAAACTTAGAAACTCATTGCTCATAGCAGTCCAAAGGCCTGACACACCCATATTTGGCAGTTTGTTGCTCTTCCATTGTGCATTTTATGTAGCCATTCCTACTAAATGACAAAGAACTTCGAATTCTGTTTTCTTGTAGGTTTTTCTGGCCTCCACACTAAATGCTCTGCTGAAAAGAAAACTCATTATTTCACTTAAAACCAAGCATCATCTAATAGAGCAGTAGATAAATGAATTAAATTACTTACTTGAATTTTAGTAATGAAAATTAGAGCTTACATAGAAGCACAGGATGGTTTGGGTTGGAAACAACCTTAGAGATCATCAAGTTCCAATCTCCTGCCAAGGGCAGGAACACCTCTCCCTAGACCACGTGACTGGATGAAGTCTGTAAGAGGCCCTATTTCACTTCCTTAAAAATGAAAATTGGAAAGTTCTGCTGAAAAAAAATCCAACTTGTTTACAAAAGCTTTTGCTCTTTGCATATACTAAACATTTAACCCTGTCAATTAGAAATTTGCCTCATTTCACTGCCTTCAAAGCTAAAGTGGAATTCTGAGCCACACAAGTGATTAGTATTAACTTAACTTGCTCAAAATTCAGCCTAATTCCATAAAGCCAGCAACTGATAAGACAGCATCCTAAATTTCATTTGGGGAAATAGATGGACACAGAACTTTATAAAGCATTGGTAAAAGATTTGACTTTGCACTTAACAGTGGTACTTTCTTGTGTGCACATGAGGTTTAAGGAACAGGTTAAAAATATACATTTTCTTATGCCAATTGCATTTTGAAAATAAACACTGAGCTTTAGAGCATTACAGGTATTTTTAGGGAATTTATACAATAAGAAGGTAAGAAGAACATACCCTAAGTGTAAAGTATTAAGCTCTTTTTCTTGGCGTACTGCCAGCACCCTCCAATTTTTAAAAACATGACTCAAGTGCTGATGCAATTTGCATAACTTAAAATATCAAAAGATGACCAACAGACCCACTGTGAGAGTCATACTGTAGTTTCTTCACATAGTCCAAAAACACTGTGTAGCTCTCAGAACATTTTCATCCACAGTTGTTAGAGTATACTCCTCTGGATTTAGCTACTCAGTGTGAGCCTGATGACCTTTACATTGTTAAAAAAAAAAAAAGAGAAATAAAGTCACATCTACGTTAACAAGAGTAGGAAGTTATGCACTTACTCTGCTCAAAGCAGGTGGGCATGAGTCAGTCCTGGTTCAGAAAACACTCCCCAGCATGAGCACACTGAGAGTCAGTACCAGGATATTACACTCATGGAAAAGTGACATAATTTGACTGGGATTCTGCAACTCATCAGCCACTGATGCAGGACAAAGAAAAATGGATTTTATTCTTTTTTTGGTCCCACTCAAGTTCTGGTTGCTTTATTTATCACACACCAAACAGACCAACTATGGTTTCTAGACTGTTTTACAGAAATAACAGATAAAACCCATCAGCTCTTCCAACCTTTCCCACATCCAAAGATCATGGAATTTTTATAACCATTACAAGCCACGCTGTATTAGCAGGAAGAGGAGACCTACAGAATTAAAGGGCTTGCTGCAAGCTACTCCTCAAATTTTAGATAGGTTCAAACAGCAGCTGGGTAAACTCACTGAAGAAACATTCACTGACAGCTACTAAAAACAAAGACAGCTCTAGCTCAGGAAGCCTGAACTACGCATAGCAAGAGGTTAGGAAAGCATCCTGTGGAAGTATCCCCATATTTTTCCCCTTTTCTAACAGACCTTCCTTGAGGTCCACTGTTAGCCAGTACTACAGATGACAACAGTTTAAATGAAGCTTTGGTCTGATCCCAGTACAAAGTTTAACAGTGTAGATGCCTCAGGAATAAACCTTTAAATTTCTAATTCTACTTTTTAAGGTAGGATTAAAATCTTTCATTAAGGTATAATTTTTTTCTCACAAGGTATAAGCTAGTTGACAGGCTTTCCCAAAATTGTGTAATTGGTCACTACTGTTTTATGGTATTTAATGATAATTCTAAACAGGAATAAGTCAGTGTTTGATTTAGCTTAGTGTACTTAAGCTCATTTATCATTATGTTTTGTCTTGTAATTTAGTCCCTGCCTTGTACTTATCATATTTTTAAAATAAATTATGAAAGCATCAAATTTGCATACATTTTCCAATTTTGTGGAGTATGTACTTTCATTAATACAGATAAAATTTGGAGTTCAGAATTGAAGCTTTTTGTCCCAAGCTATCTTTAGGTCTCACAGTTTACACTGGTCTGATATCCAAATAATGCAAAGAAACTGGCTAAGATTCTCAAATGTCCTAAAAACTCTGAGTTTTGATCTACTGCATGACCAAACAAATTGTTCAAATGAGAACACAAAACCAGGGCCTTCTCAAGCAAAATATTAACTTTACATTTATTACTTTGGGTAAATACTTTACTGAGCATTTGAAGAATCTAATACACTACACAAAGAAAAAGTTAAAGTTGTTTTGGAAGCTGACACAAAAGTAATCAAATCTCATAAAGCAGCATCAAAATCACTTTTGTACTGTAAACCAATATTTTAAAATACTTTCAAACTCTCTATTTGCAATACACTATTGAATCTTCTATTTATTAAATAAACTCAACTGCGAGGAGCATCTTAATGAATCTGAATCAAAGGGATTGCTCAATTTTAAAGTGTGCTCTAGGGTTAAAAAACAAAAGCCAGCAGATGCCAGAAAGTGACCTTTGAGGATTACATGTGCATCTGCCAGCTCAAAGTTCAAAATCTAGGATCCTTATGGATATGAGCTTCTTTCCCATAAAGATGGGGAGAAAGAGAAAACATACTCCTTGAAGAGCAGGTATCAAGAGGATTGGGCCAGAATCTTCTCAGTAGTGCCCACCAACAGGAAAAGGGGCAACAGGCACAAAGGGCAATACAGGAAGTTCCATGTGAATATGAGGGAAAATGTCTTTGCAGGTGACAGAGCTCTGGAACAGATTGGCCAGAGAGGCTGTGGAGTCTCCTCTGGAAATATCCAAAGCTTGCCTGGACATGATCCTGTAGAATCTGCTCCAGGTAAAGCTTCTCCAGAGTTCCCTTCTAACCCCAGCCATGCTGTGAAGTCTATAAAACACGTGCCAGCACATCACAACACCAGGGTCAGGACACCCCCTCACAGAATTCATGTGTAGCTGACTGCCAGGAAAGGAGTGTGGTGTGATACCAATGGCTGGAAAAGGTGCCAAAGTGACACCTTTCCTTCAGTGCACTATCCTGTGTGCCAGCCTGTGAGCAAAGGAGAAGTGACAGCACTGCTGTACCCTGCAAATGTCCCAGAGGCTGAGCGCCAGCTGGCAGGGATGAGCAAGATAAAGGTGGGCTGAAGGAGCATCACATTGAGGAGCACTCTGCAGGTCTGAAAGCTGCTACAGAGTCAAACAAGGAATTAATTCCAATGCCAGCAGTTCACAGTATTTACACTCCAGTTCTGGAAAAATAGTTTAAACTGACTTCTTCATACTAAATACAAAAATCATTCTATATATTAGAAAAGCTGTTAATAAAGGATCGGTTAGTGCTCTGTTGTATCAATACAGGGTTTAAAAGTGAGAGATTGAAAAATAAAACCCAATTCATATTTAGTCTAACTAAATTATTTCTTTATTCTCCATACTTGTGGAGCAGGTTATGCCAACTACAGCAGGAGCATGTTGATGTGATTGACCTCATTTTGCCTCTCCCTTGTGCTCACATGAACCTGCAAAACAGCAGTCTCTGCTCTCACGTGGCATCAACATGTCATAGAATCTTAAAATTGCTTTTAAATAAGGAAAAAAAATTGAGCCCTGAGAAAGTGGCTGTTATTTCTGAGAGAACTGTTCTCTCCCGAAGTTAAATTGAATTAACCCTAGCAAAAACAACTAATGATATATATAAAACTGATGAGAAAACACCACTAAGGGCAAAGAAAAACATTTTAAGCTTCAACTCATACTTGGGAGCTGCCACTTCAGAATACTTTCTTTCAAAGTACCATTTTTGGAGACAAATCACAAACCAAAGCTTTAGAGCTCACATATCAGTTAAATATTCATGTGTAACTGAGATTTTCACATTACTTTTAAAACACTGACTAGTATAACACCACAAAAATGAAGATTAAAAGATGGCTACTTGTTACTACATTTATTTTCACAAGACCATCACATTTAGTTTACTAGCTGCGTTCTTCCCTTCTCGATTATCTATGAAATCATTTTCCATCTCAGTTTCCCGTCCTCAAATCCTCTTAGAAACAGTGAATTCCCTTACCAAGAGTAAACTCTGTAATAATAAGAGATACAAACATGAAACATCTTCCAGAAGTTCATAAACAAAGGTCCTTCTGTTGCTCTTGGTTGAGTTACATCGGCAGGATTCACTACAAAAAGCAAATGCTTGAGAAATAATAAAGGACTGTTTTCCATGGGACTGAAACTATTCCAGAATCAAGCTGACTCCAAGTTATTGAAGTTGCACAGTAACTAAGTTACCTTTGCTCTTCTCAATCTTAACCCCATTTCTCTCCCTTATCACATAATGATTTTCACATATGATTTTCCATACAGTGCCACATATTCTGGCAATGTTTTGAATTCAAGTATTCTCCCCAAGAGGCTGAACCTCCAAGAATGTTTGAATGAATAACTCTAGCCATCAGAAACTTTTCTCATATAGGTTTCTGAACTGTGCATTTCAGCCCTAAACTGTGCAGAGAAGTGGGAAAACACTCAATATTCTTTGAATGGATATCCCAACATCCTGAGAGCAACATAACCAGGAGAGCAGGCACTTCTCATTTACACTAGTATCCATCTCACCATGATCATGAGACCTACAGCAACAGGATCCATGGGTGTGTGCTGGTTTTACCATTTACCCTGAAGAAACTAAATACAGGAAGGAAACTTGAAAATTAAATAAATAGGGGAACCAAAAAGAAAGTAAAGACAAGCATATAAATGTTTCTTATTTTTGCTCCAAAGGTTTCACTCAATTTATGTGGTCAAGCAACAGTTTATAAAGATCCCAAGATTTTGGGCTTGTATTTGTACAGATTCATTTCCTTTTCTTCTCTTTTTGAACACCTCCTCTCTATCCAATTATTTAATAACCTTTACTTCTGTTGGAAAGGCATTTTGCATTTTAACTTGGCTTTTATCACTAACTCTCCCACACTGAGAATGCTGTTTCTCTCCTGGCCACAGGGAGATGTGACTACCTGCTTAGCCAATAAGCACAGTACTAACAGGATTTAAATATATGATTTACATGGAAACAGATGATGTTCTAAAATATCATTTACCCATTATAGCAATTACCTAGGCTTAAATGGCATTCAAGTATTATTTATAAATTAAAATTATCAATAAAAAAACTTTATATTACATACTAACAGTCAACAGCTTTCCTAACTAGTATTAATCATACTTGCAGCTAATTCCCTAAATTCACCAAGTTTCTGATGGCAAAGGAAACCTCAAAAGTTAAAGTTTTCCAGGCATGTGCTGGTGATAGATCATTACAGAGTCACAGCTGGGGAGGAGGAGAACACAACATCCAGTTCCAAGCCCATGAAGTCAAGTTCTGTCAGAAGAATGGGTAAAAAAAATTGGGTCACTTCTTAAAAATAAGAAAAAGCCTGAAACAATATAAGGCAACAAAACATGTTAATGTTCATCTAATCATCAGTTCTAGTCCCAAGTATTTTCTTAATCAGAGCTAACTTCAAACATAGCACATGCTGCTCTGCATTTACCTCTGTTTACATGAATCAGCATTTCTAGAATGGGTGGCAAAGAACTGCTTCCAAATTATAAATGTAGCCTGCATAATGCTCCCTTCACATCATCATCTCCCCAGCAATGAAGACAAAACCCAGTAGTTTTCGCCTTGCAGGATTTATTGTCAACTAAATCTCATCACACCTGCACAACTACAGGAAACAAAACTGTCAATCAGAAGCATTGCTTATGAGTATTTTGGCAATTTTCTGCCTTATTTTATTGTTTTAACTGTTCCACACCGAGGTACGAGACAGTGCCTGACCACAAACCAGCCAAGCAGAGCAATTATTCGGACTATTGGTAATAATCACGTCTGCATAGCTGCAGTATAAATCTGTAATTACACCGGCAGGATATCCCCAAGGCTTGGGAAACAGCATTAGTTTTACAATATGAATTTAACAAGACAAAACTTACTCGTGATTGAAAAAAAATTCAAGGAAAGCTTAAACCTTGCCAATTATAATTGAAACACTAAAAATATATTGGGGACAAAGAACAGAATGTGAGGACAATGATGACAAACTGTTTTCAAGAACACAAGGCTACAGAGGTATCCAAGGGGTACAGATCTGGAGAGATGAGGTGTCCAGGAGGGCTGGCTGTTCTTCTTCCTCCAAGTTCAAGGAAATGGCCCATCTCATCACACAACTAATCCAGCAAAGGAGGCAAAAAACCTGTTTGGATGAGCAAGGAGCTCCTAACTTAATGCAAAGAAAGGAAGGAAGAATAAGAATCACAGAATGGCTTGGGAAGATAATTTCATTCCAACCCTCCTGCCATGGGCACCTTCCAGTAGACCAGGCTGTCCAAAGCACAAGAGAGCTGGTAGTAGGGAGAGGCAACCCAGGAGGAACAGAGAGATATTGCTCTACCAACAAGCCAAAGCCCAGCTGGAGCCATCTGCTCTCACAATGGGCATGGGCTGAAATACAAGAAATTTCATTTAAACATAAGGAAAACAGATCTTTTTTACTTTGAAGGTAGTCAACGTCTCTAAAAGGTTGCTAAGGATGCAACATCCATCCTTGGTGATACTAAAAGACACAACTGGACACAGTCCTGGAGCCAGCCCTGCTCTGAACAGGTTGATTGAACCAGATGACTTCTGGAGATTCTTCCCAACTTCAACTTCTTTGTGATCCCACTTGCACATGCCATAAAAATGATGGGGTTTTGGCTTGTTGGTCTTTTTCCCTCCCCCCAAATAATTATTCATCACACTCTATATCCTATATACTGGGCAATAATTATTACTTTGCAAAGTTCTCACAAATTTAACAAGTAGTAGTTACGGTTATTAATAACCCAAATTTGTATCAACAAGGTCAAAAAAATAAAAAAAAAGGGAAAAAAACCTTTACTTACTAAGCTTTCTAAAGCACAGAAATCTTTGTAGGGATAAAAAACAGAATACAGCCCATTAAGTCTCCTACTAGGCACAGAAAGTAATATTTAAGAAAGTAATATTTAAGAAAGAAGACCAGACCAAAAAATATTCCCGTCCCAACAGTGGAGTGAAAAATGGCCTAGCCAATTCAAATATGTACAAAAATCATTTTTGTCTGCAAGAATTGCAATAACCCACCAGTCCCCAAGAAAGGCTTATTAATCCAAGTAAATGTATATACCTGCAGTAAAATTAATGGAGTAAGAGATACGCCTTTCACGTATTTAAAAGGTGTTCTGATTTTTCCTATTGCTGTAATTCCATTGATTAGCACCAATATTTATCAACTACCTATGACACAACTAAAAGAGAGGGAACAAAAATACAGCACATTTGCTGTTAGCTCACCTTTGATCTAGAAAATCTAAAATAACTTTACACAGCCTTGCTCTGTTCAACAGCAGCATCCTTGAAAGTTAAAAAGTGCAGATGAACATAAAAAAAAATGCATAAATGTATCACTCCCATTCCAATGACATAAATACATAAAAGCTGTCCTTTTATCTTCATCAGTTTCTCTTCTCAGATTTGCAATAATTAAGTAATATTTAGGTTGATAGAAAAACACAGTTAGTAAATTCACCAGAATGACCAAAGTTCATTACATGCTCTCCAATTCTTTAAGCTCAACTGGGCCGTTTAAGAATGTCAGCATCACTACATGTTGTATCTAGGAAAATACTTGCATAGCCAGAAAAAAAATACATTGTCAAAAAAATGCATTCCATCTTATCTAAGTTGAAAAAATAGCAATGGTTGGAGGACTGTGAGTTTAAAAATAAAACAACAGAATAAAACAACAAACAAAAACCCAACAAAAATATCAACAGCATGGAGCATTTCAGCAAATATCCATAACTTTCTCCAGGCTAACTGCTATAGCAGGTCTGTCTGATATCATCTCAAGTAGTGGAAACAAAAAAATAATGTGTGATCATCTGTCTTTCACCAAGAGCACATTTGAATATAGTGGGGTTTTTTAAAACAAGAAAATGGCATTTGGTATCAGCTTTTGCTAATAAGAAATGCCACACAAAGTTAAGGCATGAAAAATGAGTTCATTTCTGTTATTTCATCCAGCAAACAGTATTTAAAAGATCCTTAACAAAAACCAAAGTCATAGAATTCAGTGGAAAATACAGTGAAGTTAAGAAACTAATCTACCTTTAGCAATGTGTATTTGTCTCCTGATACAAACACCCTCTGGCCAAGTTTGCAATTTCTGCCTGGAGCTCAGGTGCTCAGTGTTCATTAAAAGAGATGGCAAGTCACTGAACACACCGGGGGTGTCTCAGCTGTGCCTGGCCATATGGACACCATTCCCTGTCCAGAGCTCTTGGAAAGCCCAGCTCCTGCTCAAGTCTCACCACAAGACACCAGAGGTGTAACAGACCACTCCCAGGATATGGATATGAACCAAACACAGCCAATTCTCCTTACAGCTGAGCCTGTACTTTGCTACAGACTAGCAGACAAATTCACATGGAGAATTTGAAACATTATTAAGCAGTGCTTCAAACTCCAAATCTTCCTGAAACCCTCATGTTTCAGTCCTACACATTGCATTTATACCTAACACCGTTTATAAAACCAGATCAAAAACATTTTTTAAAGGAAACCAACTTCCATAAAACAGATTTTACAAGAATTTCTTTCTTGCAAAATTACACGTGTAATGTACAAAAATCCTGCAAAAGAACAAATTGGTCTTAACAGACTCATTTTTGTTATGTTTTTAAAACCACTACATTGATACATGAGTAGCTTCTGTCCATAGACTGACGTTCTTCTGGGCACTATAAAGTGAACACAAAACTGCTGAAAAAGAATCACTTGTTATAATCTTTTTTTTCATATTAACTAATCTAATTTCTATTGAGAAGTTTAAATTATCTCAGAAATCTTTAGATTATTCAGAGAGAAATTTATTTGATTATATGAGTTTTAAATATCTTCTGTATTGCTGAAAGTTAAGCACAAATATCAGCAATATTGGTAGTTATCTATGCTACTGAGTTTAAGATTTAAGCACTGAAGAGTTTTGATTTGATAGATGTGAAAGGGACTCCTAAGACATCAAGTTCTACCTGACTACCACTTCCCAGCACTGAAATGGAATCACAAAGTCCTTTTTTATTACTTTAGTCCTAACTAAAATGTTCAGGATAAAAGCAGTGTAAACACAAGGAGCTATTAAATGATGGGGGAAGAACGACCCTTAAAGCCACAGATTTAAGTTTCAGGATGCTATTGCTGAATGTAAAGCAACAATTTACATGAACACAAATACATTCCTAAGTATTTCAATACTGATTCAGAAAATATTGAAGCAATTCACAGTTCCAAGTAGGCAATTTTGTCCTCTCTCCTTTATCTTCTCAGTCTGAGATGAGAAAGTGACTGTGAAAAACACTGCAGTTAAATCATATAAACAAACCAAACCAATTATAGGTTTTCTTCATGTCCAAGAAAGGTTATTTTTCCTGAAGTTTATGTATTCAATTTTTAACTTCTTTTACTATAACTACAAACTCCATCACGTAGCAGATCAGCAAAAATGCTGCTGCTGCAGCTATGGTACAATGGCTTTTTATGGAACTGGGCACTGCCCAATTCCATAAAAATGTAGAAATAGTGGTTTAGTAGACATAAAGCCCTTCTTATTAAGATGGAAATAGCCAAACACGGTAGGCGTCTTGCAAAACTCTGTCCTAAACTCCAGAATGTGAAAATTTCTCTCATGGGAATTTTCAAGATTTAGGCATAAGGACAAAGAAATACTTTTCAATTAAAAAAAAAAAATCCCACTATAATTATCCCAATTGAAAAAGAAAAATCAAAACCTCAGAGTAGATTTGAGAACACCAAGAACTTTAAATAACACTGAAAATAAGGTGCTGATCCACACCTTTTAAATACTTGTGAATATGAACTCTACCCATTAAAAACTTGAAGAAAATAAAACCAAGATTTCAAAGCAGATTTTCAGAGGGCCTTAGGGTCAATATTGAGTTTTTATGGGGCCACCAGGCTCTGCCTCTGCATGTATGTGTGTGGCACGGAGGCGGGTAATAGAGAGGAATCTGTGGAACTAAATAGATTTCAGATATCTTTAAATACTTATTTATGATCTCAAACTTCTAAGAAGTTGGGACTGTTGATACAGACGGGAGAAAAATGCTGGCTTCAGAGATGGAGTGGGATGGAGCTGTGATCAAAAGCTCTTCAGGATAAATATAAATATTTAATACTGCCTTCCTGAAATTAGCAGCAACTACCACCATAAACTTTCTGAAAGTGTTAGGACAAGAGTTAACCCAAAAAGTTTCACCTATGAATGCAGAAAACCAAATGGAAAAACATTAACATCAACTGGTAGTACCATTTTGGGACAAAACATAAAGATACATTTGCTTTACAGGGAGAAGCTCACTCCTTTTGCTCAGCCTGGTGATCCCAAAATATCAAAGATTAAAATTTATTTCTTGGTATGTCAGATAAATCTCAGCAGCTGATACTGTTCTTTCCATAAGTGATTTTTTCTCTCCAAATTCTGCATTCAAAATCCACTGCATGGGCCCATAGATCTGCCTACTCTAAAATCACCAATCCATGTTGCTGTTGGTCCAAAGGTACAGATACCACATATACAAACTTTGCCTATTTTTTTAGTATGGATTTTAGATAGTTAACATTTTGGCAAAGAAATTATTTGTAGCTGTAATTGTTTGGTTTATGAAAAAAAAAAAGTCTTAAGGAAACCTAAAATGGAATTGGATGCTCCTTCCTTTATTCTGCTGAGACTTAAGAATTCCTTCTTTACAGGTTCTTCTCCCTCCCTCAAGCTCTTTTTTCCCTTAATCAATGTGTTACAAAGCCAGTGGTCACCAACTGGCCTCCAAGGGTTTGGCTTCAATTAACCTGCACCTCACACATGCAGCAGAAAAAATGCAAATTGAGTATAAACATAATCATGTGCCTTTCCACTGTTTCACTCAGAGCAAAATGACTTAGAATCATCAAAGAATCAGAAACATTTCAAAAAACAACATGTCCAGCAAGCTTACTTCCATTTCCATGGAAGTAACAAATTCCATTTTCGTGGAATACAACAAATACAACAATACTCTGTACAGACTATTTCAGAGCTCCATGGAAAACGAAGACTGGGTAGTCCTTGGAAAATCATGGAGCCAAAGCCATTGCCCAGATAACATTCACGGGAACCAGATCATTCCCCAAGTGAATAAACTCCTCAAAACATTCCTCAGGTACAGAGAAAGAGTAAAGAATTAAAAGAAATAAAATGATACACAGTGTGAACAAAGATGGATGAGCTTCACTTTTTCTTGCTCTGTCCCTTACTTCTAAAATATCACAGGTTGTCATTCCAAAAAGTCCTAGAGGCACTTTTCTTCTTGTCTTCCATTCCTGTATGTAACTGCCATTCAGGAGCCCATTTCTTGGCAACACATAACAAGTTGTTCTATTTATTCACCTGAGATGTTATCTGAGTTTTATTCAAATCAAGTCATAACAGACATTTTGATCATCTGATGCTAACACCCAAAGGTGTCAACATTAACTGACCCATAGTACCATTCATGCGCCAGTTTCTTATCAAGTCTAAGGCCATTCACTGGCAAACATCCTAAGCAACAGATGGGCAACCCTGAAACTTTAAATCATAACCAAAGAAAAAGCTTATTTTTATCTATGTATTCAATTTAATTCTCTTCCAATCCCTTCATGATTAATCCTTACAGACTGAAAGATTATCACAGCAGTAAAGAATCCCTACCATAAAACAGTCCTGGTGTCTGCTGAACCTCAGAATGCTACAACCAGCATCAAAATCTGCCAATTTATTTAAATTTATTTAAAGGCAAATTAACAATGTTAACAAACACTGAGCTGCATCAAGGAGCATCTCAGAATAAAAACTCAAATGAAGGCAGAAACTTATAATAGTAATTGAAGAACTGTATTTCCAGCGCAGTTTCTGGGGATGAAGCTGCTTTCTGCTACCATAATTCACATTGCTCTGAAAGGAGGTAAACAGCAACTTCATGGCCAAATTGATCTAAACAAATTCCTATAGAGCTTGTCATCAGTGAAATATTAAAATGTAACTCATGGGTTACTCCAGATGGATTTCTGTTCACCAACAGTTCTGTTTACAGTCTGATGGCACTTGGCTAGGGCAGCTATCCCCAGAAAGGAGTTGGTTCAGGGAACATGCTGCTGGTCCCTGGATCAGATCTTCTGTTACCTTCTTCCCCAAACTCCTCTGAGTTCTCAATCCATGCTGTCGGAATAAAACAAGGCCAGTAGGGCTAATACACAGTACCTACTTATAAAGCAAAAAAAAATTAGCCAAACTAGAAAACAAGTTACAAGAACTATTTTGGGCATTATAGAGGAATTTCAAAATTAGGCTAAAAAAACCCCTGATGTTCAGAAAATACTGGAGGAGATGATGCCCGAAGATTATGTTGCTCAGAAAGCATCGGAAAAGAGCAATTCCCTACAGTAAGGAAAATAAAGTCATGCTTAGAGTCCTTTTCTCAGGAGATTTATCTCTACCACATTTTCTCACAGCAAGAGGCCACCCAAAACATCCTCTCTAAGAGCTTGGTTCGCCCCTTGCTTTTGCTCCAACGTTCCATTAATAGCCCCCACATGCCTTTACACAGAAATGTGAGCACATGTAACTGGAAGTGTCAGTCTGAAATTCATTTCCATGTTAATCTACAGGCACAACCTTTCATCATATCAAGAACAAAATATTTTAAACAGCTAGAAACAAAGGTAATGGCCTCTAGAAAATAATGTCTTACCCTTTTCAAATGCAGTGCCAGAAAGCCTCCTCTCACTTGTACAAAATAAAAATGGAATAAATTAAAGTCTGTACATTGCCTGAAGCCTACTTTCTGATCACAAAGAAATACATTTATTTCCATTAAAAAAAAACAAAGCAGATTTTTTGATCTTCTCTAGCAATGAGAAATCTGAAAATTAAATCTTTTCCTGACAGAAAGTTTGATATTAAGGCAGGTGGCCAGGATAACTTATGGTATTAGTGAATGCAGCCTTGATTTTTATGGAAATTAAAAGGAGTTGACTAGAGACTTAACAGTGAATTTCACAGATACTTTAATCACACACTTTTTTTCTGTTGCATTCCATTGCTGGGCCCTGGTTTAAAGTATGTGATGATCCCTAAGAAGAAACATTACTTAGATTTAACTACATAAAATGGATTCAGAGAATGTAAACAAAGTTCCCTTTATAGTAACCACAGTTTGATTCTATTAAGCCCAGAAGCGATACATATGGGCATACATCTGAATAATTTACTTTGTCTTTGGAATTCCTGCACCACCTTGACCCCAAGGACCTCTCATGCAGTTCTACTTCTGAGACAACTTAGCCTAGCTAAAAGAAGAAAAGGACTTTTTCCCAATATCTCTGTTCACATCTGAGTTTTGAGGAATGCTGAAACTGAGACCTCATCACATTCTGGTCTGGTTTTGCTGAGAAATGAGGCAAAATGAGTGATGGCTGTTCTTGGAACTTCCTTCTCCACCTCTCCTTTTTCATCTTCTATTCCCTTGACATTTAATCTACCTCTTCCTTTCCATCCAGCCTTCCTTCCCATTCTTCCATTCTCCCATCAGCCTCTGCTCTCCCATAACCTCACTCTCACCCTGTTCCATCTACACACATCTATGTAACTGTTTCAACCTTTGCCAAGGCTTGAAAGTTGGGACACTGGAATACCTGAAGATGTAGTAGGTTGATCCCAGCTGGCAGCTAAACATTCACACAGTTGCTCACTGCCTGACCTTCCCTCATGTCCACACTGCCTCCACAATGGGATGCTTCTCTTCCTGCATCATCCAGGAAAAGAAAGTCATTTAAAACAATGTAGATTACCTGGAAATGAGGAGGGCACTAAAACAAAACCAGTTGGATATAGATCTCACAGTGGAGCCACATATTTCAGAGAAAAATACACATCACAATGCAAAATGGGTAACACTGAACAGAAGTTAAAATTTAGTTGAGATAATTCAGTTTATTAGGAGTGCCCTCCATCACAGAAAGTCAAAAATGTTTGTGTTCATCAGCTGTAAGAGTGGAAAGTTATTTCACTTCCCTACTCCCCATTCATGCAGTGGATATTAAAATCATTGTCCCAGTCACAGGACCATCTTGAACAGATAGGACAAATAAGTTAGTGACTAGAAAATAAAACAAAAGAGGAAGAAGGCAACTTTTCCAGCTTGGCAAAAAACATCAAGAGATGACTCAATATTCTAATGAAAGTCCTTTTCATAAACAATGGCTCCTCAATGAAAAGGTGTGGCAAGTTCTGCTTTCTGTGGAGAAATAAGAGATTATACAGACTGGTAATGGGAAGAGTAGGAAGACACTGTACAAGCAACAGGGTATATGACTAGTCACTGTACTGGAAACAAAGTATTTGCAAACAGGAAACAGACTGCTTAGAAATCATTTAAAAATTAGTAACCATCATAGTAGTATCTCTATTATTAAGTTATACATTTGGTGGTTTTGGCATATGGAACAATCTCAAGAAATGGCAATTCTTATAAATTATTTTCCTTAAAGCCCAAGATTGAAGAGTGTTCTCATAGATCGAAGCAAGCAACATCATACATAGTTTCAGTGTGAAGGAAAACAATGAGCAAATTTAGTAAGAAAACATATTAGCAGTATACACATAAATAAAAGTTTCTAAAGTTCCCCTATACATTTATTAGAAACTGTATCAGACTCAATCTAAAAGGATTCAGAGAGACCTTAAAGTATCTTCCAGTACCAAAACGAGGCCTAGAAGAACACTGGGAAGCAACATTTTACACACAGAGTGAAGCTGGAGGAGGAAAGATTTAGATTATATATTAGGAAGAAATTCCTTAACTGTGAGGATGGTGAGACAATGGAATAAATCTGTGTAGTGGGTTGAGAAGTCTTGTCTGCCCTATCCCTGTGTTCAAGGCCAGGCTGGATGGAGCTTGGAGCAACCATGGCAAGGAGTTGAAACTTGATGGTCTTTAAGGTCCTTTCCAACCCAAACTATTCTATCATTCAAGGATTCTAAATTTAGCAAGAATTAAATGTAACAAATTAAGCTTTCCAAAAAACCCAACAGCCTCTATTCTTCAGAAAGTAGTTAGCCTCATTCATGTAACTCTCAGTATCTGTAATCCTGATTTTTCAAATATTAGTGCCCATGTTTAGAAAACTAAATGGACTTGGTCTCATTTGCAGAAGTGCTGAGCATTTGCACTTTGCCATGAGACACGTGACATTGCCAGAGCTCCACACCTATGGAAGTCTTACCACATTTCTGTGGATAACCACATATGGACTTATATCTTGAATTTCAGGCACCCACAACTCAAAAAATGGGGCTTTCATTTATAATTCTATTATTATATATTAATTTTTTATTGCTTTGATACTGTAATTGTAGTTATTACCTCAGCATCTCTCCTGCACTACGCTTTCTTAGGATAATAACTGGTTTAAATGTCAGTGGACAAAATTGTTTTCATTCATTCCAATATTCCTTTCACATGTTAATACTTTCTAAATTAAATCATTCCCCCTAAGCTGACATCACAGATTTAACAGTTACTTCCTGATTAGAAAGGAGAGGAAGATGAGTAAGTCAGACTTTTCAGATATGTATGAGAAATATTTTCAAAGTATACCTCTTGAGCCCCAAAATCCCAACAGTTAAATAATTACAAACCAGATAGTTCTTTACACAGAAGTTTTATCATATAATTATGATGCTGATAATTTAGAACTATCCAAAATGTCTCCAGCATTTTTAAACAGCTAAGCACAGTTATTTTTAAAATCAAACATATGTGCTTTTTTTCTGTTTATGTCTTTGGAAAGAACATTCTGTATAATGAAAAACATGACCAAATTTTTCACAGTACATCACTATAAAACCCTATAATTGACTTTTTGGGTTGGTTTACTCTATATCTATTTTTGTCCATGTAGAAAACAGCAATGATGTGGTGAAAAGACCAAAATGTAGGTCCCATTGCAGGATAAGGCTCCATCCTGATTAGTGAAGTATCATGTTTTTCCTGGGAAACATGCCCATTTTGTACAAGGGAATTCAGTCCACATGAACCTCCTCTTTAGAGGAGGAAAAAAAAGAAAGGCAAGAAAGAAAACCATCCTTTTAAGCAGCACAGACTGTAGTGATTGCTCTCAGCTTTGGTTGAGCAGGACTCACAGAGCCTTTCCATTAAACAGAAGGTAGCTCTGCTGATTAGAGCTGTCCCAATATGAATTTTCTGCTTTTAAACAATATTATTCATCGTTTAAGAGCTCAGATTTGCTTATATTTTTATTTCACTTCAACCTGAAATGACAAAATATTTAACATCATCTACTTTCTTCTCAGAGGAAATAAACTTTCTAAAATTAATGTAAGTGATAATATCAATTGCTACTGAGGGCAATAATGCAATTTCAATGAAAATCAACTTGAAATAGTAATTCAGAAAAAATAAGTATCTGCATTAAAATATTTTCTCATCTTAACTATAATCTGCCCACAAAAAATTAATTTAGATTGTGCTTTTTATTTCACAAACTAGTCTCATTCTTCTTGGAATTGCCTTTAATTTTTATTATCACAAGATTACTTTCATGCCCCAATCACAGAGTACAAAGAAACTGCGCAGACGCATTTCCAAAGGAGTTCATATGCCAAAGAAAAAAACAAAACTAAAATAATCAACTTCTTTCAGAGTTAATTAAAATAAATCACAAAACATTAAACTTTGACTTAAAAGTTTGAAGAAAATACTGTTATCTTGCAAATTGTTTAGCAGCAAGATATGCCATAATTGTTCTGAGGTAAATCTTTGAGAAATTGAGGATGACATGTAAATCGCAAGCTTGGTAAAGGGGGAATATACCATCCACAGGCAGAGCAGAGGAGAAGCTTATGAGGAAAGGTAAGCTATTCCCTTAGCTCTGAACTCAGTTAAACTGAAGCTGCAGTCACTAAAATCACCACTAATATGAGATTCCACAAAGACGTCAAAAAACTAAGGGTCTGATCGCAAAGTCAGAAGTTCCAATAAACTAAAAAAGTGCTGTAAGCCAGGTGTAGTTTCTCTCTTGGGGAAAGTGTCTCTTCAATGGGCTGCTCTTACATTTGCAATACCTCAGGAGATGTTCCTTCCCCAGCCAAGCCTCACTGAATTGCTTCCACAAGCAACAAGGCTCATTTACAAAAGTTGCTGCAGGATCTGCTTCAGAGATGCAACATGATGAATGTCTTAAGGCCTTAGGATTGGCTGATGAATTATTTTCATTTCTTTGGGGTTTTTTTAATTACCAAAGGAAAAAGAAAGATGACACAGATTACCCTAACAAAATTTAAAATTCTTAGTTGTATTTATTTAAGAAGCTTTAATGCTACAAACATGGTATGGAAATGGAACAGAGGAATAAATTCAATTTTAACTAAACTATAAGAAAAGTGCTCACACCCTAAGAAAAAAAATTAAATCAGCACATTTAGAAAGAACAAAAAAACAAGCATATCTGAGATTAAGATCCAGCTACACTTTAGAAAAGAAGCTTTGAAGTCAATAACACTATTATGTACCACTCACACAAAAGAGTGGAAAAACTACTCAAAGACCCACTCCAGAGATAAACACCATGTGATAAGTACAGCAACACACATTTATGGCAAAAAGTGTGATGGTAACATTCAAGTACCAAACCTGCACTTCCTGGTCCAGCTCTCCCACAGTTTCAGTGTGAAACGCAGACACTGTGGGTTGATGTTTCTGGGTGGGGGGTGAAATACCTGAGTCTGAGTCAGCCTCTGCTTCCTTCCAGGGCAGTGGAGAGAAACAGGCTATGATTCATCTGACTGATTTTAGACCCTTCTTTTCAGGGAATCACTACCTAAAATTGCTTTTTCTCGCTGCTGGCTATAGAAAGAAGGTTATGCTTACTCGCTCAGGTGCATATGCTGACAAGCAGAAATGTAAAGTTAATGAAATTAATCCCTCTTACAACTATTCAGCCATAAGTGAACAGGAAGAGGAGATTCATGCCTGGTTAACGCCAGAAATAAAATGTACTTAAGAGTTACAACAGAAGTTTCTGCCATCACTGAGAGATTTACCACCGAGGAGGGACATGGGCTTTAACAAGAGCCATCCTCTGGTCCAGGGAATATTATAATGAGGACCAGCAAGGTTCAGACATCCACTGTCCTGGAATTGAAGGCAGTGAGCAGTCCTCAGCAACAGACCCAAAAGGTTTTGGAACTAGATCTGCCCCAGTGTTTTCAAAGCCCTATCCAACTTTATGAGGTTAAAAAATATTCTAAGTAGCAGAAGGTTTCAGAGGCAAAACACACTAAATGTTTCTCTTCATCCAATGGAAAGACTGCACTCAGTTTTACTCTAACAAGGGAGACATTTCTGTTGGCATTCACAGCAAAAACCATTGATCTGTGGGTATTCTCAAACACTGAACACAGCACAGGCATCAAAAGCAAATCTCTCCTTGTTGATATCAACATGAACCAACAGTGTGGTGAATAAAATACAAAATCATTCAGTCAACATGAGATGGAAGGGCCGTAAGTCGAAGCGTTACAGAACTATTCCCTCTGCCACTGCAGAAGCTTTTGGTGATAGCATCAAACCCATGAGATACAGTATTGCTGTACATCAGCAATCCTGGCCCTGATGGAAAGCAGAAATACTTCAGACTTCACAGAGCTGAATTAAAGAATTCCTAAATTCCTGTTATATGTAACTTATGAAATATGTTTGGATGCAAGAAACTCAAATCACTGACTGATGGTCAGGTGGGGTTTTTCCCCTCATATGAGATGGCAATTGCACAGCTGTCCCCTTGCTAAGAAACAATTCTTAGTTTCTTCCTAAGTAACCAGTTCTGGTCCTGCTATAGGCAAAATATTGAAATACATGAACGAGAGACTCAATATGGGTTTGTTATAACAGGACAAATTCCTCCCAATTAAACACTTTGCTTACATTTTAAGAAAGTTATTTACTTGCTACTTCTAGGGAGAAAAACCCCAAACACATATTTGCATGACACTTATTTGGAACTACTAATGATGCTCCACATATGCCAATATTATGCTAATTGTCTGGCTCAACCCATACTCCAGGCTTTTCCAGCAATCAGCAGGCACATCTGGATGAAGTGGTTTCAGTTTTACATTCTTTCAAAATATTCACAGTGCTGCAACAATTAAGCAAATGAAAAATGTAACAACTTCTGGCAAAATCAAAATTAATTTGCTGTTTAAGAGAGGATTATATATGCTATTAGTTCATATACTACAGTAACATCAGACACTAAGAAAGCCCATAAAGTCTAGGCATCAAAATAAATGTCATTTTCCTTTTCACCAAGAAAAAAAAAATTATTTCATTTCTAATGTCCTCCTCCACCACCTTCACAGATAAGCATGCGTGTACACTGAATAGGCAGGTAATCGTACAACAAATTTCACCCTACTATCCAACCCTAGAGCCCTTATTAAAATATAAAAATACATTTGTGCTCATCTGAATTTTCCATGTCACTTGGTGAAACAAAAACCTGAAAAAAAAAATCAATGTACCATCTTCAAAACTTCTTTGGGGATGGGGTCATTCATAGGCAGGAGGAGGAGAAGAAGGAAGATCCTACAGGTAAGCCTGTTTTACTACAGATACTCCATTTTTCATCTAAGAACAACAGAAAGGAAAAGCAGCTCAAGTACCTCATTAGCAACTGACAAGTACAAGGCTTTTACATGATCACCTGATGATGCAGAAATCAGTCAGACCACAAAACTGCTACTCTTTAATGGATGAGAAAGAGGAAGGGCAAGTTAGAAACTTTTACCTCCTAACACTAGAAATAATCTAGATTCATGGAAAACAGGTCTTCTTTTTATGCAACAAATAAAGAATCACTGACAAGATGTGTGGTCCTTCTACAACCCCCAAACATGGCACCAACGTTTTTGAAGTGAGTTCTGAATATGTTTTAGATAAGATTAGATATATTTGCAGCAATCAATCTTACAAAAGAAGTTCAACCAGATTTATAGGTTTACTGTGTTGACATGTCTGACAAAGCAAATACTAAGTGTTTGTATAGTATCATCATAGATCAGTGACAATATGAGGATAAATCAGTCCAGGTGGCAATGTGATAATTTTTTGTGTTGCTACTCCATAAAGAGATGTATAAAGTCCACCCTCAGGCATATATAAAAGTGTGCAGTTGAAATCTAAGATGATAAATGCTGGATGTAAAACCAAAAGAAAAGAAAAATCTCAAAATAGGTGCTTAAAACCAGATACACACATTTTGATTTCAGTACATTTTGTCTGTCCAGCATGTTAAGACATTACAAACTATCATCTAGATCTACAAACTCTCATCATAACTATGCTATGTTTTGAAATGCTACTGGAGTTTTCTCATTATTAAGCACACCTTAAGGCTTAAATTTCTTTCATACTCAAAGATGACATGGAACCAAATTTATGCCCAAAGAGATTCATCAAAGCACGCTTTTAGGAAAAAAAAAAGTAGGATATACTAAATAGACAAAATTATCTTCCCAAAAGTCAATCATTTTAGATTAATTAACAGAATTTTAGTAGCCCTAATACCATAGGTATTGACACATCTTTCAGTGGGGCTATATCCTGCAGAAAAGGACTGGCAGAGGTTGCCCCGAGAAGCTGTGTCTGCCCCATCCCTGGAAGTGCTGAAGGCCAAATTGGACAAGGCTTGGAGCAACTCAGTCTAGTGGAAAGTATCCCTGCCCACAGCAGGGGTTGGAACAAGATGTCCCTTGTAACCCAAACCATTCCATGATTCTGTAAGATTAAGGTTCAGATTATTTAAAATCAGCATTTTCCAGACTTTTTGAAGTAGTAATTTGTCACATATGAATCCTTGGGTTTAGAATACATAGAGGATAGTTGCATTGAGGACAGTCATACAACTTTTATTAGGCCAATTCTTCCAGGAAGACCAGGAAAAATCATTAAAAGATCAACAACTGGAGCACAAAATATCACCAGAGAAACAGGCTTTAAAATGTTAAGAAAATAAAGATGAGATTAAATAAGAAAATCAGAATGGATCAGAGTGACCAACCTGATAAAACAGAACTGGGAAGCACCTTACTGTTTTAAAATTCACTGTGAAATATTAACGTGTGGATGATCAATAAATTACAAAGCTGGTGAATACTACTGAGGTTAAATACTCTTGAAAATACTTCCACAGAAGCATAATCCACTTACCTTTATAGGCATATGCATTTAAAGTTTTTAAGTTCCTGTATCCTGATTTTACAGCACTTCCTCATTTACACACTTAGATCAAATCTTTGAAGATTTGGTGACTTTCCCCATGGTAATACCCTGGTACACAGCATGTAGCACTATAATCTCTGTGCTTTTATCAGCTCATCTATACACAAACTCTTTATAACAGGGATCTGCACAGAAATCAAGTTCTCTCCATAAAGGCCAGTACTGAATGCTCAGGGAAAACCCCTCCTTGGTTTTCTCTCCAACAGACCGAAAGTGTTGCCTGAGGTTATGACTAGACAACTGTGTTTTATAGGTATAGATAACCTTCACCTCCATAATCTCCTCTTAATCCTTTTCAAACTACAGTAATTTTTGGCTTCTTCAGTGCCTTGTTGATGAATTCAACACTTTAATTATGCACTGTTAAAAAACTACTTCCTTGTATTCATTTTAAGCCTGACATCTGATAATTTAATTAGGTGCCTCTACTTTTTGTTATGAAAAAGGGAAATAATTGTTTCCATTCACTTTCGCTGCATTGCTCGTAATTCCAGATTTCTATCACATTCCCCTCCCAGTTGTGTCTTCCCAGGCTTTTAGGCACCCTGCCAGTTTAGTTTTTCCTCCTTGTACAGAATTCATTCAGTTCTAGAATATTGTTTTTAATAACTGGATGAATACAACAGCAGAACTATTAGTAACACTGTTATGCTCAGATACTCTCAGTTTCTCTAGAATCCAATTCATCAACTTACCCAATCAATTTTTGGGAACTACTAAGGCTCTCTTTTAGAGCTCTCCGTGAATCTTTTTCTATGACAAAAAACAGCACAGAGCTCACGTGGGTTTATCAGAAATGGATTTTTCCTGTTTCATCACCTACTCAATTCTGTGCAATCTTTGGGTGACTCCACACAATCATCATCTCACTCTCTAAAAAACTTTGCCATTAGCTTTCTGGCTTCTGCAGGATGGAGAAGTGAGGATTTCTTGGGGCTGTCCTGTACAGGGCCAGTAGATGGACTTGATGATCCTTATGGGTCCCATCAACTCAGGAGACTATGATTCTATGAAGATCCTTAGTAGACCTTGCAAGTGACTTTGCTCTAGTGCAAAAATTAAATATTTCTACCCTTACACTTCTCACCTTTTATTTGGACAGTGTCTTACAAAAAAGGATCGCTTCTTTATATCCCTCTACATATTGTAAAGCTACTGAGGCTACTAAACAGCCACTGAGTAATTTATCAGAAGATTAAAACTGACATTAAAAATTCCCTGACAGTGTTGCAATTATTTCTTAGCAGTAAGACAGAACTTGAAAATATGTCAGTTTGCAGTTTGACAAGGATGTTCAACAGTAATTATAAACACTTTTGTGTTGAAACAATGTCCTGTATTGACATTTTATTGATAATCACTGATTTAGACAGTTACTCATTCTTCCAAGAAACCTTATTTTTAGTCAATAGCTGTGGTCATTAATAAGTCCTGACTTCGTGCTAGATGAGGAACAAGCAGTAATAAACCACACTGAATGCTGTTTGAATAAAGTGGCAATACTTGAAAATAATAAACATTTCTGCTCTTTGCATATTTTTTTAATTCAAAGTACACAGAAAGGAGTCACATATCATGGATGGAGGATACTGATAAAAGGGGTGATCAACTCTCATATGACAGCTGAATTTTGTGTTTAGTCATGAAAACTCTAAATTGAAGTTACATAAACAGAAAACTAATGCCACTGGCAAACAGCCCTGGTCTGTAATGTTCTATTTGGGATTCACTGGTTAAAGCAGAGGAGACACTGATCTCTGACAAAGAACGAGATGGGAGATGACATCAACTTCTTTCGGCAAATGAGCTCAGCGTGCCAGCAAGCTGACAAATTAGCTTTGAAAAACCACTAACAGTAGCTTACAAAGTCACAGTTGTTATCCTGTTTTGAACAACAAAAAGTTGATCTCAGTTGAAATGTCTAGTTTTACACAAGATTTGTAAATACCCCAATTTTTTTTTTAACAAAGAAATGAGTTATACTGAGAGAAGCATGAGGGACAGGCAGTGCCTGTATCCTGATGACTCCATGGTGATGTTTAATTGACAAGGTTAAGTAGAACACTTGCTTATGTTCTGCACCCTTCTTAAATTTGAAAAACCCCCTAGAGACACAGACACAGTAGCAATATAAATCCAAAAATACAACAGTACCATAGCCACTAGCAATTTCTTCAGCTAACTCAAGCATTTCCCAGGATATTAAGACTGATAGTGGGAAGAAATGCATCAGAAAACTTGTAAGAGGTTCCATTAAGGGGTTGATATCAATTGAAACATGCTAATACTCTACAAAATAAATGTTCCTCAATGCTGATTGTGGACAAAATTAAAAACAAAAACCCACAGCATTACTTTGCTGCTCACCTATGTGAGTAGCTTAAATCTTCACTTTCATGGCGAAGTATCAGCCAGGCTTCTCTGTTCCTCAGAGGAGGTACAGGGGACTAAAAATTCTGTCAAATGCAGCACAGGCAAATGCAGTTAATCTTGGCAGTCCTGTGACCTCATCAGTGGCATGTGAACACCCCTCAAAAATAAATTTGTTGATGTTTAAGAAAAAGCCAAAACTTTTTTACAGATGACCAACTGAAAGACAGAACAATTTACCTCAAGGTCTGAAGGTTCAAACAGGAGCCTAATCTCATCTCTCAAGCACCAGATCATAGCCCTTTACCACTACAGCAGTCTCTGGTTTTTTACAGCTCTCACTTTCATAAAATTGCACTAACTTCAGCATAATAATTCCTGATGTATGGTAAATTAAGGAAATAATCAAGCCAGGACAGATGCGTGCCAAGCTCAAGTGACTACCCAAAGCCAACAAAAACCACCAAACCACTGGTCAGACCTTGGATTGAAATTTCTCTAAGTTTAGACACCTAAGAAAGGCCTTTATTTATTAATGCTACATAAGGCCTGTTCCTATCAACACAGATTTTTTGCTTGTTTTGTTTTGTTGGGTTTTATCTTTACCTAAAATGGAGTTAGAGTGTAACAATGACTTAAGTAAGATTGTGGGCACATGAAGAGCTGAACAAAACCACACATTTTCAACAGGAACTTACCCAACAACTACACAGTCAATGTGTCAGGCGTTAAGGCCACATAATACTTTGGCACTCAGGTGCAGGAGACCTGTAGCCTCAATCAATCATTCCCAGTATTGTGATGAAATCTGGTCTCCACTGGAATCTATAAAAGGTTGCACAGGCTCTTGATCATAACAGTGGACATGCTAAGTTCAAAACTGCCAATTTTGTGTTTGGAACACACAAGCAATGAAGCTCATCTATGTACAAGAAAATAGAAACATCACAGTAGACCAGAACACCCCATTCAGCTGTGCCCCCTTTCACTATCCACTCCTTGTTTAAACCATGGTATTGGATTTTAGCAGTTCACACATCCATCACTGACAAAATGAACTGGTTAAACTTACAAAGATGTAGAGACAAAGCTAAGCATTTTCACAACAAGTACCCTCTAGCTGTAGAATGACTGAGAAGTTTAGGGTTATATTTGTCTTTTACTTTAATTTTATTCTCTGCATAGCCCCAACCAAGCTATATATCTGACACAGAGAGCAACATATTTCTCCCCAGAGTAGTGTGAAGAGAAGAACATAACTAACATTTGTTAAGTATTCTCATAGTGTGACATGAGCCAGCAGAGCACATGAAAGTTAGTAATTCTCCATACTAGAGTTTGAATACTGTGCAGGAAAGATGGCAAACAGCCACAGAATGAGCAATCAGTAACGAGAAAATCTCTGAGTAACCAACTCTGAAGTGAGCAGCATTCCTTCCATGCAATAAGTCAGGAGTTCTAGAGATGACAAAAAAAATGCAATCAATTAACACCATTATAATGCACCAAATACAGTTGGGCTGTAAGGATGGTCACTGGAAACCCTAGTCTGAGATTTTCTGTGCTAACTTCTTCAACTTATTCTTCATCTAGAGTTCAGCTAAGCTTACTGTTTTAGCAGAGGAAGACAAATATAAGGAAAAACAGGTAAACAAAACAAACAAGGAAAAGACCCAAACCCACCCTTTTAGCTGGGAATAGTTCTGTTCGCAGATTCTTCAGAATCTACCACTAAACAATTAGGCAATCTTACAGGAAATCTTTATTATTTTCACTGTGTATCTGTCACATGTCCAATCTAGGAATAGCTACTGATGAGAGCAGAACAGAAAAGCACTCAAAAAGTAACTGTTCTGTAAAATCATGAATTCTAAAAAAATTTGGCATATTCAAGTCTGGCTCTTTAAGTTTATTTCAGTTATTCAAAAGGAAAAATAAAGCTTGAATTACTGTAGCTTCTATGCACAGATAAAACAGATATTTTCTACCCACATCAGAAAATGAGAAGATTGAATTGCATTCAGTTATGAATTGGATTTGTTCTTCAATTAAAAGAGAAGAAAAATAAATCATGCTGAAGCTAAATGACAAACCAAAGGCTATTCCATTATAATTTTGTCCAAAAGACAACTAAATTTGTTATTTCTTCAGCTCTTTGATCATTATGTTTAGCTTGTAAAGATGCCACTTACTACTGCAAATACTCCATTTCTGAACAGACTGGTATAATTTTTCCCAAAACTGAAATATAAACATTCAGCTGCAAAGCTGCTTCAAACTCACACTGGGCACAACTGGACTTAAAAAGCAACAAAACATTTAGATGTTCATTAAAAAAAGGTAATTTAAAAGACTTTGAAGAAAGGAAAATCAGTAATTTTACCAAATGAACAGGATAATGATGACAAAATAAATTGAATATTGTATCATATTCCCAAACCCCAATTATGGAGGTTTATTCTTAAAATTAGATATACTCTACTATGTAGACATAAAGGCACAAACTGTGAAAGATAAATGCTTTACATTTTACACTTTTCAGAGATTACAGTTATTTCTGAGGGACCCATGTCATGGGAATGAACTCTGGCTCACGAAAAGCCACATTTCCCTTCAGCATTGGTTTTGGCAAAGCAGCAACTGCCCAGAGCGCTGCTTGAGCTTAAACAACAGTCTGGTAGCATCAAGCCTTACATCCCCACGGGGTCCCAAAATACACCAAGAGTCTGGCTACAAGGAGCTGCTCTGGCATCACAATTACAGACTATGGAATCCAGAGGAGACAAGTGTCATAGAGGACAGAACTCTTGCAGCCAACTTCATCTAATGGATTTTAGTACAAAATAAGGGTTATCGGAAATAATCTAAAATGCAGATCCCATACGCCTCAAATAAAAATTTCTTTAAAATGCCATGCCCAAATTATTCCATGCAAATATTAACCAATTAACGTGATGTCTGATATGCAAGTACATGAAGCAGATATTGCTTTATTTCTTGAACTAATCTTTAGACAGTAATAACCTTGATTCCAGAGTCTTTTTAGGCCTGGAACAACTGAAACATCACTCCAAAAGCAGAATGATTGCAGGGGAGAATTTAGAAAATACAAGAACTTAGAAAATACAAGCAAACACTGCCTATTTTTCAGGCTGGATCAGTTGTGACTACACTGCAGAATTTTTCAACATTACTAGGTTTTAGTGCTCCTGTTCCAACATAGTCCTAATCCACTCACCAA
The DNA here is from genome assembly GCF_901933205.1 of Camarhynchus parvulus. Lineage (NCBI taxonomy): Eukaryota > Metazoa > Chordata > Aves > Passeriformes > Thraupidae > Camarhynchus > Camarhynchus parvulus. The sequence continues at coordinate 107,623,707 of NC_044573.1, read as the reverse complement.
TGGAGTTTGGCCATTCAGCTCCAAAAAGAATTGAGGTGTTCCATGCCCGTTCGTAGCTGCAGCCTGTCCTCAAATAGGCAACACCAACAGCCCATCTGCATCATTTTGCCAAAACACAGAATTTCATTCTACTTAGCGCCTCTGACCCCTCAGACTAAATACAGCCAAGCAGCAGACCCAGAACCCGTGTTCTGAAATGGAAATGTAACAATTTACTTTCATGATGGGCTGGCGCTCCACATTAAAAGAACCCTGTTTATCCAACTGTCAATATTCCACAGAACCGATTCCTTCGATTGCTTCCTAGACACTCCCCTCATGGAGACAACAAATATAGACAGTGATTTATCTTCTAAAAACAAATTATTATTTATCCATCTAAAGAGAACAGAAATAAATGGTTAAAGTGATAAAATAGCTAAGTATTAACAAGTAACACATATACTGTCCTATCCACACAGAATATTTCCTCAAAGCTTGCATTTTTTATCTTACAAGCTACAGGTCTGGATTCTGGCAACCAAACCACAGGGTCTCTCCAAAAACAGCCCAGTTTCCTCACTTTTGAGGTTGGAAGGTCAGAGGAGCAAGAGGTATGAGTGGAAGGAATGACTGCAATTCATTTTTTATTTTTCTTCTCCATTACCACCCTTCAGTTACAAAGCAGTCTGTTACTCAGGGCATGACAAAAAATGGGTATTAAAAAGATCTGACATCTGCTTATCTAGCCAACATTGAACAGACTGTCTATAAATGCTGCCTACTTTCTCCTCCTGGAGTGAAAAAATTAACCATCTTTCCAGGACACAACACATCAGGCACTGGAAATCCCATACAAACATCTCCCATAATCTTCCCAACATCCCTCAGGTTCTAGAATTCTTCAGGCACACCTCCACAGACCATTTTAAGTGGTATAAAGAGACAGCCCAATTCCCTCCAAAGGAGCTCAACACCACATTGAGCACAGCTGGGCACTTCTGAACTGGCTATTTCAGAGCAAACTGGGGTTCACACGGCCTTGGAGACCAGAGGGCAATTTTCTCCTATGTTTGCTGTCCCCAGGAAAAGGGCTTCATCTTCTGGTTCTTCATTCTGTTCCAGTATCTTCATTTCTCCTCACCTGCATTATTCCTTCACTGCAAAAGGGATTAAAAAATCAGCTGTTAAAGCTGATTAAAACACAAGGCTTTCTTTTTAAATCTCCTCCTTCCAATTTTAGTCTTTCAATTCTCTTCTCAACCTCTTTTCAATTATCTTCTCTCATGAATGATATTCAGATCTCTCCTCCAACACAAAACCACAATACATTTTTAATTACAAGGGAAAGCTTAGACTGTTGACAAGCTGTGAAAAAGTAGCACATCCAGGTATTAAATACTTTAAAGAAAAGAAGGAAAGAAAAAGCACATGAAGAGAAACAGGAGACAGGATGGAAGTACCTGATTTTGCCTTTTCTTTTTTTTCTAAAAAATACTGTGTACAGGACTGAGGATCTCAAACTTAAGTGAGAATCATAAACAGCAGAGAAATACTTCCCTGTGCAATCACTGCATAAGTAATTGTTTTGGACTTGTTCTGTTTTTTTCAAAATATAGAGAAGGAACCATGATGATCAGCCATCATGCTGAAGTACAAGCAGAAAGGAAGACCAGCCAATTGAACACAAATAACTAATACTCTTTATAGCAGAATATGTGGAGAAAGTTAATAATAAAATTACAACTAACTGCTTGCCCTTCCTCATGAAGTTCTTCACTTATTTTTTACTGCTGTTCATTATAATGGGGTTTTCCCCTCCCTCTTTTTCATACTTTTCTTAAATGGCTGGCTGCATATATTTAATTGTATATTCCTCAGGGCAGGGACTATTTCCTTAATTGTCTGTAAAGTCCAGTGCTCTAAACAACAGTCCTAGGCAATGTTAAGTAATAAAAAATTAATAATGTTTTGTTGAGAAATAGTCATGCATTAATTATGCAAGATAATCTCGAAAATACAAAACTAGAGAAAAAAACATGTTCTGAATCCATAACTTTTAAGCATCACTACCCAATGAATGATTTATGATATTACTTTTCAGTATTATATTTAATTTCTCTTGGAGTATTTAAAAAACATCTGCTCTGAAAGTTAGCAAATGGGTATTGTTTACTCAGAAATTCTACAGGGTGCAACCCCCTTCCACACTGTCAGTTAAACACACAATATTTTAAATACACATTATGGAGCCAACTGTTGAAGCAGGCACTTAGAATGCAAAGAATATTCTACATATTAAAGTACACATGAAAAATACTGTTCAGGAGTTATAACATATAAACTACAGATTCTATATTCTGTATTTAATAAGTATGCAATTTTTTAAAAAAAATCGTTTTTATTACTTACTGAACTAATTTCATGTCCTAAATCGACATTGCTGCAGACTTATACAAGCACAGAAGCTACTACAATTGGTATAACTTTAAAACCAGAAGCAAATTTTTATTGCTGAACTATGCCCCTGAAAATGAGGTTGAACATAAAAACAAGGAGACCAAATCTGAAGAGCATAAATACTCTGTCTTAATATCTTTTAAAATCTGTTCTCTAATCTTGACTGAGGTTTGAAAGTAGCAAGTAGGTATTTTTCCAGTGTAAATGTTGTGCAAAAGCTTTACAAACATAGATCTAAATCTGCAATTGCCATTACTAAAATAAATGAAAAATCTATAAGCAGCAGTGAAACCGGCATGCAAATAAAAGAACTGTCAAGACATACTGCCTAAAAATAAGCTTACAATAACTATTTTAAAGACTGTGTGTGGTCTTACCCATATATTTTGGCAAGATGCACTTTCTCCAACCACAGCTAGATTCATCCAAAAGCAGTGGCACTGGAGAGTCTCTGTCTCACCTGTCAAACTTGAAGAACGTTGTTCAGCAGACCACCATGAGTCCATGGATGGGATCCACAGCACTACAGCAGCTGTTCTTGATAAGTGTTCTCTAACTAGAGAGGCAAGCGCTTCAAAAACCTTCTGTAAGAGGATCGCCCTTCATATACATGCATTTAAAAACAAACAGAAACAAGAATATATCCAGAACAAGACTTTCGAGACATTTGTGGCACAGCTTCAGTGACCTCATATGCACCTCTGTCTGATATTTGGAAATATTCACAGAAGATTTAAGTCTATTAAATTTATCTTAGAATTTAAACTAATTATTTACCTCTCACAAATTGCTACACTGTCCAAATTGCAGGCAATCAAATAAAATAACTGGAACTCCTAAATCTTCAGGGTTGAGGAAAGTGAATTTTCCTCTTTTCAGTTCCTTTCCCATGAATGACATGGAAAATTTTCACACTAAGCTACAAAGAGATTAAAAGTGGGAAGGAGAGGTAAAAGGCTGCTTGGCTACAGTAAATGTAAGATTCAGTAAAAATGGGATGAAGCACGAAAAGTTGCAAGTTTTAAAATTACCTAAGGGGATATTTTGCCAACCAGAAAAACTAAGAAGAGACTTTATCTGAATTCTGTTCATATAAAATAACTTTGACTGTTACTAGAAGGCACATAATCAATAATTTCCAGAGAAATATGAATATTTTCTAAAAATAGGTCACTGCTTTTAACTGCTGAGATCTGTTCTGGTTTAACTACTAGTAGCATTGTATCCTAGAAGCAGGAAAGGCTCTAGAGAGATTACTTTCACTTTTCCCTAGATATATTTAGTGTACTAACTAGCATAGTTAGGATATTATTTTTCTTTGGTTTTGTCAGTAGCATGTTTGAAATAA